>NC_089978.1:94769285-95078785 GCF_036417845.1 Apteryx mantelli
CTTTTGTAAACCTGCTTCCTAATTGCTTAAATTCCTTTAAATATAGGACTGAAGTCCTTCTGTCAGTTGAACATGTGAAAATTGTGTCCCAAATTCTAGCAATTACTCTTTATAGTAAAATTGTTATGAACAGCCAATAAAATGTCATCAGATGGTGTTTACACTTGGTGTCTTCATCACATAAAAAGATTTAAATATCACCAAAATAGAATCTATTAAATTAATAAACAATATTAGGCACATCATTTCTAAGCAATAAACATAGGAGGGTAGATAATAAAGAGGGGAAAACTAACTTAATCCACTTCTCAGAGGAAGATTTTATACTCACAACTTTTGTGTTTTTTGATTGCAGAGAATTAAATGAAAGCAAATATCCATATAAACATCTCAAAATGATTGCTCTCAGTTAACTCTAATAAATATTTGATCCAAATTAACTGTGCGAAAACAAAACAAAAATCCAGATTAAGAAAAGCCAATGCTAAAAGGATCTAGATAATATAGGTACCTGCTGTCACTCTGTTCATTTAGATCAAAACTAACGGAAGTATCCATTCTAGAGGCAGTCAACTGTTAAACATGACAGAGTTAAACCTGCTGTATTTTGTGGCACTGTGCTTGCTTCCTGTGTCAGCGTTCCCCAGGCAGGATCGTGTCTCTGCTCTCAACGCAGGAAAGATGCAGCTGTGGATCTTTGTGGATCAGTCTGTGTTTATGAGCTTCTCGAAGTTAGAGAACATATTTTGTCATGCTCCCTCAAGGCACCCTCTCCAAAAGGTTCACTGTGGCACAATAGAAATGCAGACTGTGTTATACAGAGCTGTCTATGCTGGTTTTACTGCAGTGAAGACAATACAATAGCTCTCCATCAGGGGAGCTGTTGCTCAGCCAATGACAGCAACTGGGCCTCCTGTCCAACTTACATCTTGCCAGCGATAAGGACGATACATATACATAGGAGTGTGTGTGTGTGTGTGTGTATACACATGAATATATGACTATGTATACATATATATTTGTTTATATGTGTGTATATATGTATATATATGCACACATATATATCTCCTCTACCTTCTTTTGAGAAACAAGAGATTGTGAAACTACAGCTGCTGTGAAGTTGTGCATATGCATGTGAGAAGATGGGAATGGGTTGAAAACATCATATGGACACTTTAGATGTGGCCCATGTGATTTTCTGTAAAGAGTAATACAGAATTTATAAGGTTTGGAAAATGAATAGAAAAGCACTTGCGAGACAATGACTTCAGACTGCCTTATTATAGATGGCCACAGGGTCTCTAGACTTGATAACTGATCGATACTAGTAGTGATAATGTTGTGAAGTTTGAATTGTAACCTTACTAAACAAGCTCACTGTACTACTCTGAACTACTCTTTGGCCACTTCTTCCTTGGAAATCATTACTAGTACAATTTAAAAGTTTACTTCTCCTTTCCCACAGCCAAGATCTTCTCCCTCTTGCCTCCAGCAGTGTTTTTCTTCACTTAACACCCCAGTGTCTCCCCAATAATAAAAGCAATCAAATCATCTAGATCACTGAGCAGGTGGTAATTTTTTCCTTGATGTGACCTTCAAGCTGTTAGACAAATTCACAACACAAACTTTACATTTCCTCCTCTCTTTCATGCAGATGGTTTAAAATTTAAAGATTGTTGCAAACCCAGATCATTACGTGATATGTTCCTCTCAAAGGCCACAGTCCACTAAGGTACTACATTTTGCACCTAACTTTAAGTATGTGAATAGTCTCATTGATTGTAATGGGATTTAAGCAATTTGTAGGTGTTTTGGTGAACAGGGATGGAGTCAAGTATACACCTGAAACTGAGCAGGTATTTAACTTTTTCTTAAAGTTCAGGCTGAATATGGGAGCTTTGATGTCTGCATTGTTCCAGAGATACTTGATTGAGGGTGAATTTTCCACTGTAGTTTTACTTTGATTCCTTTGACTTATTTGCTGCTTTACTTTAGTAAAATTTCCTAGGCTTAGCTCTAGGGAAAGTTAATTTGCCTGGTAGGTAACAAAAATGCTTGTGATATGCAGAATCCTCTTTGCCTAAATCACTAATGCAGATATAACCTAATGCAGCCCAACTGGTTTCCATTTATTTTGGAAAATGTATTTTTGGTCTGTGTACTTTTCACTATGGTCATATGTCCACACTAGGAAAACACCAGTACCATTTCTGGCAATAACATTAAAAAGGCCATGACTAATGAGATGCTTCATTAGGAGTAGGTACTTTACCTCAGCATCAAGTACATAAGAAGAAAAACAAGGAGGAAGTTGCTATCATTGTTGTGCTAGGCAAGTCCAATAGATAAACAAACTCCAATCTTCCATGCTATCAACTCAGTGTCTTTTATAAACATTATATTCATTTGAAGAAAAAAAAAATTGGCGTTTTCCCTGTGATATGTTTCAAATCTTCTGTCATCATCTACAGAATTCAAATTTCACACATGGCAAGATTTATATCAAATTGCCACATAATAGTGCTTGTCATAAACCAAACTCAGACTACATTTAGAGAAAAACATACACAAAGAACAAGGATTTAGGATTAGGTGGGCCGAGCCAGTATCACTGGGCCAGTGAGAGGCACTACTTCAAAATAAACTAGCAGTAACTGTTTGATTTTTATTCATTTGAGTTTTTACTGTGTTACTAAGGTACTGAAAGCCATGAATGTAATCACCAAGCACGAAAAATATAATTCAGCAAGTGAATCAGTTTTCTAAAGGAAGCCATATAAAAACAACCAAGCAGAAGCCCTGGTATGTAGTTGTTGAAGACATTGATCAAAAGGGGCCCACATCAGTATCATGCTAGCTAGCTATGTTCAAAGAGAAATGTAACCACAATAAGCGTATTTTAACTCCCACCTATGAATAAATATTGTTTAGTGTACCTTTGATCACTGCAACTCATATGTAAATAACTGAGTGTTATCATCCCTCTCTCACAGAAGATAGCTTTGGATGCTGAATATTAAAATCTAACATTTTATGAACTAGAGACCTTGGTGGGGGGCCAAGAACACCTTTCCCTTTGTTCTCAAAAATGCTGGATTTTAGTTGCAGGATGCCTCTGCAACTGATGGAAAGTCAGTACCTCTTAAAGGCAATCCTATTTAATAGCAAAAGCTCCACGCTGCAAGACTGATGCAACTGGGCCTAGGAACCATCTTTAAAATCACAAACCCTCTCTGAAATTATCCAGCAAGTCACAAATAATCCTAATGCACTAGGAGAAATGAAGGGAGAGAATGGGAGGAAGGGA
Organism: Apteryx mantelli; assembly: GCF_036417845.1. NCBI lineage: Eukaryota > Metazoa > Chordata > Aves > Apterygiformes > Apterygidae > Apteryx > Apteryx mantelli. The sequence continues at coordinate 94,772,593 of NC_089978.1, forward strand.
GAGGAATGCATTCTTAGCTGAAACCAATGCTTGGGAAAAATACAAACCAACCAGTAATCAAAGGACCATGAACTAAGTATACAAACATTTACAATAACTGTGCCAAAATCATGAACAGCAAATTACATAATAAAACAAACATAACTAAAGAAAATACACGTTTTAAAGACCCATATCTGACATCACTTTGACTTGTTTGCTTTGTGCTCTGTCTGTATCATCCCTCCCTACTCCCTTGCCAAAAAAATAATTTTCTTCTTCAGTATTTTTAGCTTTCTGAAGAAGGAATTACGATTCTTTGTACCTATAAAGTCTTTTCCAGGCGATGATATCTACTGCAAAATGAACAGACAACTTAAGAAAAGTCAAAAAAGTCAGTTTTGCTCAGACTGTCTCTCACAGTTGGCATGTATACAATTCTTAGAGAGGGGGTGTTCTAGGAGCTGTGTAAATTGGAAGGGAATTGTGCAGGAAAGCATTTTACTTACTTTGATAATCCTGAGGAGCAGCCTTTGTGCTCTGCACAACAAAGAATTCAGGTAGAGTTTCTCTGTTCCTCCTACCCAAATGCAGAAGCTCCGGCTCAGAGCAAGATTGCTTTGTGCACTGCACAAGATGACCTACTACGTTATGTTACCGCCTAACAATGGGACCTCACTATCTACTCTGTAAAATGTAGCACCTTCTGTAAACACATTTCCCTATCTATCCACACAAACCATGACACAGATTTTTATTCCCACTGTGATTTTAAATACCTCCTTATAAATAAGCTTCTCAGAGGATTAATAGTGGGATTTTTCATCTATATAGAACAAGTTCAAGTCAGGCAGCCTCAAAAGTCACTGAAATTCTTATCCTCTGACATTAGTTTGGCGGTTAGGGCCTAAGGGACTAGTGGCATTTCCAAATGGCTTACAGCAATAAACACTTCCATTTGCAGTGTAAGTAAAGAGGCCAAGAAATCTATGGCTGCAGAGATGCTCCAGTCCTCTGTCCCCTAGCAGGTTTTAGTGAAAATGACTGTTTGCTCTTCCCTGGGACTACGGCTCCGTGGTTCAATGGTTAGAAGATTAAACCAGCATGGACTGCTCAGTCCTGCAAGGTTCAAAGTCCTGGCCCAACAAAGTTCAACAGCATTTATCATGTTAGTATGTTCAGCAAAATCAACTTTGAGAAATTAAATAAATATTAAAAAACTAAATTTTGACAGCAGGGTGGTGTTCATCTTACTTATAATGTTACCATCTCCATTAGAGCTAGTATTCTTAGGCCCCCTTTGGGGAGAGAGAAAAGTGTTTCTAAGTATTAGTTGGTTTCACATGTTGTAGATATTTACAGTAACTGGGTCAGGTTAATTCCACTATAGGCAACCTTATCATCTATTAAAGCAACTATCTCACAGTTAAAAAAACCTATATGTTGATACTGACATTTGAAAAAACTTAATGGAATTGGGTGCTCAGCTTAGGTTGAAGTTCTGTGTAGTTTGGACATAAAACTAATGTAGGGCCCCTTTTGAGATTCCTAACTTACGAGTCTTCCAGAATTAAATGTATTAGGCATGTGCCTTCTATTCTAAGGATTACATTTTCAAAGCTATCTGGGTAAGGCTCACCAGCACAATGGGTGATTTGAGAACTAGTGTGAAATAATGTAGGTCTGTTAGTATTGCTAATTTATAATAAAGAAAGCATATTTTAAAGTCAAAAGCTCAGTACTATCAACTCCTTGCCTATCTTTCCCAGATGCCCTATTCTAGATACTACAAGTCAGATTGGGCAAATTCTAACTTACTTGAAGGTACCTACTGTCATGGCAGTACATGGAAAGACAGGGTCTCATAGACTAACACACCAACCATGAGTAAAAGAGAGTTATGTGTGCAAGTGAACAGATATATTTAGATATAATCTTTCTGTATGCATATATACCTGCAAATGCCTGATATAAAAGCAATAGCCATACTCATTTTTCTTAACAAAACTTTTGCTTTCAGAAACAATTCAATCTATCAATCATTCTATCTATATCTATATATAGGGGGAGAGAGAGAGAGAGAGAGAGAGATGTAATATAAATACAAAATTTAGCAGCTGCAGTGGTGCAAAACCATGTAAGCTCTAAACACAGAAAACAAGCAAGAAAAGAACATTAGCTAAAGTAAGCATTTTCAGCCTTTTTGCAGGGAATCTTCATTTAGAAGATCTACTCAGGAAGACTAATTGTTCCCATTTGTTATTTTGCCTGGATGACTTTTGCAGAACTGTTTTTACCATCAACTGGCAAATTCAGTGGAAGAAACAAATTACCCTATTATTAAAGCATATTTGCAGCAAAAGATAGAAATTCCAAATAAGCTGTGCTTGTCTGGTCACTTTTCCTAACAAATTCTAAGAGCATTAACACCTGCTTCCTAGTTTGCCTTTGTATTACTTGTGTTTAATGACTGGGCAGACTTTTAACAGAGGACCATCCGACTCACTCTGCATGCTCCCCCAAGGGTTAAGCTCCTGAGCAGGGCCAGCCTCACCTACCGAAACCTGTGACCTTTTCAGAAGGTTCCCTGTACTGGTTGCAGCTTCAGTACAGCTTAATTTCAGCTGGTCTCACTAGTTCATTAAGATTGCTTTGTATCAGCAGTCCTGTTATAAGCCTCTTCTGTTTTTACTGGTGGTAATACAGCTATGTTTAAAAGTTTCTCCTGAGCTAATATTTTGCTTACTAAGGCTCTTTTCCCTATTAGTGAAGGTTTGATTTTTAATTCATTTCAGTTTTTAATCAGCTTATAAGAAAAGATGGCTTGGGAACTGACCTTTTCTAAGCCAAGTATTTAGATTCATCCTACCTAATTTTGCAGATCTATAAGTTAATTGTTACATCCAAGTTAGTCATGTACAGTCCCTCCACAGTCAATGGAAGAAATTGAATTGCCCTTTGGATTTGCCTCTTTTTTTGCATTGGCTATAAAAATAACCAACATTAAGAAACAGACAACATCTAAGCACGGGAGTTAAAAACATAGGGAATTAAAACCCAAACCCATAGTGCATTCATTTCATGCATCTTGATTTCCCTGCAAAACAATATATATTTCATTACAACTTTAATGGAGGTTTTGGAATGCAGGTTGCAGCACATTCATTATTCTTGTCAATGAAAAAGCTCTAATAGATCAATAACCAATGGATCAGTGAGTCACTGCTAATAATAACAGTGATTTACATCAACAGCACCTATCAAGAGCAATCAAAAAGCATTGGAAAGCAGATTTACAAACTAATTCTTCTCTAAGTGGTTTCAGAGGCCAACTTCCTTCACAAGCCAGATTCAGAAGGGAGGAAATACCCACCACTAAAGCAGATACTGAACTACAGTTGACACACAGTTGTGCAGCACACAGAACAACATTTGAAAGGTGACAAAATACTACTGCTTCTCCGCTGTCTCATCATGGCTATTCACTGACAGAAATCAGGCTGGGCATATTAGTTTGCTATGTGTCCTGAAAACTACCAAACCAGAGGGTTTTTTTGGAAAGAGTACATTCCTAAATTGAAAGGTCATCACATGGAAAATATTGTTTCTGCTAATCTGTGAAGGTCTTTTTTCACATGTGTCAGTTGTAGATCATGCTGGCCTCACCAGCTGAAGAGGAAATGTGTACTGCTGGAGAACTGTCACCCTTCTGAGTATCTCTGTGAGACAGTCTTCAGGGCATGTGACACTGCTAACCGAAGCTTTTGTAATGATCCTACATCTTATGTAATGCACTGATATAAAGGTGATGAAAAGTGAATTCAGGACAAAGCCTGCTGGCTCAACTGCAATAAAGCTCCCAAGGCAGACGCTTACGCAGTTATGTGTTTGAGCCCCTGGACACTTGACCTTTATGTCCATAAGATTCCCTTGGTTTCAGTAGGTAACATCAACACTTTCTTACCTTGGTTTCTATAGTACCTTTCGTGGACCTATGCACCGTGTCTATTACTCAAGAAAACGGGATCATGCATTGTCTTTGTCCTATAAATGTTGTTGATTCACAGATTCTCTAGTAATATAATCTTTTCCACTTTAGGCATTTGGGTCTTACAGTTCAGTCTTCAGAGATTCTTGATACCGTAGGCAAATACACACACAACCTTTGCATAATAGTCTAAAACATCAATAATTTCTCGTTAGGTACAAGAAGCAGCAAAGAAAATGAGACAAAACAGTACAGCACTAGCATGCATTTTCCATTTCTGTTTCCTTATCATTTTATCATTTTGGTATCATTTAGACCAGGATCTTTCCTCTCTGCCAAATGCCTTCAGCCTCACTTGCTGTTGCCTCAGCACTGCCGTCCTTTTGTGTCCACATGTTGCCACTTGAATGAAGATTTACAGCCTTCCATTGCCTTAGTCTGAAGTGACATGGCACAGGTCTGGCAATAGACAGCTGACTACAGGAACCTCGATAAACTCAGTAACATAGTAATTTTGTGAAATCAGATGGAATTCCTAGGATACATTTAGACCTCCTTCACACACCGATAGACATTAGCTGTTGCTACTCTTTGGTTATGTAAAAGTAATTGTGAATGTATTCAGCATATTCAGAATGCTAAGTTTGGTCAAAACTTATGGTCAGAAAGATCATCAGCTACCTGAACTGGAAAATATGAATAGTAAATTCAGTATAGTAAAAACATGCAGGTCACATGTCCCCTAGCTGTCATTCATAACAGCCTAGATGATAGAGACCTTGAAACTGAACTTTTCTTTTTTAAATGGTTAAAGGAGAGGAAAAATAATAGCCCCCTATATTTTTCCCATTTTCACTAGAAGCACGTAAAATGGCTCTCATTCACAGTTCCACAGGAAATAGGAAATGCAAGTCCATTGAAATGTGTAAAATCTATATATTAGTCTAGTATTTGCGAAGCAATCTTCCATGCCATAATTTTGCCACAGACAGGATGACTCCACCAGGCTTTCAGCTGTACTGACGATGTGTTCACATAGAGGTGTGCATGGACCACAACCTATGCTTACTAAAATTACTAGAAATTTTCCTACTGACTTTAACTGAGTTTGATTCATCCTCATAATGTGATGTAGTTACACACAAACATGAAAAGCCAAGAATATCTCCATAATTATATCTGTGTAATTCTGCAGATCCCCAGGAAAACTATCTCAAAAAAGGAAGACAATCTTTCAAACATAGTCCCTTTGGGATTCTACAAAAGTGCTTCTTACCTTCACAATGTATCTCTCACCACCACCAAAGGCTTAAATACAAAACAATAATGACAAGATGCCCAGAACAAAATAGCTTAAGGCCTATAACACAATATAAGAAACAGCTCTTAATTTCCCCTGTGGTTTTCTGTAATCTTTGACATTGCATTTACATTCTGTGGAGCTCTCCAATGTGTGATAGAATCCCAGCACAACAGCATAAAAGTAACACAGTTCCAGAGGGTTATATTAGGACACTAAGGATCTCAGAAACAATACATTGCCTACTGACAATGTTCATGAATAATTTTTTTGCATTTTTATTATTTTGTAGTAAAACAGCTGTACAAGATGCAACATCATTATTCTTTTTCCTCTTACTTTCAAATGATTTTTTGATATATCTAAAAATAAATCCATTTTCACTTACAGGTCTAAAAATCATACTTCTAGTTTGAATCTGAAATGTAATTAAAATGCACACTTCTCTGTTGAAGCTGAATGGGCATGAAAATAGGAAATGTCTCTTTGACCTCTTTTGTAACTTAATATTGCTTTAATTTTTAAAAGGTCGTTTGTTAAAAGTAAGAATACTTTAGTTAATAGTTTAGTGTTCACTTCAATTTGAATACTTATTAAAACTTTCAATAACATTACAATTAAAAGTTTGAAAATAGTTTTATGATAATTTTCAACTCCATACAGTTTTGCGTGCTGAAAAGAAAGCATATGCAAAATCACTTTTTTATCTTGGTTTTGTCACAGTATAATTCTTTAAAACTACTGAGCAGAATCCTTAACTGATAATAAATTTCAATATATCTGAGGTGATGCTTTTCATCTGATGGGTAAGCTTTTTCAGCAGGCGGAAAATGATGCAACTATACTGACTGCAGGGAAGACAATCTGTTTTGTACTAGCTCAGGATCTCATCTATGCCACTTAGCTGAGAAGGGGCAGCTTTTCCACTCAAGAAAAACTTCATCCAGTTTGGATATTCCTACTGAACATCTTGATATGTTTTGCCACCAAGCCAAAATACCTCTGATCCAACCCTCTCAAACTTGTAACGTCAGCATCATCCTGCTTTAGTTAAGGCGAGGCCCTGATGCAGATGGAAGGCATGATTTTCCCATGCTCAGCACATATTTTCATTATTTATAGTTTTTCAGGGTAGACACAAAGAGGGTTTATGATGCTGTTAAATGGGAATGGCAGCACTTTCCATTCACCTTACAGAAGTCTATTAGATTAGACAAGGAACAGGATAATAGAGAAGCTGACCTACAAAGGAGCACAGCAATTCTAAAAGCTTTAAAAATGCTATGCCCACCACTAGTCTGATACAGTGTGTTATGCTGAAGTTATCTGAGTTACCTAGGGAAGACAACAGACTTTTCATACATAACACAGTGTTTAAATAACCACACATACTATACCTAATGTTAATAACACCACCAATAATAGTAACAGAAAAATACACTAACAGCACTCTGTTCACAAAGCTTGTTAAAGTGTGTTTGGTAGTTCCTTTTAATCTTTTTTACTGACACTTTTGTTGGTACTCTTCATTCAACTCTTTCTAACTTTGCCTGACTTTAACTATTTGGACTTAAATTTTCCATGCCATTGTCTGGCCCATGCTTCATTTCTTTCTCTTTTGGAAAGTCTTAAGCAACAGAAATTCAGTTGTTCTGAGAATGAGGTTAAGGAAAATTTTATTATGCACCTTGAAAAGACTGGATGCCTCCACTGTGCTGGAGCTGGATCACAAAGAGAACAGAAATGGTCTATATGTTTACTATTGTTATGACAGTTCTCCAAAATGTGCCAGGTTATCTATTTAAAACAAAAACAAAAACAAACAAACAAACAAACAAAAACCCCAGTTTTCCTGTATTTTCCAGAGACTTGAAGACTAAAATCTCTTATCAGTTTTCCTGGACTGAGATTCTCCAGGCTGGAGCTTCAAGGTGCTAAGTGGGACTTTTTGTGCAAATACGACTCTGAGATGCTGCAGGCAGCAGAACAGAACGGGAAAGCTGCCTCCACTCCCTCAAATCAGGTACAAACTGCAGCACCCAGAGTTGTTCCCCAGGTCCCAATGGCTGCCTCAGCCACATCCTGAGATGACACAGATTCAGTGCCAGGGAATGGAGTCTATTTCCTGGTTTTCACAGGAAGGAAACCTTGTATGTGGGATGTACAGGACTTTTGGCATACTCTGGCTTAGATCCCTGACCTGTCTGACTGGGGCATCGTTATGGCAGGACATGCTGTGGAGATCATCTGCAGTTCTAGTGTCTGCCACGCTGTCCCTGATAGCATGTGAGGGGAGGGGAGGGTTAGGAACTGCAAAATTTAATTGCAAAGGGGAAAAGAGCTACAACTGCTGGGGCCCAAATGAAATAAAATGGGACAAGAAAACTGGGATTGAGGAACAGGGAGCTGAGAACTGGACCTGTGAGGTACTGGTATAGAGTGGAGAAGGAGGCTGGACCTGTGAGGGAGATGGAGAGCTAAGTCTGAGTTACAAGGAGACAGTGGGGCCCTGGTCGCCATCTGTGGCCCAGCTCCACTTGCCACCTCTGGATGCTGCAGAATGGGCCCAGCAGGGAGGCCCTACCCCGGCCGGCCCCACTGCACCTGTCATTTCTGCCTCATCCTCACCAGTGGCAGCAGTCCCACTGCGCCCTGACAATCTGCTTAGAGAGAGAGACTGACTGGACAAAGTGACTAAGAGACAGTGGGAGATAGTATGACAGGAAGGTAAGAGGAGAAGGTGAAGAGAAACAATAGGCTTGACGTATAAATGACACAAGTTTGAGACAGGATCTGGAAACTGCTGAGTAAGGGGCTAGAGAAGAAGCCGGAAAGGGCTGGCTGATGAAGGATCCCATGCCAGAGGACTGAGACAGTGAGAACAGAAATGAAAACAAAGATCTGACACACAGAGTCAGTTACACAGTAGATGTCTGAGCTAGTTATCTACACTGAGATAAGCCCTGTCCTAAAAATGGACATTTCTGTCCATTGGGTGTAAAGGATGGCTAGTTCAGGTACAGATGTGCACACAGCATATGCAGAAGGTCAGATGACACTACTCCCATCTCCACTGTTCGGACAGTAAGGTAGACAGATTGAATGAAGGGTGGAGGGGGAGGCACATTGGGAATGGCTGCAAAAGGAGAACAGGCTTCAGAAAGGAGCAGATAGAAGAACAGGAGGAAGGTGAGCATTAAGGCAGAGTGGAAAAAGCAGAAGAGACTGTGCTGGGAGCAAACAGACCAGAGAGTTCAAACCTTTCCAGAGTCTGGGGTGTATCACTCACTGCAGTTGTCTCACCATGCCCTTCCCTGCCAGCAAATGCCTGCAGAAACCCTTTGCCCTTTCAGTGCTTGTGCAGGCAGAGGACAATAATGCACCACTGCTGTTGCTTATTGTGCCCGCTCTGCTGGGCAGTTCTAAAGAATTCAGTCTTGCTGATGACCACAGTGTGCCTCAATAGGGTACTACATGATGGATTTTTTTTTTCCAGATTCCTATTCAAAACAGCATAGAAAAATACATTTAGATTGTACTAAAAGCAGGAAATGCATGTACCCAGAAGTTAGGGAAAGCCCCATTTCAGGTTTACTCTTCCATACTTATTAATACATCTTCCTTGAACTGGACAGAGACTATGTGGGATTTCTGCCTTATTTCATGCAAAAGTTTGTTGAAACAAAAGAGCAAGAAATTTCAGGAGGAGTGAAGACATTCTCAAGGAAGTCAAATGTTGAATTGAAGAGCTGGATTCTAGCCATATCTCAGCCACATTCAGCAGCTCTCTGGTGCTAGTCAAGTCACTTTAACCAACTGATTCGCAAAGACTAGGTTATTATGCTATTATGCTTGATTTTATATGGGTTGAATTTGCAGAAGTGCTTAACCTTACCAGATGCAATTGAAGCCTTTGAAGACTAAGCTTTGAACAAAAGATGAAATACAACATTAAATACTCTGCAATATCAGTTTCTACCTGGTTCATCTAAAATCAGTGGATAAATGCTTACCTCAGTGCCTCCATGTAAAGCAGAAATTCAAATCTCATGCACGTTTTGTGCAAATACAGGAACTGGTTTTCAGGCAGTTAGATGATGTGGTGATGAGCACTACAGAAACTAATAATTTAGTTTTCAGTGCAGTTTGACTAATGTGAAGTAAATAGGATATGAGAAAACATAGTGAAAGACGTAGGTAAGAAGACATTGATTAGATACTGCATGCCCTGCATGGTTCAAGGCATTTGTACAAAAAGGAGTATGTAATTAAAATTTTATCATCATGCACTCATGAAAAAGGGCTAAGCTACAGTTGCACTGGTAACCTTAATTATAGCACTTCTTAGCCTCTTAGCTTGCAACCGCAATAACATTTTCAGATGTTGGTATTTTGGGTGCAATATATATATATGTGCACCTTGTGGAGTGCGCTACATCTAGTCTGCTGTTATTGTTTCGCTTGGAAACAGAACTTCTCTGAAAAAAACTTTAGTGTGTTGCTTCCTTAGCTTTTGTTTACCCTTCTTTTAGATGGAGAAAAGCCAGGTTTCTTGCAGGAGACAGAGCATGCTTAGTTTAATGCAGAATTCCTGGGCACATATCTGAAGATTAGATCAAAGATCGGTCACTTGGCAGCGTTCCACCACCTCTTGAAAATAAGGCTGAAAGCTTAAGCATTTACAAACCTTTTTGTTCAGCCCCGAAATGACACTTTTACTGATTTGGTCTGAAGACAGGAATATAAAGCAGTTAGGGTCCCTGAAACAACAATTAAGCATGCAATTCCATATAACACACACAAAAAAATGGAAATTTCAGATGTCATCTTAAGCATCTAAACATCATTGGGTGTAGTATTCTTCCACTGATCAGGATCTAGCCTGACAGTCTCATCTTAACCAGCTCAGGCCTGTAGTCAGTCTATGACAAAGTAATAAATGGAGGAAAAATAGCATCAGTCTATAATTAAGAAATGAGAGCTATTTAAGGTCTTCATTACTGTGGTATTGTATGTATTTATGTTTGCAACAACTCAGCTGACGTCAAAGTATTTATTCATGTTCCAATTGTGAGTTCAATGCTAGTTTCAAAAGCACTCAGCAGCTGACCTTGTAATGCCCTCTCATCACCCTACCTCCCCATCCTCTCACAGGCCATCTCTTACTTTGAGGGGTTGCCACCATTCCTTCCATAATAACTTGTCTGTCACTATTTTCACCTCTGTCTGATCAAAATATATGTTTGTGCCTGCTAATTTTTGATAGAATCCACTTTTCTGCAAAATTAGTACTAATACATCTATCACACATTTACTAACTTTACTAGCAAAATAATTAATCTTTTTCTCCCTCCAGGTTATATGCAAAGAGGTTTAACCAGAATTACTTGTAAAAGACTACAGTTTCCCTCCTGTCAGCAATGTAAATTTTCCATGACTCTCATGCCAAAATTACTTTGGCTGGAACTTTTTATCACTGAAATCTTCATATGCTTTTACTTCCCACTCTTTTTCCAAAATTTGTTAGGGAGGTCATTGCTGAGTAAGCCATCCCTAGCTTTTTTCACATTCTCTTGGGGACAATGTTTTTGGTTGGCTATGATCTTGCATAGCTGAATTTACCAGTCAGTGGTGGTTCAGGTAGGGAGAACAAAATAATCTCTTCAGACCATTTCCAGTCTTCTGCTATGATTCTATGGTGCATCTTCCATTTGATCATGTATCGTGATATCCATTTGCACCCTCTTTTCTGTTAATCAAGTCAGTATGTGTTCACTTCATTGTCACCCCCATCAGCATAAACCATATACCTCACCAATTGCTTTACAGACTGCACTTTAAGTGCATTTGGTTTGTGGTTGTAGCAAAAGCTGCTATGTCAACTGTGTATCTGAGATCAGGTAATAGCTGTCTCCAAGGTTTGATAGGATTTACCCGCTTGCTGCTCTTAGTACTACTGGGTTTAGTGGGAGGCAGATCATAAAGCAAGTAAAATAAAATAAATAGATCATGAAACTGCATTTTCAAGGCCAAAGGCCAAAGCTGCCTTGTTTTAATGAAAATTCCCTTTGTTTCCCTTTGTTTCACTTTCTTTTACTGGTTTAATCATTTAAGATACTTAACACACAGTCTGAACATATTTTAAAATCTTGTTCTTGTCACTTATTCCCAGACTAGAAGCAGTGGGGGGACACTGCTTGTGGGAGAGGCTCTGATGCCTCTTTCCAGTTCTGCTTTTTCTAGCCACTGGAGAAGCAGCAGCACCATATAAAGAACCCTTAAACTTTCATGCTCTTCCATTCAGAAAGAGAGAAATAGATACCATGACTCTGCTTCCTTCTTCCCCATGACTGAACAGCAGATTTGACCAACTCTTCAGAAACCAGTGCTCTTCAGTGGTGACAAGATCAGAGCTGCACTCCAAAGAGGTGACTACAATTTGTCTCAGAGCTGCAGCAGCACTGATTGCAATATGAACAAACCACTTAGAACAAAATTTCAAACAACTTATATATTTTTTTCAGCCAACTCAAAGTATAACCTAAGTCATGCTCTTAAAAGGAACTAGCTAGTTTATCTTAGTGATATCTATACAATTTGCAATTTATTCTTTTAGTGTAGACAGACACCTATACTCTGCAAAGCCTATTGACTGCGAGCTACACCTGAGTTCCTCATCTTCAGCTGTTTGTTCTCAAAACTGTCTTTCTATTGCTGCCAAAATCAGAGTCTGAAGGTCAAATCAAGGGTGGATAACAAAGACATGATGTTCTGATGAGACCGACAATTAAATATTAACAAAAGGAATAATGCAAAGTTCTTTCTCAATTAGTGGGTTCAGTGGGCTCAGTTAGCTCCATCAGATATTTCTTGGATGCTTCAGTGAACAGCCTAAGCTTAGCAGTTGAGGGAGAGAGAATATGAAAGTCATTGCATATCATTTTCATATGCATGGCATTAAAAAAAAAAAGCAGTATTGCAGGAGTGCAGTCTTAATTTGAAGACCACAAATATGACAATGACAATGATGAGAATTTTAATTATACATAAAGGGTACATTTGAATACAGTGCAATATGTGTAATACAAATGTAAATAAAAGCCCCACCTCTTTTCTTAGCAAAAGTTCCAGTCACAAGTGTAAGTTGCGGTTGGATCCTCTTCCTAGATTTTAAAGGAAAGCTGGAGAGTGTTATGGTCAATGATGAAATCTGTAACTAAGCAAGAATTTGATATGTGTCATAAAATCTCCTATTTCACAGCTTCAGAGTAGGGGATCAGGAAGGAATATTCCTTATGTGTAGAGCATCATATATGTGTGGTTTACTTCATTACAGATTTTTTTTAACTTCTTCAGCTACGCCAAATGCAAGAGTTTGAAACTGCAGCTCACTGCCTATGGGTGCTGCAGATGTCAGCTATAGAGCTGTTTTCTTCCTACCATGCAGCAGACATGGAAACCAGAGAGTTGCCTGTGCAGCCAGACTCCCAGTGGCTTTCATGTGGTCACTACATAATACAGCTGTCCATTTGGCAGCTTTACTAGCACGCTTATTTTAACAAGTTATGAAGTAAATCCAGGGGCAATAGGCTTATTCTACCATGCCAATGTTTTCTAGAATTTCCTAAGGTATAGTTTTATACATGTTAGATTACTGAATGCATGCTTTCCCAAGCTGTGGCTAGCTGCTTTTTTGCTTTTTTGTTAACCAAGACTGCCTTGCAAACATATGACCATGAAACTGCACTAATTACTGAATTAGTTCCAATTTAATGTCTGGTTTATCATAGACCTATTTATGGATAGACCAAAAGCTTTTCTGGCAAATTAGCAGGAAATGGGAAAAAGAAATATCAGTATGAGCTTCATAACTGTTGGCACCAACTGCGCCTTACTTATGCTCTACTTTAATGATGTTGTTTTATTTTTGTTGTAGAAAAAGCTGGTATAAGAAGCCTCTAAATTTCATTGAGCTATTAAGTTCATGATGAAAATAACATTAAGCTAATGTTCCCTGTTTATTTCAGAAATAGAATAGTGGTGATTTTGGATCATTAAAATGCTTTAATAAATTTAGCAAAGAAATTATGGGGACAAAACATCTTTAGCAGATGTGGAACCTTGTTGACCATCATACATGAAAAACACAAATTAAGCCATCATCCTAGTCTAGAAATCCCATAGCTCCTTTTAGCCAGTGTATTTTAAGTTGGCAGCACAAGGTATCTGGTTCTTTTAAATAACAGGTAAAGTAGTAATCAGCCAGGTTTGGAAAAACTGATTTTTCTTCCATGAGGCATTTAGGATGCAGTTCTTGTGTCTCAGTTTCTACTTCGTTGGGTAAAAGTAATTTCAACGGGCAAACCTAAGGAGGGCAAGATAACTTAGTGTTTTGCCAAGTGTGGCCAGGATTTGGTCACATAGTTTCTATTTGCTCCTATTAAGATAACAATCTTATCCGTTTTCTATTGCATTAGTAATAATTATCACCCTTTTTTATATTTGCCTATATTTTGCTACATTTTTAGTTGCACTTGTAATGCAGAGTAGGTGTATCAAGCTGCATGAATCCTGGTTGCTGCCAGCCCGCATGCATGGATTTTCTTTGCATTAAAACTAGAGAGCAAAGCAAGAAGTGGGGATGTATGCAATGGTATCAGGATGCAGATATCATAGGTACCTGGAATCTGCAAAGCTCTACTAGGACTTCTGCTAGGACTTATCATATAGATATGGCCTGCATGGCCTTTCTGAGAATATCAGAAAGTGAAAGAATTATCAATCTGAAACTTAAGAATAGCAAATAAATATACTGACTAGACTTCAAAGCAAATGTTTGGTTAGCTCCCTGCTTGAGGTAGTGTTTTGCTCTATACATTTGACAATTAGAAACTGCCTTTATGTAATATTGAAATCATTTTTCTTGCATTTCAAGTGGAAGCTGGATGAAATGTATATCACATCTGTAGGGAAGGAAGAGCCATTCCCTGATGGTTGGCCAAGGAACAGCAAAGACAGCAGCTGCAGAGGCAGCTGGAATTGTCACCCTCACAGATGGAGTCAAAGTGCTCAGCTACAGCTGAAATAGGAGGGAATGAACGAAAACAGGAGGAAAGTAAAAACAAGTAAATGGCAAACCAAAAGCTTTATATTAGCTAAGAAGCTAATTCTAGCTAATATTAGCCAGAAGCTAAACCAGAAGTATTAGTGCCCTAATAACATCTGAAGGTTTCCTGCATATTCATGTGTAACACTGGCCTGGAGTTCTCTTCGGGTGCCAGAGAAAGCTGTACCGTACTGTAGAAAGCGCAGTTTCCCTGAACAGGATTAGAACAGAGACAGAAGTATCTTTAAATATCCACATTTCTTTCTTTTTCACATGCAGAGAATAAACAGAGTAAAAAATGTGGAGACTGGAAGATATCTTTCCAAGTTACATTGGCATTCTGTTTCAAGGGGCTTGCCTTTTTCTGGTGCCTTAACAGAGGACTGACTTATAAGAACATAAGAAATGTTAGATTAGACTAGACACACATCAGTGGTCCATCTCTGACAGTGGCCAGCAGTAGACATTTTAAAGAGTATGAAAACTAGGAAGGCATATCACGAGCCTTTCCCCGGCACAACCTCCTAGTATTCAGTAATTTAAGGCCTACTGGTCTTAAATCATGAAGTCCCTTTTCTACATTTTCCAGGATCTGATTGTTTGCATCAGTGCCTGGTTATTATACTGATTTTAGACTAAAGTATCTCAGTTGATTTGAACAAGGTAATGTGACTGTCTAACCAGTATAACAGAGTAGAAATCAGGATCTCTGCATTCTCCTTAATTTTGTCACCGAAAAGTAGAAAGTATGTAAATTAGGAAATGGATTTTAAGCAGAAATTTGAACCAACAATTTGTTAGTAGCTTAGTAAGCATAAATAGAAGTGCCCATTTGAAGGTGTTTGTACAAATGCAGACTTTTTCAACATAACGAAATAAGGGAATTAAGATCTCATTGACCTAATGGGAAGATAGGAGTAGCCTTTTGCATTCCAATGTTTTTCATATTTTCTTAAAAATGCTGTGAAAAGGAAATTTCATGCCAAAGGACTTAGGCCTAGCTATGTTAGATACAGATGTTTATGTGCTTATATGAAAACTGCTGAGGCAAAAAGAAGAAAGGGAAATATAATATGCAAGCTCACACTAAGACAATGTGCTTTTCAGGGACAGATGATATTAAAAGGAAAAGGAGAAATACAGTTTCTGGATCTGGACATCACCAGGGATTAAGCATTCACTCAGGGTTTGAATACAGTTATTTTCTTTCCAAGGTCACTGGTTTCCATGTCAGTCAGACCCTCATTAAAATAGAAGATTTCAAAAATGAGAACTTAAACATGGACACACAATAAATTAAATGCATCTTTAAGAAAGCACTGAAAATTATATAATCTGTATATGAATAATTTACATTAAAATTGTGGTTGATAATGAATATTATGTGTATAAATATAAACACTAACCCAGCTTTTAAAAGTAAAAGGTTCTTTTTTTTTCAAAGAAATTTGAAAGTAATTTTGAAATAGCCATGCTGGTCAGTAAGTCTACAGGAGAGTCAACTGATCACCTAAATGCTTATGAATTAGTTTTGCCAAAGATGAAAAACCATTTCAGAGATTCAGATCCTCACTAGAACCTTGTTTTGTCTCAGTGTTGGACTGGACAGCTACTCTGCATCTTCCAAATACTATCTATAATAGAACTGATATCTGATGCTGAGTGCCAGATCTTTATAAGATGAGTGATCCTAGTTAAGAAAAATGTTACCCAGACCTGTACCTATGAAACAGTACATAGTGTGGAGGGACAATACCTTAACTTCAAGGTGCCTGCCTAACTGTTATTATCAATCATCTCCTATTTAGTGTATTCTTAGAACTGCTGTTGTTCCGTAGGTTTAATAACGGGCACTAGCATTTAAAGTTTCTGCAAGAGAGCATTGCCTCATGTGTTTAGTTCAGGTAGACTCAACTGTCTGTGCATTCATGCTCCATCAGCTCCCTGTAAGAAATACAGTTCTAACTTTCAGCCCTAACTCCGCAGAAAATAGATTGTGGACGAATGCCTGAGGTCACAAGGAGCTCCTCTTCCTATTCAGTGAAGCACCAGGGTGGCAGATGAGTTTGAGCTGCTGGACCCGTATGAAAAATGACTGGTTCCAGTGCTTCACCACATGGGGCTCATTCTGCACTCAGAGCCTTCAGACAGGATACTCATCCAATTTACAGCCTGAGACAGACAAGAGTCTGGCAATCTGAAGTGACGTAACCAAAACCTCTCCGACATCCCTAAGAGATAAAAATAGACTTCAAAATCACTCATTTGAACAAACAGATGAACAGGAATTCAACTGAATTGTATGTTTTTTAAGGGACAAACAAAAGCATGTATACCATTCTTTTCTAGACTTGCTGTAATACTGGATTAGTAGCTAATTTTAAATTGGACTTCCTTTAAGTAGAAGCAGTCTCCCCAAAATGAGAAAGCAGGGATTTTTTTTCCCTGAAGTATTAAACTAGAAACCATGACAAAATACAGTAACAAAATGGCAGTTAGACAGCCAGCAGAATCTGTGCTATTTACAATTTTATCAAACGAGTCCCCTTCTGCAAACGTTTTGGCCTTTGCATATTTACATTCATGTGCTTCATGCATTGATATGCTTCATGTAGCACAGCTACTGCACTCCATCAATTAATGCTGCTCTTTCTGGTTTCTAGTTGGCAGATTTCCATTGCTTCTTTGTTTCCCTGTTTCAATGGAATACATGTTAATTTTACAGTAAATGCCAGTTTACATTAGCTCAGCTGTCCTCATGACATAATTTGACTTGAAGTTATGCAAATTACTTCTTTCCAGATACCTCTGATTAGCTGTAAAAAACACTCCCTAATTAGTCCTGAGATAATCAGGGCAAAATCACGGTTGATTACATACACTGAATTTGCTTCTCAAATCTGAACTGCAGTATTTCCTGCCACAGGACCTGTAAGCACTCAGTAGAGTTTGCACCTTTCCTTCCCTTGAAAAGCACTTCAACTCACAGCTTCATCAGCTCAAACCATCCTTTTTATACTGACCCTATCCAGACAGCTAGGAATCCCTGCTGACAGTCTTAAGTGAAACGCCAACCAGGTGCAGTACAAATTCTGCCTATTGCTGAAGACACACAGTAGTAAATCTTACTGGAAATGCCTAAGTGTCAGAAAGCTTTAAAACTGGCAGCAAAGAAAGCTGGCACAAAAGCAGATCTTCTGATTAAAATGACATTGTCACTGATATCAAAGTGACAATTTTAGAGGTCAGTAATTTATACTGTATTTCCAGTGGAATTCTGCTGGCCTGTCTCACACTGAACTCTTCCTGTCCCTCCATGATGACTCAGTAATTTATCATAACCCATTTTTCAGATAAAAAGGGAGAAGTGAACCTCAGACAGTTCAACATTCAGATTCAATTTGAGTAAACAGATAAATGTTTAAGGGTTTATTCAGAGTTTATTCTCCATTGCATAACACATCTTGAGACCTACCAGGACTGGCAACCTTTTCTATGTTGTCCCTAAACACTTCTCCATATAGAGTGCCTTGACAGGGTGAAGCGTAGGTTATAGACCTCTCAATAAAAACTCTCTGCTTTGAAAACAAGATCGCTGGCTGGTATTTTCTGTAAAAGCAAGAGGAATGATAGCTGAACTGGAGGTCATTTACAGCTTAACAACTCCAGAAAGAAACACACACACAAAAAGCCCCAGATTTGGTTTTGCCTTGTATAAGCCCTTGATGATACTGGGAATTCAAACTTGGATTTGAAATTTCCAAAGTGCTTTCTTCCAAAGTGGATGAGATTTGAACTTCTGATTTCTATCTTCAATTCAGATTAGGTCTACAATTCCTCCTAAAGTAAAGTACTCTTGCAAAATTTAAGGGAAACGTAACAGCAGAAGAGTGGAAATAGAGGTTTTTCAGCTTAAACTTGAAATGAATTGAGGATTTGATGAGACAGAGAGCTCAAAAAAGAAATTTTAATGACATAACAGTAGCAAGAGGAGAAAGATTTTGCCCCTAAATGAACCTTACAATGTGTGAAAGGAGGTCTGTGCAAGATAAAACGGAAAACAGGAACTTTTAGAATTAGGAATCTCGAGAATAAAAAGATATATAGTCAAGTTTTGCTCTCACTTATGACAACATAAGTCTGGAGCAGAGATATCACATTAGAATCTTACATAAATATTATACCAAGACGTTATCATAGTACTACCAAGAATGATGATATTACTGTTTTTTGAAGAAAGGACTGGTGAAGTTTCTTCGGACTGTGAATGGGAATCCTGTTCTTTCACTGATCCTTTCCCTTTATTTCCTCATTGCTGGGGGATGATCTGGAAAAACTAAGGCCTATCCTGAAGAATTTTGTATTATAATACATTCAATACAAGGTGGCCCTATATCCTCCCACACACTCTACCTGTAGGATTACACAATCCCTGTGCTGCAGAGAAAAGCAGTGTCAAAGACAGAATGCAACCATGAAATGGATTCCATAAAAGTATGGCACACAATCATTTTGGAATTGCCCTGTACCATGTTTATTGCAATCATGAAACTATGGTATCATAAATGTATCTCCCATCACCTATCCAATTTAACCAAATTCAGTCAAGGTATTCTGGGTTTTGGTGATGTTCTCACATAGAAATGAAAAACTGAAGGGAAGAGGAAGAAGAAATTATCCAGATAAATATTTGATCAAAATTTGAGGTAGAATTTAAAGGCATATATCAGCATGTCAAATTATTCACCTTTTTTTGCTGAGGATTCAAATCTACAGAACAACTAGCCCAGACCACAGTTTTACCACTGCTCACTTTCTCAGAGGCAGCTGTGACATGGGCAGGGAAGGTGCTGGAGATCATATAAATTAGTCCAGCAGCCTAGATGTCCTCCTCACTATGACTACATGGCCTCTCCTTACCACGTATATCAGAAGTAAACCCATCCTATGGCCAATTTCAGGCTCTCTTCCTCACCTGATAGCACATACAGTCATTGACAGTAACAATAAGCTTCTGTGGTTGTATGACAATCTAAATGCATGTAATACCAAACAATTTCAAAATTGTTAGGCACTCACATGGTCAGGCAACCACCGTACTAATCTTGCGTCCTGCCCTGACACACCTTGAGCAGTAATTCCCAGTCTGTGTCTTGGTTGCCCAGCCCTGCTGTGTTTCTGCCAGTGCTGCTCTTTCCCATTCCCAGAGTTAGGGCATAGTTATGGGGACAGTAAGGCCACACACCTACTCCCTTTTAACCACTCAGGTATTCTTTCCTCTTCTCCCAGTGATGTACTGTAGCATATACAGGATCAATGAAGGGGGTCTGTATTCTCTAGAGAGGATTGAGCGCAGGAGGGTTGTCTCATATCCAGGGGAACAAAGAAGGGGGAAAATATCCCTGAAACCCTTTGTGTTTCAGAACCTGTCACAGGCTGCAGTCTCTCAGGGACACATCCCAGCCACATCAGGGACAGCACTGGAAAAGGAAGGTTAGCGGTGAGAGGAAAAAAGAATTGCATTTTCTTCCCAGGCCGCGAGAACCCCACTGGCTCTTTTTCTAAAGGCTCCATACGTGAAGGTGCTATGATACATTTTTGGCATTAGTATTAGAAATTATTCAACTAGAACTGCCATCACAGTGAGGTGAAAGTGAAAATATGAATTTGAATCTTGTCATGGAGGATGACGATACATCCTCTACCTCCATGTAACTGAGGTTGACATTATATGACCCTATAGTGTCTCCAAAAGGGGATACCTTGTCCAACCCAAACAATTGTCCGGAAAACACTGCATTATCTTGAACCCCACAAAACACTCTTCCTTACTTCTGATTTTTCACACACTTCATATTCATTCTCATCTCAGAAGATTTTCACTCAGTATGAATGGATACTCTTGAGAAGCGGGGAGGGGTTCAGTGGAAGGGTGGAGGGAAGTTTGCTTTTGGACTAGTGTTCATTTGTGTGATGCATTTACTGTTATTACTATATTTTATGAAGGACTCATTTGTGTGTCATTCAAATAAATAAGTCCTGTGGCCTCAGATATGAACTACACAGACAGAGGAAATTCCACTCTGCATTTTTAAAGCTGCATTTGCCCCTATCACAAAGTAATTTATTCTAATGACATGAAAATTTTCACAGCACAGTAGTCTGCTTCTATAAAAATCCCAAGACCAAAGCATTCTTAGCCTATACAAAAATGTTGAAGCAAAGCCAAAACATTTGATGTCAAGGCAGGAAATATCGATCTTACAACAATGTTTTGCAACATGATGACTTTAATTCCATTATAGCAAATGCTTGCTCTTGATGTGGTCATTTTTATGACACATTTTACTGGAAAGGGAAGGCAGTTGTTCAAAGCAGTCTTGAAGATATGGAAAATGAACTATCTCACCCAAAGAATAGGATGGCTGTACTGCTGCTGATATATACAGTTGTATGTTAGTGCTCACCAGGGTCAACAACAAAACTCCTATGGACTTTAGTAGTGCAGAATTAGGATTTTATTGTTCAAATATGTCTTCTTTTCACTCTGATGGGTTGTAAGAGACACTACTTTGCATAATTGTATGGTTATTGAATTACCAAAATAGAGATAGGTGCATAAGCACCACCAGGCATTTATTGAGAAAATACAGGTCTTGATCTCACTATCAAAATTAGTTCGCTTCCTGAGCATGGTCCTGAACTAAGCACCCAATCAATATGCAACTTTTTTTTTCCCTTTGAACTTATCACTTGTCCGTTTCTGGGCAATGATGACATGGGTACATCCACTACTTAATTTACTGTGCATCCTTTGACTCATTAGCCATTGTCTTCATTGTGTCCAAAATTCTGAGTTTCCCAGTGTACATATCCACTGGCTAAGTCCTGAAAGTGAACACCATAGACGTTTTCTTTATTCTTCATTTCCATGTTGAAGGCTTGAATCTCTCAAATTTTGATCTGTTTATTTTCTATATATAATTTATTCTTTAGCCTTGCATTTTTAGAGCACACACAGAGAATAGTGTAAAAGAGAGAGACCTCTAAACCAGTGAAAATCTGGAATTATTCCACAGACTCAATAGATTTCTCCACAGAGGTAGATCAGCATCAATGAGAGAAACTGGCCCCAAATAACTATTTTCTAATTGGTTTATAAAACAAATATAATATGTACTTAGATCAACCAGAGGGCAAGTTACCCAGAGGACTAGTTTCTGTTGCTATTTTTGTAATATTTAAGTGCATAAAGGTGAAATACAGAGCAATGTACTTGGCAAGTACCTTTTGGAAAAGGAACATTTGAAAAATATCTCTTACTGAAAGTGGTGTCTTTTGCCTTTCTACATCCTTTTGGGCTTATACCGCTCCCTCCCCTGTTCTTCCCACCCCCAAACTATACTTCTGATCTGCTTTTCCTAGATGCTTTCTGTTCTGACAATGAAAAAATTCCTTCTGTTTTTCTTTCCTCCTTTCTCTTCAGCCAATCTCTAATCTTTCTCAAAGCTGACATCTCTGATTTTTTTTCCTTTTTTAAAGTGAACATACTTTGAATTCACTTTTCAAGTGAACATGTCTTTGAACACGTATACTTAAAAATTCTATTTTGTTTTTAAAGGTTTCTGGGTTCCCCCTTCCCTTCCCTTCCTTCCTTGCCCAGCCCCCTTCCTCCTCTGCCCTTAATTGGAAGTAGAACTTCAAAGCTGGAAATGGTCTAAAACAACCATGATAAGAGCCTGAGACTGAGGAACAGAGTTTGGTTCAGAACATGGGGTCAGCAGGAAGGTTTTAGCTAAAAATGAAGTGATGGTGCTTTGCTCCTTTAGTTTTTTGGGGGGGTGATATTAACTGTCACTGTTTGTGCTTCTGATGCCTTTTGTTTGTACTCTTTCACGTTAGTAAGGGAAATACTAAATGATAATAGTAATATTGGCCACTAAAAGTCTTGGCATTTGCACATTAAATCCTTAAATAACAGAAGTTTGCCAGATTAGATTATTGTTACAATGTATATATATTTTAATGATCACACTTAATGATGTTTCTGTCAGGGTCAGTATCATTCCTATTTTATTATCAGCAATACTCATATCCACCATCTAGTTATGCTTTGTGCATGTTCTTAACTAAAATTACACCACTAATTTAATGATTTTATATACTGTGAAAAAAACTGGATAAAATCCAGACTTCTCCTTCTTAAATAAAGCTCCTAGTTATACAAAGTGGGAATCAGAGGAATTAATAATCTGAATTTGCAGTTCACTCTTGGCTGTTGAGTAGTTTGCTTGTAATCAGATGCTGTTAAATCTCTGCAATTTCAGTACAGAAATTAGCAAAGTCACAGGCCTGGTAGGTGTGGAACTCCAGCAATACTTACTGACAATCACAAATATTACAGGTTTTCCTCTATACCTCACAGTATAGAACAGTTCCTATTTTTTTTTTTTTTTTTGGTTTAAGTAGCTGACAAAATTTCAGTTTAACATTTGATTCATAGATAACTTGTTTTTCTGTCTAAGTTAGAGTTAAGTCCATGAAAAACACCAAAGTAAAATGTATTCTACAGTGGCCATGGTACAACAGGACACATTAGCACACAGTCATTGGAGTCATTAGGTACCTAAAGTTACACAAATGCTTAAATGGCTTGCTGGATATTGGACCAAGCAATCTCTTTAGCTATTCACGCTAAGCTGCTGAAAGACATGGAATGAAATTTTGGGTTGTGAATAATTTTAAGGGCAAGAAAAGAAAACTTCTCTCTTCATGCATAGGAAGAAGAGGGAAAGTTTTAAAGTGGTGAAATAAAGACAAGATCAAACATATTTAAGAAAGGTTTCCTTTTTACAGCATGTCACAATACTTATAAGGGAGCTGCAAAACCGGATTATTTTCCTTAACAAGATTCATTATTTTTGATTGACTTCTACCAGGGAAATTAAGATAACCTGTGCCTAACCATAAATGACTTCTGATCTGGAAAAAAATTCTCTGCTCTCAGTCCTCATTTTCTATTTCATGAAATGAGGGACATGTAATTATAGATGTATTAAGATATTTGATAATATTAAGTTATATTAAATTATAATTCTGGAAAAAATATTAAAGCATTCATGGTAAGGCTTGCAGATGACAAAGCTGATCTAAAGACAGCTATCTGGATCAGCTGGTAAACTGGTCCCAAACAAACAATAAACATTTGATGCAGCTAAAAGTAGTAGTGTTGTTTCAGCCATTACGGCTTACTGGTATAAAAGTGAGGCAAAGATTGCGATAAGAGGTGACGGTTTTCATTGGATCAACAGGCTTAACTGCAAAAAAAGAAAAAGAAAAAGAAAAAAGAAACCCTAAAGCCCTCTTTAGATGCAGGACAGCTCAGTCAGAGTGAAAGAAAGAGTAAGCCAGCAAACAACAACAAACAACAGAGGAAAGCTGCCACAGAATATTTGTCACCGGAGACAAGGGACACGTGGTTCTTCCTGTTAAAAATGGTTAAGTGTCTTAATGTGTGGGTTACTCACTATCCTGGTACGTATCTGTCTGATTTTGATCAGAGTTTCCACACACACATGGTGTGTCCCAAGACCTCTTTTTTTGTTTGAATATGTATGTTGAATAAATAAAAGATATTTCTCCTTACAAATCTTGCTTGAAGCAGAGCTAAGTACATTGTTTAAGTAGATCATAGGTATACGATGTGGAGCTGTGTCCTGGCAAGCAGTGATTCCGAAAAGAAGGTGGGAATCACGATGGATAAATAGTTGTGTATGAACTCCCAGTGCAAAGCTGTGACAAACAGGACTCCAGCACTCCTTGAATGTGAAACAATTATTAACAAGATAGGGATATTAACAAGATATTAACAAGAAGGAGGGAGATGGTAAAGTCTCTTGCATACAGTACTGAAGAGACTGCCACTGCTAAGCTGTATGTTGTTCTGATGTGTGTGCTTCAAAGTGAATACTGAAAATTCGGGGGGGGGGTTCAGGAAAGAGACACGACAGGTATTCCAGAAAATATATCTCACAGTGAAATAGTTTACCAAAGAGAAGGATAAGAGATGATTTTAAAACAGTCTATGTCTTCTCTGGACAAAAGAAATCTGCTATTTACTTCAATCTAACAAAAGCACTCTAACGGCCAGTGCCTAGAAGCTTAAGCTAGAGAAATTCAGACTGGAATTAAGGTACATATTTTTTAAGAGTGGACAGCTAACCACTGGAATAATTACCAAAGCATGTGGTAAAATTTCTATTGGTTATACTGGATATGTGTTTTCAGAAAGATATTCTCTACTTCAGCTATGAGGTACTAGGGTTCACATGAGAATTTGGGACAAGATTACTTGGACTACATTGTACAGGAATCCTTCAGGCTTCAGATGCTATTAAACTGGGACCCTGGTAACCTTTCAGTCCCTGGCAAACGCACACTGAAAATATCATTTCATTATAGCATTCACTTTGTTGGTTTTAACTCTGAAAGGCACTTAGCGATGAGAAGGAGACAAAAATCTAAACAAAAGGGAAATGCTCACAAACTCTGATGGATCAGGGAACCAACAACAGAGGAAGTGGCAACAGCAGCCCCTGGTCTCAGAAGTAGTGTCAATTGCCACAGCATCAGTAACAACACAAGCTTGGCTCACTGTTCTTCTCTATTATTAATGCTGTTTAAAAACTGGCATTCACTAATAGCATTCTTTCTAAAAGTAATCAAGAATGCAGGACTAACACTTACATACCCTCAAAATGGGTATTGCAGGGTACAGTTATTGAATATGCCATCTGTCAGACACTGCTCAAGAAGAATTAATAAGAACAGATATCAGAGTTGGAGCCTAAACTACACGCTCATAAGGATGACTGTCTGCTCCCCACTACAGTTGTTCAGTTTCATTAGCCCAAAGCTAACTTCGTTAATTTTGCATGTAAGGGTGAGCTGGTACCAACCAGTACAGGCCACAGTTCAGTGAGAGGCTTAAGGGGATGAATTACCCAAATGATGTGTTTGAAGCTGAGCACACGCTGACACCCGTTGCTGAATCAGTGCCAAGCAAACAAAGCTAACCAGGAAGCAGCCATGGTCAAAAGGAAAGACAAAGTGAACAACTGAAAGTCCCTTCCAGATTTTTATTTTTAGAAATCCAGGCAGATATTAGGGATTGTTGCAACCCAGAGCTTTGGTTTCTAATGAACTTAATGTCTAAGAGCTTGAATGTCCTTGCAGCTCACATGCCAAACTCTCCCTTCCCCCCACTATTGCAATAAGAGCTGATGTTACACACCCTCTCTCCTATTCTAAGCTGTTATTCTAAGCACATGGAATTTCCGTCTCCTCCTCTGCTTGAAATCCCAGAGTTTAAATCTAATATTAGGGAAAAAGAGCCCTGTCCTACAACACTTCTTTGTTATTTAATCTCAGTAGAACTATTTGCCAAGAGCTTTTTTTCCCCTTTCTAATGTCTTCAGGCCAACTTTAGTCTCCAGCTCGCAAGGTCTGCTCTGATTTTATGACCGGGACCTTCTCCAAAGCTATCATTCATTCCAGCGTCTGTTGTCTGTCTCAGCCTCAGGAGCTTCCTGCTTTTTTCGTCTGCTCTCTTCTGATGGTGCCTTATTTAATTGAAGACAGTTTCTCATTAAACTCACAAAGGACCTGGAACTTTTTGCAGTAAAAAATTATATATTTTTTCCTTTTCATGATGACATCTATCTTTCACTTATGACCTGATCTTGCTCTGATTAAATTCAGTGGCAAAATACTATTGTATTTAGAAGAAGCCAGCTCTTATCCTTGGAGAACACTGAAAGCAATGCACTAAAATAAAATGTTTAAACTACTTAAAAAAAAAAAAAAAATGGAAGTTACTTTAGCAATATAAATAAAAAATTCAAAACAATAATTTGAGGCCTTATATTTGTCTTCAAATCTTACAGCTCCTGAATCAGCCTAGGGACACACTTCAGAGAATTTATGTATTAAACTGCCTAAAAATTAGGAGTCTGGCCCCAGTAAGGTCATTCGAAGAGTAAGAGTTAAGTGTCTCTGCTCTATGTAGTATTAACAGCTCTGAGTCTAAGCTCTAAATGTTTCCAGAGGATAAGCTACAGAACTGGTGAGAGCTCTGTGCCTCAAAAGGCTAATAAAAAGCAAGTAATAATACACTGAGGAAGTCAACCCAAAACAGTAGAAAAGGCTTGACAGAGGGAATCTGAACTCTCATCCTTTTGCTGTAACTGGAAATCCAAGGTTTAAACAGTCTCACTTTCTTTTTTTCTAGTGGGTCCATCTACCTACACAGACTTGTGAAGGAGCCTCAGCAGGAAGAAAGGCAACCTTCCCAGACAAGTCTATGCCCTGAATCTCCATCTGTCATTAGTAGATCTTCATCTCTCCTGCTTCCTGGATATGATGCTTAACAACTAGTCCATTAGATGCCACAATGTTTTTGTACAGAAAAAGGAGTGGATTCTGAGTGGCCGGAGACACAGCTTTTGGAGTCAGCTCCATATTCCCACACTCTCAGCTTAATTCCTCTCTGAATTTTGTGGCTCAGCTCTCTGACATGCTTATTTCTTACCAGTTGCTGTGAATTGCTGTGAATTACTCTGAAATCTCCTAGAGGATCTTATTGGCTTTACAGAGAGCCCAGCTGCCTAACTACACCTTTCTGAATCACCCCAATAGAGCCAAGCACGGGATTTTTAAGCACTGAGATGTCACATTTGGAAAGACCAAAGAGGTCTCTCTGAATTTTCCTTCTGTTGTTTAGAAGAGGAATTGTGATTTGGGTCTTCAGATGCTGTTGTGAGAAAAATATCAATAATCCTGATAAACCACACTCTTTTCAAAGAAGAATGTGGAACAAATGGATCATTAAAACTAATTGTAAATTTTACAGACATTATGATAATTTAGGATATAAACAATCCAGAGGTGGAGACTACTCAACCAAAATTTCCCTCTTCCACTGGTTTTAAATTAGAAGGAACAATCAAGCAGAACATCCATCATTCCCTCCACAGTAATAATAAATAAGGTATCCTCTTCCTACACAAAATCCATTTTGATGCACCTTCCACATAAAAACAATGGAAGAAAAAAAAGTCCCACCAGATTGAGCAATTCTCTGGCATGCCTACATTACAGGGACAAA
This sequence comes from Apteryx mantelli, assembly GCF_036417845.1. Classification (NCBI taxonomy): domain Eukaryota; kingdom Metazoa; phylum Chordata; class Aves; order Apterygiformes; family Apterygidae; genus Apteryx; species Apteryx mantelli. Next base: position 94,800,131 of record NC_089978.1, read on the forward strand.
ATTCTTCTTGTGAGGAGGACTGACAGAAATCCAGGACTAAAGGGGGTAAAAACAATAGTGAAACCATCTTAATGTCAAGGTAGCCCACTAACAATTTTAGAATGAAGACAGCTGTATTGACCTTTTGAAGATTTGCAAAATTCAGGGAACATTGCAATTTCCTCTCCATGTGTCTAACAGTACATAACTGTTAAGGCTAAAAGGCCACTCCTTTGAGTGCTGACAGTTATACAAATGGATTTTCTTAACACAAATTGGCTGCACTTATGAGATCCTTATATGGAGTTGTACTTTGCAATGTTAATCCTTTTTCATATTAATTGAGTTCTCAGTACAACAGGCAACTTGACTCATCTTACGCACACATCTGCTTTTTATACTGATGTTAACAGCTGAGAAAAGGACCTGTATGGTCTATGTGCATAACTTTACTGTTTCACAGTATCCTTATAACGTAAGGTCCCTCAGGGAAAATTACTTAATATTTCTGTTATCCTCTAACAACAGCTGTAGGATTTAGTTCCATCAAGCTCTATCTATCTGAATGATGAAGGAGAAGGCAAATATCTTTCCATCATACTTTTTCCAACTGTTTTCCACATTCACATTCATATTCTTTCTTCCTAAGGGAAGATTTTCTCTCAGCTCTTGGCATGTTCACAGAGGGCTGCTATCATGTTGTAGTATGCTGTCTGATGTTGAAGTTATGGATGTGATATTTTTACAAACTGTCACTAATATCAGACTTCTATTGCTGTGTTTTTGAAATCTCATAAAAGTGAAAGGGAAATTTTCCTAAAGTGCAAAAGACATCCCACTAACACTGAAGTTCAATGGTATATGTGTGTCTGCTAAACATCTGTGTTTTTAAAGTTTTTCCCTGTTAATTCCAACAAGGACATCACTGATTTTTAGTCTGTATAAACCACAGAAAATCAACCACACCAAATTCCCCTGTATCTTTAAAATGAAGTTTAAGCTAGAGGCACACTAGAAATCTTTAGTGTGTGCTACTTCTCAAAAGCTTTAGAATAAAAAACAAAAGTCTAATTTTGGGAATAAATCTCAGTTTTTTCTTTTCAAACAAGAATTCAAAATTACCTAATGTAAATACATATCCTTAAGAAAAATAAATGCATTATCTCTCCCTCCTCCACCAAGAATACAACTTTTTCCATTCACAGCCATTTTTTTATGGGTGTTACCATATGGTAGAATGTCCTGATCATAAGATTAATCAGAAAAGAGTTGTACAGATGAATACAGAAGAGCACCAGAGGAACTCAGGGAGCCTGCTGGGAGAATTAAGATGTTTCATCCCTTTCCTTTCAGCTTCCTCAGCAAGACTTGTTCTACAAGTCTTGAGATTCTCTTCATACCACTTTGCAAACCAATGACCTTTAAATCTTTTTCATGCTGACAGGCATTCCTAATGAAAGAGGCGAGTTTCATTTCAGGGAATTTAAGCAAAGACTCACACGGGAATAGTGGCACTTCAGTTTCATTTTTGGCTGCATTCATATACTTAACTCTAAGGGGATTCACAAAAATGCTGCTTTGCCGCTACAGCGCTTCAGCACAGGCACCAAAAGTTTTCAACACAAAGCTTAAGTAGGTGCCTAAAGTTTTGCTACTGTGCGTGCTAAGATAGGCCACCAAGCTGACAGAGCTGCATGACTCAGTGCCTAAGGCTGTTAGGAGCTCACAGCTTAGGCATCCCTGTACCAAAGTCCCCTGAGGTCTAATCTGGTAAGCGTCACAGCACACCTAATACATCCTGACAGCATGAAGGTCAGCACAAAGCACAGGAGCCACAGTTACTTCTACTCAAAAGAAATGTTATTTCAGGTTCCCTTCCTTTCCAGAACTGCTCAGTCTTTAAAGAGCTTACCAAGGAAGTGAGAGCTGCTAGTTCCATGATGAAGATATGCTTCTGGGATTTCTGTCCAGTTACAGCGTTTTTATATAAGTTTGCATTAAAGAAAAACATGATTGATTCAGTCGTATCTAGCCAAAAGGATAAATTAAACAGCGTGTTCCAGTCACAAGTCCTAAATTTATACAGGACATTTTTCCTGGCATTTCTGTTTGACTAGCATTGAGTCTATCATGCTACCTGTTAGGAAGCCACATTATGGAAACTAATTCTCCCCAGTCAGTGTGTAACATATACATATGTAAGTTCATATGTATATAACTTCCCTTGTATGTCATGCTGATTAACCCATAATTGCAGGTGCTACAAGATTCAGCATGATAACACCTAATAGGCTTTCTGAATCTGAACCTTGGTGTCTGTTTCTGCAAAAAAACAAGAATAAAGATTTTGGTTGATACCTAGCCTCAAGAAGGTATCTTAGTTTTCAGGCATGATTTCACACTATTTCTTTTATGAAGTCTTAGGTTTCCAACACTGAAGTTACATAACACTGGGTAATTGAGCTAGTTTCACTACCTCCTCCCCAATTAAAACCAAGAAGTCTGTGAGATTAGAATTTGATGAATCAAATGCAGAGGTTCATCACTGGCCCTAAGTGGTACGGATATTTTTAATTTTATCATTGGAGGGAGTCTGAAATTCTGATGTACAAACTGACTTGGGAACTTTATATATTGCTTCACTTGACTTGCAACAAACATGTTTTTGCAGTGCTGTCTTTTAACCATGTGTTACTTTACATTTTAACTGTGTTGAGTTTGCTGTAACAGTCAGATATTGCTGAATACTCATGCTTGGAAAACACAAGATTCAGGTCACCTGCAATCTCAGCTGAGCTTAAATGGTATTTGTGGGAATGAAAAATAAGGCATTACACAGTCTCACTCTATTAGATGTCTTCTGTCATCTACTTCCACCAGTATCTTTAGCAATCCTCCCCAAATTCTATCATTTGACTTATGAATTTATTTATTTATTTATTTGGTGGTGCAGCTAAACCAAGACTAAGTTTCCTTCTTAATTAAAAAAAAAAATCCCTCAGGACATCTTATTTCCTCGTTTTACTCTGCTTGTTGCTGTATAGTCTACCTTTCAGTTTGTCTTCCTCTAGGACAACATTAGTGAACATCAAGCCACATTAGTAAATATGGCCACAAAGAGCAACAGCTATTAAAAAGTTTTTCTAGCTTTTTGGCACTGGCCTCATAAAGAAAACAATTTGAACAAATTCTTTGCCCACCCTCACCACTTTCCCTAAAAAGGCAGGATTCCTGTCTAAGATTTTCTTACCCGTTGTTTATTTTGAGAACAAAGAAAATCACTTATGATTTATATTAAAAACTCATATGTTCAGTATAATCCTCTCTTCCCCCTCCCTGAGCTGAAAGTAGTTCAGATGTAGGTCAGGCAGTACACAACATCTTTCAAACTTTTCAGCTCTATTATCCACAACTCAGCTGCTTGTTCGTCAGCTGGTCCTTTGTTGTCTGCAAACTTATTATCTGTGGTCTAAAGGAAGAAAAAGCATACTTTACCCAGGAGCTAATTAAAGTCTGTCTCATTCACCACTTCATGTTTTTGAGGCTTCAATTCCTAGCTTTTTACAATGTTTCATAGAGGTCAGTAAGAACTGGCATGTTACAAAACACATATTCTTCAAGTTTTATAATATACTTGTATGTAAATAATTTTGAATCTCAGATACGCGGTCAGACCTGGATAAAGGATTTAGGAAGGTATAGTTTCTAAAATGTCATCCACATAAACATTCATTTCGCTTTGCCATTTGCTGCCAGTAACTTGGTTTTACTTGTCATATGTTAGCCAAACATCCATTTTTTAATGCCTTGACTGCATTAAAAAGGAAAAAACTACTTTAAAACTTTGTAGAGTAGGCATACTCTCATTCTCATAGTCATCCCTAGCCAAATGGCTCTCTCTCCAAAGCGTGTGGGAGCTATAAGTTCATCTGAACATTCCCCACATATTCCAAACATCTTAAAAAACCTCACTTGTTTAGAAATCATTAAAAAAAATGCACAGTTATTTCAAATCTCACAATATATATGTGTATGTGCTGTGAAGTAGAGCTTAGTCTCTGGGAAGGTTTTTACTTCGCAGCACGATACTCTGCTGACTGCACCATGGTTGTTCAGCTGGGAAAAGGACGTATTTTCCTCTTTCTGCCTTATTTTGTTTTCTGTTTATTTAGTAGCTGGATGCTCTGGTATTTGGTGTAATGAAAGAGAACTTTTTGTTACCAGTCCAACAGAAGTTGTTGTTCTGTGCAATGTGGAATTCATTTTTATTTATGTTATAAAGATTGTTTCACATCTCAGTAAAAATTAAAAAAGGAAGAGAGAAAAAGTAGACACTATTTGCAGTGCAGTTGGCAAGGCAATGGGGAGATGGCCAGAAAATAAATTTTGAAAAGCTGACCAATTAGTCACAGGGTTTTATACGAATGGCAGTCCCTGGCCTTGTCTCCACTCTGTTTTGGGGATAGATAAGGACCCTGGAGCTTGCCATTCCTTTCTGTCTCCTAGAGCTCTTGAAAACAAAACAGTCAAGTGAAAAAAATAGAGGCTTTCTTCCACTAACTAGAATTTTGATCCAGATTTCTCAGACTTTGTATGACTTAAATCAATGGTCTAGGTTTAGTTCATTTCAAACTAGAGTGGTGTTAGCCCATAGGATACTGCTGAACTGTACAGAATTCTTGCCAGGGGTGATATGCAAAGATTTTGAAAAAATGCTTTTTTAAGTGCCTTATATCCTCCAGCAGTTCTACACAGAACCGTCTCCTTGGAAAATAATGTGAAAACAGCTGTCAAACTGCTGCCATTTATCATGGCTGGCCACAAAAAGAGGGGTCTGGAAACAGGACAGAAAGCTCATGGTCAGTCTGGCTGTACATCCTTTCTCTGCGGGCAGAGTGGAAGGCATCTTATGTTACTTTCTGTTCTGCTGGAGTAGTAAAGAAAAATGAGTAGTGTAAGGGGGCCATCCTTGAGCTCTGTGCCTTTGTAGAATTACATATGCACACATATGATCTGACTGCAGCCAGTTAAATTGAGTTTCGGGCAATATTATAGTAGCACTGTGCCATTAACAGTCTGGCCCCAAAGCTTGGTCTGGACTTTAATTTTGCTATTGAGCACCCTCAGAAATGCTGATGTTAACTGTGTTCTGCTCTTTCAGTATCATGGGGGTGGAAGGACATTTACTTTCTGATGGGGATAAATCATCTTTTTCCACCAGGTTAGATTCTTTCCTTCACTCCCCAAAGCAGCTTTTTTCATAAAAAGAAATCATAAGTTTTGGCAGAGGGTCTACTTGGGTAAGGAAGGAGAGCAGCATCAGGAGAAAGTGATGGGGAGGTGGTGGCAAGTTGGTCAGCTTGCAGGAAGTGAGGTGTTACAGAACCAAGGCTGGACACAGCTGCAGAAGAAAGACAAGGAAGCTGGGAAACGGTTTCCAGCCAGGGGGAGGGGGAAGGTTGCTATCAGATAAGAAGGTACTCGCACAGTCCAGCCTTGCTAACATAGCCTGGATAACAACAGTGGTTAAGACAGGAACATAAGCGTAAAAGTGCATGTGAATAGAACACCCAAAACTGCCTGAGAGAGTATCTGCCCCCAAACAGACCAATGTTAAAGAGGAAGACAACCATCAGACAGATTAAATAGTAAACAGGGAATTACAAAGAAACTTCCGAAACAAAGATGGAGTCAACTTGAGAGAAATATAAAAGAAGCATAACATTTTGTAAAAGTGGGGAGAGACCTTGGAGTGGAAATAGCAGCAGTCAAAGCCTGGTCTTCCACCGGCAGAAGTCACCCTGCTGGCACCATGACCTCTGCCTAGGCCACACAGAGCAGCCTCCTCATTGGACACTGTGAGAAGCCTGTATCCAGGTAATGGACCTGGATGATGGGAACTGAAGAAGAAACGAGAAGAAATGATATAGACTAGAGACAGGACATTGCTAAAAGAGTGGGCTTTGTAGGGATATAAAAGATCGTGCCCTCCAGGGAACTTTCTTCCTTAGGGTCTGAAATAAAATCTAACATTCCCAAATCTCATATTTGCTGTCATAGAAAATATGTATCTCATCCCAATTCAGTGTTGGTCCAGCAGAAGGAAAACAACCTGCTGCTGATGTTATTTACTTTATTAATCCAAGCAGCAGAGAAATGTGGGTTGGTTCTTAGGGTCTCAATCTTGTTAATGAAACAAGTAGATGTCAAGATAATGCCACTGATTTAGTTTTGCTTCCACTATATTTTCATGCCATTTCCTCTATTAGAATAATATTATCATGACTGTGAAGTTAAGTTATCAAAACTTAAAAACTGACACAATCAAGGTTACCACTGCAACTTTAATTTGGCCACCTTTTGCACATGAATCATAAGATAGTCTTTAATTACAGCATCATGAACTATTTTTTCTCTCAAGAGGACCCCTACCTAGCTCAGTGCATCCAAAGGACTTAATTAGCAGCTGTTCAATTTTTTTTTTTAGTCCTGTTGTTCAATATGTTGCCCTGGGCCTTATTTAAAGCACATTGTTCAAGTCCTGCTCTGAAAACAGAATTATTAATTTCCTCCTGGGCTTTTCTATGATGCTCATCACCACACAATCTGACTGCTTTTCAGACTATTCATTTATCATCATAAAACCCATGTGAAATTTGAGGGAATTATCTGCATTTGGCAGAAAGGGAGCTGAGATACAGAGACAAAAGTAAAAAATATCCACTAACATTGGGTGTCCAATCTGAGATACTTCACACTGTTAAAAATTATATTTTAGCATTACTTAAGATCTTACACATTGAAAGATTAGTTCCCATGGACTTCACTAGCAGCTGAGACCATACAACATTCTGCAAAGCAGACCTGGAGATACAGACCAGGCACCCAAAGATGAAGAACATATCTGAGTTTCAAATCATTGCATACACAGTTTTCAAAAGGAACAGATACAGAACATATTTTTCCAGGGAAACTAAGTCACTTCTTCTGTTCTTGCAGTTCCCTGCCTCAATCACTATCTGCCTTTCAGCTTCTGAAACGAATAAGGCAGAGGGATTTAGAAAAAAATCTGCCATTGCTCTGTTTCATTATCCAGGTTAGCTGCAGCCAATGCTGAAGAGAATATAGTAAGCGATCATGTAGTTAGCAATTCTATTATAATATTCATAGACAAGATGTCAGGGATGCATGGGGGGTACAGTGCAAATGGAGGTGTTCTGTCATTTCCAAACTTTAGTCTTTTTAATAAATACATGTGCAAATGAGTATATGGCCACTTGGGTATGCAATAGAAAATAGCAGCTTTCTGAGCTATTAACACTGATAAATAAGGAATGCAACTAGGAGAAAAGTCACTACCAACCACTTACTCTTTGCGGATAGTGGAAAGCTTCTGAGCATTTTCTATTTGATAAGCAGTAATATGCAAAGTTAAAGATCCATTTTCTATTGTTTTCAGGCATAATTAATCTTGAGCAGCCTGGATAGCCAGCTCTTCTGGATTACAGAACTGTCAGAAGACATAAAAGCTCCACAAAATCCTTACTAGTGCTCTCTGTGCTATTCCAGCTGTGTACTCACCAAGATCTTCAGCAAGTTTTCTAGCCTAGGAAAATATACACTTTGTGTTTCCAGGTAAACAATATAAACCTGTTTAGTTTTACTATATCTGCTCAGCAACTGTACAAAGAGGTAATTAAGGAAAGGAGCCACCTCACTGTTTTAATGTACTGCAGGCCTCCTAGGATATTTACAGCTGTTGCTTGCAGTATCTGCCTTTTCCCAGTGTGGCTAGTACATTGACAGACCTCCGTTTATTCTTCCTTTGACACAGACATTGGCTTCTCCCATCTGTAGCAGTGGAGTGCTAACATGTTTTTGGACCCAATGGTCCGGCAGCTAATTAACTTGTCAGCAGTGAATTTAACATCAGTTTGTTGAAACAATCCTTAAATTGAATGGAGAAGTCTATGAGGGAACTGAGTTCTCAAGTTTTTATGCAAATATGAAGAACTGAGGGAGCCAGAATAACTGCACATGAAATCTGCACCCTTCTTTTCTAACACATACAGATGTTTCCTCAAACACTGTATATGAGGGTCTTTCACAATTAGGCTCTAGGGATAGCAGAGCCTCGTTCTTCTTTGCAGGAAGGTGAAAAGCTGTCTCCTTACTACCCTCAGTATTTCTCCAAAGAATAAACTGGTCTTGAGTAGGAAATATGTTGCATCCCTACAGCACAGGTGCCAAAACATACTGCCTCTGCAAGCAATGGGAAAGCTATTGCTCCTTCTAAATACGGAATTTGCATATACCTCACACTGTCTATACCTATTGAACAACATCAACTTCAATCAAAGCGGGAATGGCTGAAATGTTCATTCTCAAATAAAAAAATAATACCCACATTGAGACACCAGAATAAATAATTTAATTTTCAAAGCTACTGATAATGTGTTGCACCTAAGTGAAGTCAACAGTTGGACTCAGGAAAAGCCCTATTACAGGTGATGCAGACAGCCCCTGTAGCATTGCAACATTTAATTGCTTCGAATAATGCCAAGTCTCTCTCAGATTTCAGAATGTCAGGCTTCTCTGATGTAAGTTACCTCCACTGAACTGAAACAGCTGTGGGAGAGATTCAGCAAAAAAATTAAGTGGGCTTTCAAATTATTGTCCGTGTTTTGGATTTCCATAAAAATTGAGGTCTTTGCACAGAAGTTGAGAATGCTCTTCTGCTGACTTCCTGAGAATGAATAATTCATTTAAAAATCACTTTATGGGTATATAAAATTATGATTATTATAAAACACTATTATTTTATCTTTTTTCTCCTTATTTAAAATTCATACACTCTTTTTGTTCAGTTATTATTCCTTTATCTTTCCTCCTTACTGTCACAACAGTGCAGGTGATGTAATTGTCTTGGGCATCCAATGCAACTGTTTAAAATATCTAGTAGCAAGAATTAATTTTTAAGAGAAAGGGTGATGCATTTTTGTCATTAGTTCAATTAATTATTTACCACTGTTACTAAATAAAAAGCACCTGTGGTGCTTTTGCTTGGTTTTCATTCTATTTTGATTTAATGGTGAGGTGTCTCTGTTGTTTAAAAGAAGAGCAGTCTACTAAGAAAGGCATTAGTCTCATCACAAGAAACAAAAGCATAATTCTGTGCTCTGACACAGCCTTCTTGTGTGTTCTGGGGCTGGTCACTTATTGTTTAATCTGATAGTTCCAATAACGATGATTAAAACACTTTCTGCCTGCCCTCCATTTCAATGTTTCCTATTGGAATGCAACCTCTTTCACACATGGACATACAAAGAATGGCATCAGTGGGCCCCGATCTCTCTGTAATAGTATAAAATGATTCTTGCCATCACACAATGCCATGCACATCTCTGGCACTACATAAAAGTGTCAGTAATGCTACTGGGATTTTGTCCTGCTGTGTCTCAGCACAAGCAGTTACCACGTGCAAGGTTTATGATTTCAGTTAATGGCTAGTGTTGTAGCTCATGAATGTGTCAATTAGGCATAGCAGTTTATGCAGGAGTGTTAGCAAGGGCATGAAGTTTAGAATGGCAGGGATCACTGCCATGAGCAGATACACTGCAAAGATTTCTTCTGAGAGGGTATTTCTATATTCCAATGGAGGTAAATACATTTTTATGGCATAATTTTCAGAACGTATTTGCAACCTCCCATTTCTGTTGAAGGCAAGACAGCTGTAGCTGCTAGGCCTACAAGATAACTATTTGTTTACTGACCCTTCCTTACAGGTTATCCATTTTCAAATGTCTTGGTAAACCTTTTGGGGGGTGGCAGGGGGGAGAAGATCATAAAGCAGTACGGTGTAGCCATCTCATTGTATTCAATTAGGCATCTGAGCATTGGATTCTGTAGCAAATACCCATAACCATATAGACTTCCTGCACAATTTGACCAAAGGGCAAATGCTCTCTTAAATTACCTTTGCAAGGAGACCACATGCATTTGCAAAGATCCTGAATATTTCTTTTGGGAAACATATTTTCAAAAGTGTGCAAGTGACTAAGAAGCCTAAATCTATTTTTGACTAGTGATTTGGGGAGTTAAAATTAAGTCTCACTGACAGTCAGCTAGACCTAGGAGTCACAATCACTTAATCATCATTGAAAATTTACCCTTATTCTTATTACAAATGGTTGCTACTTCCAGGGTGATTAACCTCATCTTTAGCCTGAAATACCAAGCACTCGAGCTAATTGGGAGTGATCCAGCAGTTGCTATTAGACTTTTTCTCTGATAGCAGAACATATGACTGAGCCTTAAATATATTTCTGGATATACTGTTCCAGAATGCTGTTATATCAAGTTTTCAAATACTTATCCAGTGACTTCTACATACACTTAAAAACTAAGATCAGAGTGACAACAGTAGATTAGAGGTGATCACTGAATCATAGAACTTCCAAACACAGGAAAAACAAACAAACAAACAAAACCCTGATATTTCGTTGTTTCTTGGACATATATGTCCAGAAGTTTCTGAAACTGATTCTAGCAGTAACACTTGGAAAAGATTAAACATTGTCACATCTAATTAGAGGAGACATCCAGTATTTACATTTAAGCCTAAATTATTCTGAAAAAATTGTTAATTATTTCATTTTAGTTTCAGAAGACTTGTAAATGTCAAACTTTGTTTGTAGGGACTAACCCTGTGGTGTACTGAGACGCTTCCATTTGATAAAATTGAGATCTTAAAGTCCCATACAGAAAGGAATTACCAGTATTGGAAGAATTAAGAGGATCAGATGTGTGACTTTGTTGCTGTTGTTTTTCACGTTTATTATTACTACTCCTTATTTGAATTTATTTCTATGGCAAAAAGATAAAATATCAAAGTCTTCTTTTTTTTTTCTGGCTTAGAGGCTACTCATTCCATTTAATGCAAAATATTTGGTACTAATTCTAAGAAAGCTGAACACAGGAAAATAATGCATTCCCCAGTTTAATGAAGAGAATCTTAATTTGCAAGGAGCAGTGAATGAGTCACAATGAAAAGCAGTAAGAGAAGGTGAATCTGTGCACCAGAAGATTGCCTGCATCTCTCTGTTATTAGGTACAGAAATAGAAAGGTGATTTTTAAATTGCTGCTAGTCTGTATCCTGGAGGCTTGATGATAGGAAGAGGATATGGGGTAGGCTATTCTAATGCTGAGAAAATTAAAGCCTTCAAAGAAAAATGGGGAGAGGAGCTTTATTCAGGTGACAAAGAGGTTCCGCTCCAAAAGGCATTTTCTAGTTATGTTAATGTGCTTACACTACTGATTGAGCTAAATCAGATGCAATGTTCAGCCTGTTCATGTTGCCACTCGCACAAGATTGTGGCAACTTGAATCACCTACAGTAACATTATTAGATATATCATGCAGCTGAATCTCATCTGCTTTGCTTACATGACTTCGCTGGATCATCTTTAGAAGTGTAGGGAAAGCACTAAGCATTCGTTTTTCTGCCTTCTATCTGGACTGTTAGAAAGAGGAATGTTTTTTATAAGCATATGGAATTGTGAGTTTTATTTTGGATCATATTTGGTGGGATTAGACACATGGCAGAGGGGCTCCAAGGCTCAGCTCCATACCACTGGAATGAAAATCTCAAGTATCACAAAAATGAGTGCTAATTACATATTTCAGATGTTGTGATTAAAAGCATTTAAGAAATGCAAAATTAAAAAGAAAATCCCTGCCAAAAATTTTTAAGTGACTTTTTAACCTTTCCTTCCAAATGAAAAGTTTTTTTTTTCTTCAGTTCACTGCTCTGTAGTAAACAACTAAATGGCAACTACCCAGGTACATTTACTGACATAGGCTAAAGGTATCCTAGGACATCAGTGCTAAGGTACAGCAACAATCAACAAACAACCTGAAAAGACACATAGAGGTTAAGATCCAGCACAACTGAAGGGAAATCCAGAATACAACATAAGTAGGGAAGGACACTGAACCAATGAAAAAGCAGCTATCAAAACCTTAGAAAGAATTACTCCCTTTTGTAACTGAGAAGGAATTCTGGCTGGTTACTTGTCTGGTAACCCATTGGCAGAAAGGGGAGCCATTCCACTTCCTGCACCATTTTCCTGCCACTTCACTTCACTTAATGAGCTGCCAATATCGGGCAATAAACTATTGGCTCTATTTCATATTTAGGACTGATTTCATATTTAGAACCGATCCCTCGTGGGATTCCCATGAAGCTGAAAGTGTTGCACTGCAATAGCTGCAAGATGACTTCAACCCAGAGGCTCAAATCTCAGCCAGCAGAACACAGATTGACCTGAACTGTCTTATTCTACTCTCAAATATATGAGGCTACAAAGAGGTGGTGGTACCATCACCTCTGTAGTCCCAGCATTCACCTACAGGTTATCCTCTGCCTTGTCTGTATATATAAGGGTCTATCCCAGCTCTGTCCCAGGTGCTTCTGTATAGCTTGAGTAGACTCAACACAAACTTGATTAGGAGATATGTATCTTCCTCCAAGCAACCACTTGCAGAGCCATTTAGAGCCATTTTGCAAGCCTGGTTTTTCTTGTGGAGAAAATCCTGTGGCCGTCCAGCCTGGGGCAGGCTGCCATTTAGGGTGTGTGTGTGTGTGTGTGTGTGTGTGTGTGCATGTCATTAAAGGAGAGGCCAGAAAATGTAATATCCAACCTGCTATTTTTTTATAGTGTCAGTGGTAGGCAAGAGCCCAAGGCCAAGGATGGCAACTGAACGGACAGGTTCCTGGCTCACAGGCGTGAATGCTACAAATTGAGCTGGAAGAGTAACAGCACAGTTTCATACAACTGAGAAGTGTTATAGATGCCAGCATTCAAAGTTTAATATATACCAGGCTCTGAAAAAGAAAGCTTAGTGAAGAATGTTACAAGTAGGACAAGGGATCAGGGACAGTATTATTTTCACATACGTACACTTCCGCAGTTAGTAAATGAGTGACTGGAGGAAGATACAGGAGCACAGCAGAAAATAAAAGCCAGAAAGAGAACATTATTTTTAATATACTTATCTGCCAATCAAACACTATCCTGGTAGGTGTAAGAGGTGACCTGATTGCTTGGCCATTAGCACAGCAGACTGCCTTGTGGGTGGGGAAAGTGAATCCGAGTCCAGTTGTCTGGATATAATAGAAACTTGGCAGGGGAGATCTAATAATGACTATAACTATGTTAGGAAAAACAAGGGAGAGAAAAATACACTCTTCCAATCCACTCTGGAAGATTGGCCAATTTTTACGTGTTTAAAAAACACAGATGGAAGGAACAAGAATATATGAATTGGAAAAAATGACAATGAACCTTAGCCTAAAAATAAGCATTGATGGCACATTAGAGTCCTCCAATTTCACTATAGCTCAAAGTATGCATCATCAGTAGCTCCCTTTATTTTTCTTACTTTTCTTGTACTGCTATTCCATGACTGCAAAGCTATTAAGTATACTAGGGCAGAGTTGGTAAATGGGTCATTCATTCAATCAGAATTAGGGGTAATATTGCTTAGCATACTTTACATTGAGATCTGGGTTATCTTTCTGATTTTAAGATAAAATTATATTTTAGAGCCTTTCTTTTTGTATAGTAGATGATAAAATTAAGAGCCATTTAGGAGCAGTCTTATTTACCAGATTAAAGTCTGTATAAATTACATGAGCAATGAAAAAAATGAAGAAACTCATTTCAAAACATGGGATTTTAAAACTGTACTTTTCATTAACTTCAGGAGATTTGTGGGTGGAGTATCTTGCTATACTTTGTCTAGGTTAGAATAACCATTTTTAATGAGACTATTTTTCCTCAGTTCTCCTCATTCATGCTCTTGAATCTTATGTTTTGACTGGAGGAAAGATTTCACAATTCATTTCTGATGGGAAAACACCATATGTTGGTGTTACTGATGAAAGTTAGAGAAAACATTAAAAATGTGCTCAGTTTCATGAAACAAATTCAGTTTTTATGTTTGCATTGAATTTGTAGGCTAAGTAATACTCCCTTATTAAATTGAGGCCCCCTCATGCCAAAAGGAAATTAAACCTTCATATAAACAAAATTTTGCTGATTGGTTACCCAAGAAAAATGTTAAAACAATTACATTCAAAACATTTCTCCTTTTGCTTTCCCACTTAACAACCTTGGAATTTTTACTAGAAAAGAAATCATGTGGCAGCCCATATCACTGGGACATTATCATGCTGTTATAGCTCATAGCAGAGCTGTATTTATTATTTCTTGATTATTTCTTGATTATTTTATTATTTCTGTATTTATTATTTCTATTCAGAAGCTGAATTATTTCTATGGAGCACCTGAAGTTAAATTTAATTCAGGCACTAGACTTTTTTGGTAAATTAGGACAATTAAGTGAAACTGAACCACTGCTACTATCTCCATTTCAATCTCTAGGGCCTTAACCCCATGGTTATATATGAACCTACTGAATTTTAGTGATAAAGTTTTGAGGCAGCTCTGAGTGAACTGGAGTCAGAAACAACACAGAGCTACTAGACAGATCCAGGAGGTTAAATATAAATCTTTAAGGCTTTTTCATTTTCCAAGCCCAGACAGGAGAAAAAAAAATCTATTAAACTATTAAACCACACAGACAGCATCAAATAGGGCAGCTGGATTTTAACTCTTAGCACAGTTTTTAAGAACAGAGATTTTAAGAAGGTACAGTGGCAGTTTAACCTTTATGAGCAAAAGGCAGTTCTCTCTAGATAAAACAGAGCTGACAGATTTGCTGGCACAGTTATGATTAGCTATGCATCACCTATCATTCAAGCTGACAGAAAGATTTTTATTCAAAGTTTGTGAGCCTGTTTTTGTTATTGACTTCTAGATATGTCCTGGAGGCTAACAGGAGCTCTCTAAATCTGCACCAGTTGTTTAATAAAATATCATTCTTGCCTACTTCAGTAGGCTTACCACTGTTAAGAACAGAGCTTAACAAGTACTTAATAAACGCTTCATGAGTGTAATAAGCAAGATAAGCATTCCAGAACTTATAATATTCATAAGAACAAAAACAGACCTTCTTTTTTACCCTGTCAATGTGGTTTAGAAATTAGACCACTGAGAAAGCCAAAAGCATGCAAAACAGATAGATAGCTCTACTACAAGTAATAGTTCCAGGAATCCAGTGTTACTGATGCTGCTACAATTCATGCTGTGACTTTGATCCTAACTTGACCTGTTACAGCAAATTAGACACTTATCATTACCCTGATCATCTTCTGGTCATGATAACTGGTCACAACTTCATTATTCCCTCTTTGGTCTTGTAGTCACCATCACTATATGTTTGTCACATGTCCTATTATTCTCCATTTCTACAGATATAAGTATATATACCATGGTTGAAAATCAGTGTGGTCTTTTTTAGAGGATGGGTAAGAGGAATTAATAGGAAATGAGGTAGCAAACAACTGGGGGAAAAAAGAGTTACAGCAAAGTTTGAGGATAGCCAAGATTTGGCTGCATCAGACTTCAGGTAACAGCAACTAAGCAGGGAGTCCGCGTAACGTCAGACTCTCCCTGGGCTGTACATGATTGCACAGTGAGGAAGGGACACAAGAGCAGAGCCCAAACCAGGAGATTCCTACCCCCCTGCAGAACCAGCAGCTGTGCACGAGGTGTTAGCTAGTCCCATGAAGGAGTTCACAGCAAGCCTTCAGCCTCTGAACACTGAAGAGCTCTGAGGGTCATCTTGCTTCTATGACAGCTCCCTGCTTGCAGGAAGAAATGACACAGCTAAGTCCATAATTTTTGTTTGTGACTTATCTCTCACTTGCAAAAGCATAAGAAGTTCTGTGATTTCTCCAGGTTAAGGGTAGAAAGAAGAGTCACACCGGGTAAACAGAAGACTGAGAGTGTAACTATACAGGGGTTCTACCCGCTCTCTCTCTCCCTCTGTGCACAGAAGAGGAGATGCAAAGCAACAGGGAAGAAATGGCAGCGTTACATTCCCACGATCTTACTGGAGACACAAATGACAGGCAACACAAAAGGAAAATGCTTTAAGATTGCAGCATAACTTTTAATTGTGACTCAGAACTTCTGGCATGAGGCCTGCCTGCCTTCTTCCTCCTCCTCATGCCCAATAATGAGAAAAATATTATTAGTCTATTAGCTAATAGCTCTAATTATCACTCACAAGCTCTGTTTCATGGCATTCCACTGTTTTCAGGGGAAATGGAACAGCACACAGATTCTTCTTGTTCAGCAGCAGCACCTTCCAGGGCAGAAATATGAACATTGTTTAGAATACAGTCAGAGAATTGGAGACATTAAAATCAGAAAAGATCCATTGATCATGAAGCCCAGCTCTCTGCCAAGAGAGGCTTATTCCCCAAAGCACTCTTATTAGTGTTTCATCCAGAAAAGTGTTAAAAATACAAGTGGTGAATCATCCTGCAAATTTTCTCAGGAGACTATTCCTCAGCAGAACTCACTTTCCTTTTTTTTTAAATATAACCTAATTTTTCAGCTCTTTATTTTTTTCCTAGATATTTCTTCTCCTGTAGCACTATAGAGCTAGCAACCTTCACACTTTTCAGACCCATCAAATCTCACACACTCAGTGCAAGACTCATACGGCTGGCTCCCCCTTCACACTCCTACGCTCCCAAGGCCTTACTGTAGGGCCATTCGTGATGCAGCATCAGGATAGCATATGATTTCTGACCAGATGCATCTGACAAGCGGCATCGCAGAGCAGGAAGGAGGCAGAAGCACGGAGCTGCAGCCAGCCACACACCATTCAGCTGCAATGGCAGCCCAGCACCTGCCTGAGCCCTGCTAGCAAACACGCTCCCCTGGTGCTCCCAGGAGCAATGGCTCTTCCTTCACATATGAGCCAATATGACTGATATTGAGCTGATAACACCTTCTCTGCCACGTGATCCGTATAGCATCATCTCAGACATTAAACCTGAGCAAATCTGAGAGGTTTATTTGGACACCCTTCCTCACTTTGTACCTCCTTAGTCATCACATACCTGGTTTAATATCTTTAATCCTTTTCCAAAATCCCCACAGTTCTCTAGTAATTGATTTGTTGTTCTTCTCTAAATTCCCTCTAATTGATCAATATCTTTCTAGTTAACATGCTGCTGAATGCTGCCCAGTATTTCAGAAGCAGTCACAAGAAAAGCACTGTTACTGTTTATTGGACTTTCACTTGTGCTTGGTTATTTTTATCAGATACCACTCTCATCAAAAAAACCCCCCAAAACTCAGGAGGAGAACTATCCTTTGGCATTCAACTATAGCATTCAACGAGAGAATCACCAAAACCACAGCAGCACTTCACCTGAGCCCACTCAAGTATGCCCAAAGCCAAATTTACCACAAAACAGATGCCCTATATTAGAGGCGGGCAGACAAAGACAGAATATATCTAAGAACATATGAGGTAAAACTTCATGGTGAATGCTAAAATCTGCTTACATTGCTAGTTATTCTAAGTGTTAAGACTTTAAAACCTCTGTAAGACTTGGCAGAAAGCTAGCTTAGAAAGGGATTTCTCACTTTGTTGGAAAGACACAAAAGTATATAACATCTTCTGAACACTCAGTGCCTTTTGCTCTCTTAGCTTCTGTTTTCCTTTTCTCCCACCACTTCCTTCATAGACTTTATGGTGCTTCTACTATTCACACAAGAATTTCACACACAAGAAATTCAAGAACGCTGAATGACAGAAGTACTAGTAAAAGGACACTGATATATTTTTCCTGCTGCCAGTTTTATGATGTACCTATATAAGGTCACACAGCTTTGCCACAGAGTATCACTTCTTTTTTATGTTGAAAAACACACAATTAATAGAAACACAGAAATATCTAAATCTGAGATGACAGTTAGGGTATTTGACATCTGTCAATATTACTGTCCCTGAACTTGAATGTCTTTGTCATCTCACAGACACTCTTTTCCAGACATGTTTGCTGCTTGCTATAAACAGTTCCTGTTTTATACCACCCAGGTATATTTACCCAAGTAAGTGTGTGTGCATGGATATATTTTATATATATATATATAGTTATGTTTATTATATTGTATTATATTATATTATATTATATATCCATGTAGATAGATAGACAGATATAAAATACATGCACATACGTGTGTGTGTATGTGGGCACATACATGTATATTTATATTTACAGGTCTTTACTACCCAGGTGTGTGCTACTTCTGTTATTTTTCTCTGAAAATGATTGGAAGCTATCATTTTTAGCATTCTTCTTAAAGCTCCAGGTGGCATGATTTTGATCTTGCACAAGAATCTCATTTTTCATTTAAAGAGATAAAGAAAAGTAGATTTCTAATCCTGGTGGTGAAAAGCTTGAAGACAAAGGCAAATGAATATCAAAAGATCAAAAAGCAGCAAAGATGAAAGGAATGTAGCATTCTTACAAATCTCAGGGTTTTTTAACCCAATGGTTTTTTAGACTGAGTTCTAATTTCTGTTAATGTTTGTCTGTGTCAGCATTCTGGTCAGTATCCAAGATGTCCTCCAGAAGCAGAAGACAATTTTGATTTCACATGGGAATGCTTCTTTGCCTCTACAACATCCAAAAACAGTTGTTCTCATCAAATACAATGTAATCCCACCTTGCTCTTTCTCCTAAGAGCTATAGGTTTAAACATTTTCTGTAAATGATATAAATGATCCAGTTTAAAGAAGTATAAATTTTTCTTTATAAAAATTAACATCTATATGAGATGCCACATGGATATTTATTTTGGATTTCTTGGATTAACTGGCACCTGAGTTGCCAGTGGTTTAGATTTTCGTTATTTAATGAATAACATGCCTCAAAGTCTATCTGCATAGCCACCCAGCAAGTTCTTAGGGAGTTTTTAATCAGTATCATTCAATTTCCTACAAACCAAGATGATGACGTTTAGGTAATTGAGATTACAAGGTAAATCCTGCTTTCTAAACATCAGAATTATCAAAATAGGAATTGGAGACCAGTCAACTGAATGTAAAGATGGTCTAATCAATCTTTAGAGAAATATTTTTTTGCTCTATCTACAAAGTCCCTTCCTCCCACAAACTTCCTACATCTCCAGTATTTTTCTATTTTGTTAGAAGTTTATAAATCTATACCTTTATACCTATAATAAATCAGAGAGAAAACGGAGAGAAGGGAAGAAATTGTCCACAACTAAAAAGCAGCACTAAAGACAGAAAGTAGGACCACAAGGAATTTTGACTCACTGCTCAGGAGGCTTGGAGGAGGTGATAGTGAGATACACGTTGCATAGCTTAAGGGAAATATTTCACAGCTGGGGCAAGGTGTGCAGATCCTGCTGTTCTGACCCTTCCCAAGAGTTCTGGGCCAAAGCACATCGCTGAAGTGCAAATACAGCTTCATGATTCTCCAGAGAGAGCACTCAACTGATTATTCACCTTGCCACCAAGTAGCATGTGTTCCTCTTATTTTTTAGGAGCGTTATTGACACCTTATGGTGCCAATGACTCCTTCCCCCAGAATCTGATATTATTACAGAAAAAATTCATTGTGTTAAGGTTTAGCAAGGTTCTCACTAGCAACCACAAGCCTCCAACAACATTTGAAGCAGCTATCAATCATCTGCAGGAAGTGCACATTCATAGTAATCTGCATAATAATAATGATGACGATGTATAAAATCTATAATACTTCTATTGTCTGGGGCTTTGGAATATCAAAATCTGTGACAGAGCATCAGTGCCAAAAGAACTATGTATATGGGCATGAAGAGTTGTAGATGATTAGTAAGAAATAGGTAGGTGTTCTGCAAATTATATGATGATGGGTCTTTGAAAATATATCTCAGATAATCTGGAATGCTATAAATCATAATCTTTTCAAGGTGGAAAGAGAATCTGACACATCACATTACCACATGCTAAACTGGGAGCTGGATCAGAACAGATTCATTAGAAATTAAATAAAGAACATCTGCACTTATCTACATAATTTTGAGTTCAGCTAAAATCAAGGGCCTGGTTTTCTAAACAATTGTATTTTTTCAAGTCATAGCACTAGGTAGAACTGTACTGATGTAAGAACAGCAGGCTAAGTGAGAGCAGAATCAGAATATAAGAGCAGAAGTTACTTTATAAATAATTTAAAATGGGGACAAAACTGAAAGCACTGGCTGGACAGATGACTCCAGTATCACAGAAAAAGAGGATTTTTTAATATGTAAACACTGAAAGCCTCAGAGAAATGTTGATGGGAATAACATTGTGACTTGTTTTGACAGTTTTTGTAAAAATCAATGCAAAATGCTTGATATAGGTTTCCCCTTTCATACCTTTGAAATAACATTAGATGGGAATAGACTGGTAGGTTGACTGAGACATCACTGGTAGACCTGGGCACAAGAAAACATAACTAATAATAAATTAACATTTGTGAAACCAATGTATTGAATTATTAGGCACAACAACTTGACATACTAGAGTTCAGCAAAAGTTAAAACACTAGCAGAAGTTAAAACACATTAGCTTTGGGGAAATAAACATTTCACCTCATCTACAAATGATCCTAAACAAAATAAAATCATGTTAGTTTCTTATTTAGGTCAATAGCTCAATTTTCAATATACCCAGAAGAAACATTTTTAAACCAAAAGTCATTAGACCAAATGTTCCCTTTAACTTAGGAAATGTCAAATACTTATGCAAATATATATTTTGCTTTCTATTCTCAGAACTACCACAAACAGAAGAAACATTCTTTGCACTGCAACTGTGATGCTCCTTGTCAGAAAGGAAATAACACAAGTTAAACATTTCAAATCTGTGGCCTTATGCTTCGTAATTAGGAAGATCTAGGTGCCTAAGTTTAGGTCTGGCCTTTCTTGTTAAGAACACTCTTAAAAGCACAAGCTGAAAATATCATGAAGCAAGCCAGAAAAAATTACTAAAATAATGACTGCATCTTACTTCATGGTAAGTGTCCATCAGTGTATTTCTCTGAATGGTTTAAACTTCAGCCTAATATCAAAACCCTTTTGAATGCCAGCGTTTCAAGTTCAGCACCTGTCCCTGTGCCTCTGTGCAACCTGGCTGCCGGTGGCACATGCAGGAACTGTGCGGGCTACTCTGCCTGGCCGGGCAGTGCTGGCTGTAGGCACTGTAGCTCCAGTCAGACTGTGGCACAGCCAGAAGTCCCAGAGAAATAATGAAGATACCAAGGCTAGCCAGACTTTGTTTTCAGGGTGACCCAAAGTTCATCCGAGCACAATATTGCTGTTTACTAAGCCAAAGAAGTTATGACTTTTGAAAAAGGTGGCTAGAAGGTTTTCGCAGAAATATTCTTTCTCTCCCTCTCTCTCTCTCCCTCCTTCCCTCTTCCACTCTCCTCACCTGAAGTAAAGGTATTGTATTGCTGTGATCCACTCCCAGTCACCTGAATACAGAGGTGAAGCTCCCATTCATTCTCCTGAGGCCGGATTCTTATTTACTTTGATATTGGAAGTAAAGGTTCAGATGCAGATTTTGATTTACACAGCCTTAAGTGGGATGAAGTTTGGGCAATTCAGGAGCACCTCTTAGCAACTGCATCTGTGATTGCTCATGTTAGAGACTCTACCACACTCCCCATTCTTTCTTTGTCATGGGCAAGTTGATTTCCTGGATATAAGAAAGTCTATTTCTCAGCGTTTTCCCAAGCAATGGGTTGAGTAAGAACACTGTTCTTGTCATTGGAATAGAGAAAGTTTTGTGTATATGTATGTATATATATATGTGTGTGTGTGCGTGTGTGTGCGTGTGTGTGTATATATATATATTTACACACATACATCCCCCCCATATATGGAGATACTGAGTTGGAGGAGGGGTACCAAACTAACGTGAGAGAAAAGCTTAGTTTAATCATTCAAATGATATATACAACACCAACTAACGCCTTCATACCCTGCCTGTCATGTCTTCATATTGATCAGCCATGTAATCCTAAAAAAAAATTTAATTTAAAATTTAAAAAATATGTGACTTCATTTTACAGACAGTTCTGAGCTGTTTCGTCTGGGTCCTGATTGGATCCAAACTTCTCCAAAGCTCAGAACTGGGTTTTTAGAAGTGATATAAATCTGACATATTTGCATGGCATTATACTCTATCCAAAGGTTCTGTCTTCAGTTAGTATTAATCAGGATTTATTCCACAAGAGCTGTAATACTGTAAGGCAGAGCCTTTCTAACTTGGGCATTGCCAATTTGCACATGACATAATATTCATAAAAAAGCTACTTTTCAGAAGCACTTTTTTCAACAGCAACATTTATAACCATGAACCATACTGAAGTTTCAGATTACAAAAACTGCATCCCTTTAACAAGATTAACAACAGTACTCTGCATTTTACCAATGTACTATGAACAACCATAAATAATTAAAACTAAAGTAGCAAATAAATTAGGAGTGAATTTTGTGATACATTATCCTGACTTTTTAAATTGAATTTGCTCATTTATAAACCTTAGTAGTAGATCTCCCAATTATTACTGTAAATTAGAGCGTTTCTGTTAATTAGTGACCACCAGATGTCTCATGTATTGTTCTGTCTATACAATAGAAAAACATTAAGAATCATGGAAAAATCGATGCAAACAAATGAATAAGAGCTAGAGTTCAGCCAAGGCATGGTCTTTGATTCATGCCCAAATCTACAGTATATTCTTTAAAAATCAAACACAAATTACTGTGATTTATACTGTTCCTTGAACAAAAAAGCAACAGTTGCATGTAATTACATTCTGTGGACACTGCACATCTCTTTGTAAAACAGCATCCATTGAAATATTTAGCTTTTGCACTATTTGCTTTTTTGGTCTCAAAAAAAAGTTAGATCCAGGACCATTCTCTATGTCATTTTGGTCTCCATGCAAGTAGCCAACTATAGGGCAAATTTTTCTACTCCCTGGGCAATTTCTTCCTTTTAAAATGAAGAATGAAGGAAGAGGAGGCTCATTCCCATTCTCTGTTCTGTGCACAAAGTAGTAAAAGCATGAAGGGCATGCTTCTTTAGCAGAGGTCCAGCCCCCTTTTCACTACAGCTGTATCTATATTAACACACAGTGCCATGCAATAGGAGTAGATCTGTAGAATGAGAGAGCTGGTGCAGAGGACCAAATGCACAAGAGGACCATATGTGCATCCGGAGGTTTCCTTTAGACCAGCTCCAGTTTGATCCCATGGCCTGAACTCCCATTTGCAGTTAGAATTTGCAGCAGAATTTGGTGCCCTGCCAGAGCACTTTTTTCAGTTTAGTTTTGTCTAAACAAACACAGCCTGAACACTCTGAGACCACTCCATGATGCAAAATAAAGCATGGCAAATATGGACAGTCTGGATATTAACTTCAAAAATGTCCTCCTGAACCAAATTAAAGGCTCATGTAGTCATTCAGTCTCCTATAAATCTGCTAATAATATAGAATGACTGTGTTCTAATCATGCTCCCAGGAGCATAATGTTGTATGGGCTATATTTTAACAGTCTGAGAATAAAACTGAGTTGGAGTGCCTGTATCTGAGACAGGCCATCATGGCTGGGCATTTCTGTTCCCACTCTAGCTTGTTTTGTCACCCTTGTTTGTATGTAGTTAGTGCAGGCAGTTCATAACACAGTCACTATCATACAAACCATGAGAAACTTATCTAAGAAGGGAATCACATGCTACCTAGGGACCGATCTGTCCCAAACACTGCTAAAAACCCCAGGATAAGTCCACAGTTTTCTCAATGCAGTCCAACATTTTGTTCTTAGCACTGCACGCAATCAGTCACAGGAGCTTAATAAAGTGAGCTGACTCGTCCATTTATAGTGCCATAGAAGTGATTACTGCCTTTGGTTCAAAAGGAAAAGAGCTTCAGTAAGCATGTATAATGTATTCTGACTCAAATGCCTGGGATGAATATCATCAGAGCCTCAGTTCTGAGGGAATTTTCTCCTATAGCTCCCTTCATAAACAGTGTTACTGCTTTCAGATCAGAGAATTCCCTCAAGCCACATCCTCATATATCTTTGCATGCTTTCTACTGCATCACTTATTTATCAGTATTAATCTTTGTCTACAGGTGATGGACACTCTTTCAGTTGCAAGAAAGAAGAACAAAGGGTTGTCATGTTTCTTAAACAAAATGAGGACTTTTTAAGGAAAATATTTAAATGCAGGGCAACAGCAAAATTGTTCAGTGTGTTCATTATTTTTAATGCTAGTAGCAGCGTTTTTGCCTTTTAGCTTGCAGACAAACTGGACCTCAAGTTAACATTTCCTTGGATGCTTCATCAACTTGCTATCAGTCTGTTCAGCTCCTTTGCACTTAACGGATTCATTACTGTCACCTGAATTTTGCTCCAGAAGCAGGTGACAGCTTGAGCAGGTACCATATAACTTGTCTAATTGCCAACAGAGGGGAAAAAAATTAAATGAATTCTCTGGTAAACCATATCCAATTAGAAAAATATTCAAAATCAAATCAAGCAGGGAACTGGGGAAGAAAATAATGTCTCTGTTGTGTTGTAGACAATATATGTTAAGATTTAGTGTGAATCAAAGATACTCACCTACAAAGACAACTTGATGTTAAACTATAATCAGTCATTTATATCATTTAATTCAGGACTGAATGCCAGTAGAAAACTGAATCTCTTTTCTTTTTCTTTTTAAATGTGGATGTTTATATATTTAGAGCAAATTATCCCAAATTATCAAAAATTATATATTAAAGAACATATATATCTAATTACAACAAAAATACTTTTTTTTTTTTAAGTAAGAAGATATAAAGCTGTTCTGTATTTCTGTTTACTGCATGGATCTCTAATATACTGAAGTTACAATGAAGCTGAGAGTTCCTAGCATAATAATACCTACTGCCTGGCAGGCTTGCATGAGGGCAAAAGCTAAAGCTTAATGCCCAAATTGATCTTGCCATGCACTACTGGAGCAGGGCCACCTAGAGCTGTATTCCTGCTCTCCTCTTAAAATGACTTTCAGAGGTCAAAGACTTGGTATAAAAAATTAAAGGGGGGAAAAAGAAAAAAAAAGAAAGCAATACATCAAGAGTAGTTTGGTTTGGATGTATGAAAATCTGTAACAAATATAGAATGTAGGAACTAAATTAGTTGCAGCTAACAATATAGCATATTATACTTGAAATGGCCCACTCCTGGAGATAGCCTAAGTATCCCATTTATTATAGCATCTGAACAAAAACACAAAATTACAAGTGAAAAGCTGCAAAGAGGGTAGGTTAAGTTCACGCCATTTCCCATTCATATTACGTCCTTGTCATGAGGATGGATTGACTGGAGAAAAGCATGTGTTATACTTTTCATCTTTCTCAATTTGCCCAAGGGAGTAGATTGTTTTCCACCTCACAGCTTTCTTAGGGGTTTACAGCTGGTTTGTTTTCAGACAAGCAAGGAACAAACCTTTCCATTACATTTCAGCAGAAGCTACAGAGAGAAAAACATTTTATATTGAAAACCCCCCTATTTTAGTATTTAAGCATTTCAGGCATTGTGTACCATACTTGGAAAATACGCATATCCGTATGCACCCATAACATGGCACCACAGTGTTGGGTACTGCAGATAGTTATTGATAGTCTGTTTTCTGAGAGAGGAAAAATGAAGCTTCATTTTCTTCTCATTACTTTTGCTGCAGTCTGAAGTAAAGTCCTCAAGATCAGTATGAATGCATGGAAAATCAGGACAGCTGAAGGCAGGAACTTCTCCTATCCATTGCACTGATTGTTTGCTTTTACATTCAGCTGTAATGGACTTGATTTTGCATGGCAGTAGATTGGGAGCAAAGTTCTGAGTGCTGCTTGAGAGCAAAGCAACTGCCTGAGACACCTAGCGTACCATAATTTCCACAAAAAGAGGCTTTATGTTGTCCACTCCCATAATCTAAAATGCACTGTATTATGAGCTTAAGAGTATAAGGTCACATTTATAGCGATGCCTGAATGTCTGAACTACACTGATTGAGACATCTTACTTTGGAACAACGAATCACGAAACCCAGCAAATTTGACCATACAAATGTGCATGGGCATAGAAAATGGCACAAGAAACATAAAATACACTGAGACTAAGCTAGATTGCTTTTCTTCTGAATAGTGCTGCCATACAGTATAATTTTGAGCACTACCGCAAGCTGAATTAGTTCGCTCTGTTATTCATCATCTTCAGGTAGGTTCAGCCTGTTTGGCAGCCTGTTAGCTGTTTTCTAACCTGTAAAATCAAGTATTTTTTAGCTTTACAAAAATATCCATGTTTTCACTATAGCCTTTTATATCTTGGGAGTAAAAAATATTTCTCAGGTTTCACATGCAATGTCTCCTAGATAGCACAGTTGCTTGCTGTTCTAGTTGGGCTTCTCTGAGCTTCATATTTTGATTGGGAAAAGATTATCAGTCATCCATTAAGGAAGTTACTTTCAATAATGAATACACTAGCATCAGCCATTTCCCATTTATCACTGCTTCTGATATCTTGTTGATGATTTATCTTTCCCTGGCCCTGCAGTGATCACTGTCAGCATGACAAAAGGAAAGAAAGAGGGAGAAAACACAGTTTCTCCCATGACTAAGTTCAAGTCTGGCTCTTCAGACCCATCAAAGCCAAACTGCAACTGCTCTGAGACCAGTTGTTCTCAAAATGATAAACAATACAGTCACAAATAATCTTTCATCATGCTATTGTACCCAAAAAAGGAGTTATCAGAAAAGACTCATGCATATAAATAGACTATGGTTTTCATGTTAGCACAGTATTTTGTCTCATAATGAAAATCATGTTTGTAGTCAATTTGCCACAGCAGAATGCCATGCATGCCCTCTGCTCTCAGGCTGCAAACACAGTAACATAAAACAGCAACTCCAGTGTCATCTGTTCAAATGTTCAAATTCTTTTTTCTTTACCAAAACAAAAAGCCAGACAGAGCCAGATGCAATAGCTATTCCATACAGTGGGAAATACCAGAATGAGTACAGCTATATCCCCCAGGTCCTGTGCCTCATCTTCATCATCATCTCTGTTCATAAACTTGGCACAGGATCAGCCTCTCAGAGTATGGAGTTTGGAATCAAGTGGTTGATCCCCTGTGGCAGTTATAAATAAAATTCAAAAGAAAAAATGGACCTTTAAAAGGTGCTGTTTTCTCATTGTTCCCTGCCTTGGAACTCTCTGCTTCTAGTTTTTTATCCTGTAACAGTAAGTCATATCAGGGCACTGGAAGCCTCCAGAAAAGTATATTTCATTATTTATATCGAAATAAGTAAATATGAATATAGTCAATGTGCAGATCAACACAATCAGTTAATAATGTTTAAGTCCAAAGCACACTATTTTAACAAGAAAACAAAATATATAAGGATACTTGAGCTTACTGTGGGCTTACTGGGAAACTCTAAACACAATATCACCATGCAAAAATACTTTAAGAAGCTGAAGTACCTTGGAGGGTCAAGATCAAGCCTGGAGGGTCAGGATCACATGCACTGAGTACAGCCTTGAGTTTTGCTGAATGAACTACATTTTCCCCTTACAATATATTCTTTCCTATTACAGCAGGCTTGAAAGGAGCTCCATCTGAAGGAACTGCCTCATTACTGGGTTTGTCTGAGCCAGTCCTTTGCTTTTTGGAATAGTAATACTAGCAGGCAGACACTAGTTATTAACTGTCAATCTGAATACTTCCAAGAGCAAGTACAGAGGATCTATTTCAGTGTCGTCTTGTCATTAGACTTCAACCAAAATTGTCCAATTATCTAAAACAGGTAATGCTGGTCCTGCAGCGCTGGAGGCAGGACATCACTGGCCATACAAATGGTTTTCAGCCACTCCCCGCTTCCTCAAAAAGCATGTAGTAAAATAACACCCTTAAAAGTTATTAGAAGGGCCTTATTTTCTAAAACCTGACTTGGGGAGACTGACTGAGATGTCATGCTTTCTGTTGCATGAACAATTTTTAGCAGCTGTTAAAGGCTGAAGCAAAGTACTGTTTGATTCATAGCAACTCACTGTCACTCTGAAGCTAAAAGCTTAAGGCAAGTCATCTCTACTTTAAAAAATAAAAACACCGTTGATATAGAGGCTTCCATTTCTTAGTTGTCAGTAATTTCAGTGTGTGCTTTCTGGCTAAACAATACCTTACTAACCACTTCCTTTAAGCCTTTTTTGTGTCATACACAGTGTGTCCCCAGAAAACCCTACATGCAAGTCTCCCCATCTGCTCTAGGCTTTGGAACACCAGTAATGTTAATTGGAACATAGCATCACATTCATTTTATGGCTTCTAGTCACAGTACACATGGGCAGATGACATCTCAGGATTTCAGACACCACAGCAGATGACAAGTGTAAGGATGCTATCACCAGAGTTGTGTAACTGTGGGCTATCACTGTCAGCTAGCTCAGTAAGCCTTGAAGCCCACTCCACAAAGCTGTGATCAGATGGTGAGCTGGTAACACAGTTTTGTCTCAGATTTGCTCAGATGTACAGCTCTTAATGACAGCAGAAGTTGTAATTTCAAGTATGGCAGGGAAAGAGCATTAATATTGATCTGGTATCCATGGAACCCAAGTACACAGGACTGGTATGAATGTAAAAGATCAGTTTCTGAGAAATGGCACTACATTAAAGACAGTGATGTAACAAATGTGTTTGCAAAGTAGTGCCGAGTGTTGCTTTGCCAGAAGAACAAAGCACAGTTCTGCTTTTTCATGCATGCAAATGAGTACTGACTCTGAAACTGATCTTGCATCCAGTAGATGGGCCTAAAGAGATTGCATATGCCATGAAATATTTTCATTTTTTACATTCAAGATTCTCTACAGTGCTCCTTCTAAGTCGCTTCTTCCTCCTTTGTAACTGCGGCACTGTGTATATAAAGGTGTACAGGACAAACTTTTGTGTCTCCTTCCCCATTGGGACTGCACTGCTTTCTGCAGTCCCATACAACCAACCTCTCACAGTGCTATGAGCTAACCCCAGGAAAGCAAACAAATGAAGATGACAGGACAAGGGAAAGCGCAGAGAAAGAAGACATGAAAATCATCTCTGTTATCATCATCATCATTATTCCCATTCTTTATTGGCCCTAAAAGCATATGAACTCTAGAATGAAATGGGGTGCTTTGCAGAACAACTTGCAGAGTAAACCACTATGCAGAATAAATCAGACCAATCAGAACTACAGTGATCAAAAGTGAAGCACAGGCTCCACTGAGCTAATGCTAACTCTCCTGTGACCTTCAGCAGGGTCCAGGATTCCCCCCATGTGTAATCAAATTAAGCTGCTGTTAGGACTTCAGTATGATTCACATGGAGAGTATGGCCTAGTTATTTTGTTTACTGAGATTACAAATATTGCTAAAGAAAACTACTTCTTCAGAAATACACAGAATGAACTTTAACACCGTGTATGCTAGACTGCATGTTTGGAGCAATAGCAAGTAGGAATTGTATCTCTGAAACAGAAAATCTCCCCTCCCTTTTTGCCCTAGGGAAAGTCAATACTAGCAGCAAACTGTGACTGCTCCCCGCTCCCTGTCCCCCCTTTGCCTTCTGGACCCTCATATACTGATTCAGCTCCCTTGGCCAAAGTCTTAGAGGGAGGATATGATCAAAACCTTTTTCTCTGCCCACCCACCTGCTCTGTTCCCAAGAAGCGTGCACAGAAACAACATCTCTGTTCAGGCATGAATGGCAAGGAATAGTCAAGTCATTGGCTTTGAATTCCAGACTGTTCAGCAGCTGCTTTTTTATTTCAGTCCTACCTTCCTTGTGCTGCGGTAGGAAAGGAATGACAAACTGAACTCAGGCATTCCATGATAATACTTAATATTAATTTAAAGAGGAACATTACATTTGACATTTTCTTTCATTATTCTTTGAGAAAAAATTGCAAGTGATTAAATAAATCAATAAATCCCACCAGTCCCAGCTTTTGATTTACTTAATAGTAAATTACTGTTTACTAAAATAGCAATTATTTGATGTAACAGAATTGTTCTCATACTTGCCACTGTTATCCTATTAGATATTTTATACCAATGTGAAATTGGAGAACTGCTTTATGCATTGTACCAACTAAATACTCAAATATTTTTATTTAAACCCGATATGGTGATCTTGCTTTTGCTCACACTTTTTCCTTGAACTTAGTGAAAATTACCATAAATATAAAACCTAGTAAAAGTCAGGCAAGCTGTCCCCATAACCTTTGACAGATTAAGAGCTGTCTTTCTTACTGAAATATAGAAGAGAGTGAAACTTGAAATGTGATTTTATCGCTAACAACTTGAAATTCTGAATAGGCATGTCAGGAACTGAAGAAAACTCTTCTGATTTGTTCCAGAAAAATGTATTATCCTTGAATACTGTATTCAAAGAAGTATACTGGAGAGCTCTATACATAACAAAGAGAGGCATCTTCTAATTCTGATACCACTATGACTTCTCATATTCACACTGTAGAATGGCCTTGCATAGTGTATAGAAAACTGAAAAAGCCTGGATTTGCTGTTTTTCGTGCAGCAGATGTTTTCTAGTACTGAAAGACATAGAATAATAGCGCTATTTGAAATAGATGTTTTGATTACTATTTTGTTCATTTTAATTTTTTGTTGAGAGATTGTCTTTTAACAAACAATAACAACCAAATTTCAAATGAATGACTGATTCTGGCTTTCATGTTTTTTCCCTGGCTGAGCTATCTCTTAAAGATATGGAAGAGGCAATACCTTAAAATGGCAATTAAAACAATAATAATTCAGTGGAATGAATTAAGAGCTTTATTTAAAAATCAAATCTGTCTTTCTCTTTTCCAGTTCTAACACAATAAAAAGTTGTGAAGGCATTTCCTGGTCTGGAAAAAGTGATATATAAATGCAGAAATGTGAAATGAATTCTAGCAACAAATTAACTGCTACCGCGACATCTGATGCTAACCTCCCAAGCTCTTTCCAGGTTTTAAATACAAGCAGCAATCTTCAAAGATAATATGGACTGGGAAAACAACTGCTCTGAGTTTAAACTGACTAATACATGAGAAAAAAAGCTAGCTGTAGCCATGGAGTCACTAAGCTGCCCTTGGAGGTTAGCAGGAGGTTGTCTAATTATGACTATGTCAGTTGATGTAGCAAAAACCTAAAAACCAAAACTATTGCCCTTGTCTGTAAAATTTGCCATCACATTTACTGTAACATTAGTATTAAGGCAGAGTACTTGTCCTTCAGATTTTCAAGCAATGTCTCTCTCCTCTGTCTGTTCACCAGATAAGTGATTCAGCCTCCACAGAGATATGGGATTTGGGGGTAAAGAGAAAACAGACCAATGAAAGAAATAATTGAGATGATGGCCCATTGATGGAAAATCAGTTCTAAAAATGTTTCCTTAAGATGTTGTCTAGGAAGCCATTGGTGCAAATACAGCTGTAGAGTAAATCAGCTGAAATAACATGTTGACTATACTGATATTCATCATGCCTAATTATTGGTTTCTCTGGGCAGTCTGAATATATGTGTACATAAAGCTATTACTTAAAGGAATGATGACTGACAACCTAAAGTATACCGCATGCAGACACTGAAGAATATCCAGATTTTGAAGGTTTGTGGTCCTGACCCAACAGGAGTTGGATTAGGCTCAACATGATAATTCAAGCCCATTCATTTCTTGATTTACCTGAATGCAACTTGATCAGAGTGGATAAGAAAAGAACAAACTATTCACAATTCAGCTGGTTCACTCCCAGCTGGATTCCTCCAAAGAAATGAAGCAAATAAATACTCGTGAATATGGTGCAATGGTGATAGAGGTTAGGAGTTTAGGATTTGTGTACATGGATCCTTTCAATGGTCTGCTAATAGGATATTGCCTGCTATGCTCTAGTTCTTTTATGAGACATGAGCAGCACTAACGAATAATTCTGCTCCGGGATATAATGAAATGGGAATCAACCGATTAATCTGGAAAATATTCCAGGTTTGAAAAACAAGTCTATGGAATAAAACATTTATTGCATAAATTAGGATGAACAGAGATTTACAGTCTGCAGAAAATGACTTCAAATTGCAAAATGAAAATGAACTACTTATGTCATTCAAATTAATCCAAAATTTCATGATGGCATTGCTTCTCTGCAGCATCTATTGTTAGTATTAATTATTTGTATACCACCAAGAATGAGCTTGGTACTTGATGGATAGATACAAAGAAAGTCTCTGCTTGAGAGAGCTCACAAGGGAAAAGAGAAAGTGCAGAGTGAATATTGCTTTAGAGTGTCTTTGCAACCTTAATGCTTTTTATCACAGTGGCTTGTGTATAATAAAAAGTGAAGCTTGAAAGTTCATTTCAGTGATGTTCACAGAATGTCCTCAAAATATTATTCCCATTTTATGGTTAATATCCATAGAGAGGGCTCTATAGCTTTGTGTTAAAAATGTAAGTGTCAAGAAGCTTAGGTTTGGAATGAAAAGGTGAAGGATTCAGCAATTCCCAAATGATATTAAAATCCAACTCCACTCAGTGTCTGACTGCCTGATTTACATAATTCATCCACCCACAACTTTATGCCTGTAAGATCCTGCCAGCTCTGTAAGGGTGAAACCCTAAAGCTATGCTGAAACACTCTAAAATCAAGACCAAGTTATGGCATCTGAAACATCTGACATGTTTTGGTAAGAAGGAACAAAAAAGGGCAATGATCAGGTGGTTGGGCAGGGCAGGACAGTATTTGAAAAGTGAATTGTGAATTTGCGTCAGTGTCAGTTGTCCCTACTTTCAGTGCAAATACAATAGTACATCTACAGAGGACTTAGCAAGGCATTTTTTAAAGTAATTCTTGTAAGATATTTTCTTCTGAAAAGCAAGGTTTCAGGGACTCGTTCAGGAGGAAAAAAAGATAAAGAAATCAACCTTTACTGTCAAATGACCAGCTCTGAGGCAGCATCTACTGCTGAGCATCCAAGGTATTTGTATTTTGCTGCAGTGATTTTATGTACATTTAGTATTTACATTAAAAAGCATGTTGTACATTAATGGGGTTAGCATCAAGGACTACAGTCTGTGAAATTCTGAGAAATGGCACCTATGCTCTGGCAATTTATTTCCAAGTATTTTTCCCTTGGTCGCAGGAGCAAAATGCAATGGGAGAATGAGAGTCAGCATGCTTTGCTGTTTATCAGGCAAAGTAAATAACAGTGTGGGAGGTGAGCACCAGTAACATTTCAAGAAACGAAAATTTAAAAACCTGTCCTGCAGCACCAGTATAACTCTGCTTTTCAATAGGCCATGATTGGGTTTTCCATTTCTGACAAAACACCTGGTATATTCCCTGGGGTCCTTCCATGCATCCAAGAATAGTCACAAAATGCTGATCAGCCACTTGATATTCATTTCAGCATGGTTTTTGAGAGGCTACAGAATGGATGCTGTAGCCATCTGCCCTGGCAAGAGTGAGGACATGGCTTAAAATAACTTTAATGCTTTCTGTTAGGTCGGTGACATAGATACCGGTGTTCCATGAATTGAAGACTCAGACTGCTCAACTGAAACAAAAACGGGTATCATGTCTTATGTTACCAACCTGTCAAAGGCTTAAGACACCTGAAGACAAATTGGGGACTGCAGAAAACCCATTAAACACACCTTACACCCCTGGACAGTTTTCCCTAATCTGAATAAATTGCATTACTTTTACTACTATTTTCCTGTCATGCCTTCCCCATCTTTTCCCTGTCATTTGCCTATATGACATAGGTAAGACTAGGATGAGAATTAATTACTTTTTAAACGACACTGGGAGTATATCGATAAATCACTTATAATATTCTTATAGCTCAACTGTAAATTAGTTCAAAAGTTTAAAAAACACAGCATTGTTCTCAGCATTTAATATCTGTTACTATTTTTCTGATGCTATTTTTGGCTAAATATTTGCATTATAGTAACTAATGGCTTGAGCTATCAACCTGATTCCACAAAGGAACATACATTCTTTAACTTTAGTTATCTTTAGTTAGCCTTCACTGTGACACTAGAGTTACAAAACACATTTGACTTCTTTATGTTATTTAAAAAGGACTGCTTCTGTCTGATTTTAATCTCAGTGTTGAAGGCTCTTCCACACTCATTGTGACTGATAGGACCTGAAGTGCATTTCAGTGGGCAGATTAAATTGAGCTTCAGTACCCCGTTCTTACTGATGTATTGTATCACACAGCTTTCAAAAAGGGACCATACTTCAATTAACTTCCTATCTGTTTGTAATAACATGAGAATAGATAAAAAAAGTATTTATTTGCTATTAATTGTCTATGTTCATACTATAGAAAACAGAAATGCCTTCTGTGCATCAATACTGTAATGCACACTGAAGAATTAAAACCCCCCATTTAAAATTCTTTCAAAGAAATTTTATTAAGCACAGAATTCCAGTTAAAATGAATTATTCTTAGACACAGAAATCGCAGAATGATCACCTGCCAATGACCCTAGGCAATTCTAATCAATAGCAGCATCACAACTCTGTTTAGCAAATGTGTGAAACGCTTAGTGCGAAATAATTAAAACCTCTGCTTCTGGCTTAAACATTCTCCTACGTTCACTTCTAACCATTTCCAGCTCATCCTCTTGGTGGATCAAGACACACCATATCTGACACAGAAGTAACATAATGTATTCTGTAAAAGGCCACTGATTGAAGGCACATGTGCCCAGTGACAAACAATTACTGTAACGATCCAGAGACTGCAAAGCTTATCACAACATCATATAAGATCTCATGTGCTGGAAATTACCCTGACCGTCTTTTCATGCTTTCCACCCCACGCTACTGCAGAATGCAAATTTGTGCATTGAACTCTGAAAGGCTGCAAAGGGATAGATTGAGATAAAGCCTGGGCGGTGGAAATAATGCCTTCCAGCAAACCTGGAAAATGAATTAAAAGTAATTAGGATCAAGGGAGGGAAATACAGAGGCAGGGTTAAGACTTAGCGCTCTGCTCCGTGTCTGTTCAAGCAAGATGTCTCCCATATGAGCACCTGACAGGGCCTGGCTGCGCGGAGCACGCACCCTCCCCTACCACCCGCCTCTGCAGTCCCTGCATCCCTCCCTCGAGGAGGGAAACAGCTTGCGAGCTGATAACGCCCCCAAAAAAGTAAAAATAAAGGAGGGAGAGGCA
The DNA here is from genome assembly GCF_036417845.1 of Apteryx mantelli. Taxonomy (NCBI): domain Eukaryota; kingdom Metazoa; phylum Chordata; class Aves; order Apterygiformes; family Apterygidae; genus Apteryx; species Apteryx mantelli. Next base: position 94,835,365 of record NC_089978.1, read on the forward strand.
CCCACAGGGTGACAGAGAAAGGGGCACACTTCTATATCGCCCGGATACTTGCCCCTTCTGCCCAGTCCTGGAGGTTTCTGAGCTTTTTCTCCCTGCTCGCATACTCTTTCTCCCTGGCATTTGGTTTCCCCTGCAGAGCCCAGCGGTAAAAGAGAGGTGAAGGCACGCGAGGAGCAGGAGGGGAGCCCCAGGGTCTGGGTGCCTGGACAGCCGCGGTGGTGCTGGGCGTGGAGGCAGGACGGTGCAAACCGCCATGAGCCGGTCACCACCGGTTCCAGCCAGCTCGGCCGCCCCGCTCCACAGCAGCAGGGAAAACCCATTTCACACCAAAATGAAGGAACAAATCCGAGCAGCACGCACAAAAATAATTTAAGAGAGAAGCCGGCAGCTGCCGGTGGGAGGTTGGAGGGGGGCACCGCATGCTCAAGGGGCAGGGACGCCCCGAGGGTCTGCGGCCCCCGCCGGGGCAGGGGCGCCAGGCAGCAGCGTGGCAGGAAAGCTGCTAAAAAGTCAAGTGCGACAGGAGGATCAGCAAGCGGCAAAGAGCAGAAAGGAAGTGTCACAGGCATGGCCCCGGCCTCCCACGCCACCTGCACCTCGCTGCAGAAATTTCGACAGACTGAGTGTAAGCCATTGCGAAAAAAAAGGGAGGGTGAGACTGGGGAGGGGTGAGGATAGGGGTTTGCTGGATGTGTTTGTATAATTGTCTGTGGCCTTTTTCATCTCAATACCCAAATCAGTGATCAGGAGTTTTGTGTTGAATGGCAATAAACTAAAATTCCTGGTCTTGAGACTGTTTTGTCCATGACGGTGCAGAAGGAACATTTCTTCTTTTTAATTATGAGGTGTATTTTTGGGTTTCCGAGACATCCTCATGTTGCACTTAGCCTTTCTTCCTTTTGCTCTCCTCCCCTCCCTCTTGGCTCTTGCTCTGAGTCCTCTGAAAAGGGATGATAAACTGCAATGAGATTGTATCTCTTCCTCAGCCAAGCCTGGATCTGAATGAGATGGGTTTTGCAGCAAAGGGGTTGCACCCAGTGACTCCTGGCCTTTAGTGATATGAAAATGTGACATGCTGCTTTTATAGCTTATCCAGTTGGAGCTGCAGTGAGGCACAAAACATCAGTTGCAGCAGGACAGCAAATAAGAGAGAGCAAAGGGGTTAATGCAGGGATTGCCGTCTTTCAAGCTGCTGCGTAATCCCAGCTAGTCTACCAAAGAGCAATAGCAGCACAGTCATGATGTTCTAAACCCTGTGGCTTCCCTTCATAAGTTGCAAAATGAGGTTAAAGAGCAAAAATGAGAAGAAGGAGAGGAAGTTGCTTTTCCTTACTGAATAGACAAATGCAAGAGACAAAATCATAATCCTTGCGCTCAAATGCAAAGGGTCTACACCATCCCTGCCCTCCTCCAAGCTCCCACTGCCCTTTGGTACAGAACTGATGCACACGTAGGGTTTGAGTATGCACATAACTGAAACGCGAGGAATGACCCTATTTTCTGTGTCAGAGGCCTCCATTCCTGGGACACCATGCTGCCTTTTAGGAGAAAGTATCTCCACTCTGTTGGAGGAGAAATGGCTCCACAGTTGACACGTGAGTCTGTAAACAAAAAAGAAAGGTCTAGTTCAGTAATAGGAGACCTGTTCTTGACATTTTCTTGCTACAAGCATTTCTCAGAGTCAGTCTGTACAGCTCCCTTTTATCCCTGTGTTGGAGAACAGAGAACACAGGGCACAAAGAGGTTACAAGTTTATATCCTCAATCCTCATTCGCATTTTAGGCATTACTCTTAATAAGGTATTGCAACAGATTTGGCCTGTCACTGGGACAGAAAGGTCTGTTCTTCCCAGTCCAACATTTAGGACGCTCAACAGTGATGAGCAATCATTTAAAAGAAGTTCTGCCACATTCTGCCAAAGTGCTTATAATCTAGGAGAAGGGACAACAGATGCTCTCAGACAGGCAGGGGAGGACAAGGTAAGAACAAGATATGCTTGGGCAATATGACAGGACAGCTGTCTCCTCCTTGTCAAATTGTTTTGCATGTGTGCTCAGAAATGAGAGTTTTCAGAGGAATGTGCTGCAAAGCAGACCTTTGAGGATATTTACAGAGAGTCTCTTATGAGCATGGGAAGTGGAACAGAAAGAAACCAAAAAGCGTATCTATTCAGGTATTGGAAGCTGGAAGGAAGAGTAGACTGGAGGAACAAATGGGGGATATTTGTTCTGACTGACTGACTGACTGACTTAGTAAAATGGTCAACTCTAGGCTGAGCATGTCATGGCTGTGGATATTCCAAGTACAGTAACAGAAGAACATCAAAAGCACAAATGGTGCATTGATGGTACACGGTTGAGTGGAACACCAAATGAGAGATTGATATGGTATTAGAAATTGCCATTATTTGGGTATAGTGTAACAGAAGACTGGTATCTCCCAGGTAAGGACAAGATTTAGCCAGAACAATAAATCTTCCTTCATCTTGCTAAATTTTTAGATTACTTTTGTGTCAAGATTGTGACATACCCAGATGGTGCTGCCTGAGGAATATTTGTGTGGTCGGGTGCTTTGCAGCACATTGTTTAAATTAAAGCACTAGCTGAGTTTCCTTTTTAAGAGTTCACTGAAAACTGTATTGCTGAAGTGACAACAGGAGTCACAGGTCTGGAAAGACTTGTACTCTGCACCTGTCTGACATTATCTTCCATCTAGCTACTGCCTGCTCAGTTAGAATGTGTTCACGAGAAAAAAAAAAAAACTAATCATTTATAGGGCATATCATTTGGTAATGCCTAAATTGCTGCTAGTGCTATTTATAAATAATTCAAAATAAAATGGAAGCCACAGCAAACACAGCTGTAGTTTATCTGCTGTCATCCACCTGCTGGTGGATCTAGCATTGATCTCTAGCAGCTGCGTATCAGCCCCAAACAGAAAAAGGGTCTATTATTATTAATATTATTATTATTATTATTATTATTATTGTCACTACTAAAACTCTCACCTGGATACCTGCAACTTGCAGAACTTGGTTCCTGGTATGTTTGTGTCAGCTGGCACACCAGAATTTTCTCCATTGCCAACCAGTACATTCATCTACAGTCTGACTCAAACCTCCCAGGCATTACACGTCTTTCAGAGACAGCCTGAGGTAAGCAAGAATGCTGCTGACTGTGCATACAGTTATTTTCACAGAAAACACTTAGGAGTGAAAATTCTTTACTTCCATTTGAATAATGTACTTCTGTATTTGTGTCTCCCTTGCATCTGCCATTCTCTGAAGGACAAGCTTTTGAAGATTATATGTTCAGATATTACTTTTCATCTGTCCCAATGGATATAAATGCCATGCCCCCTGCTAATTAAACACATACTGCTTTCCCCAATACCCCACCCATTTGTAGTAGCCGAGGATTTGACTTTGAAATACTCCTGCAAATATGATTCTCCTCATACTTCTGATCTGTACAGATTTGCAACGTAACTAAACAACCAGATGGATTTGTTCTCCATTAACAATTCTGCCTTGTGAAATTTTTCTTTGTTAACTGTGTATCTTGAATATCTACTTGATGTTCATGTTAACCTCATCTCAAGAAGTATGATGACTTTCTTTGCTCCATAGCTAGTCACTATATCAACAGCATTCATTGGTCCTGTGGGACTTCCTAACCATATGTGCAGAGTAAAAAAAAAAAAAAATTCTGACTAACAATACAAACCAAAATGTAGTGAAGTAGTATCTTACCCAAAAGTAGGAATAAGTAAGTGAGAAAGGAGCTACTAATGCATCTCTGACACCTGTCATAAGGGGATAGAAAGCCTTAGTAGCTGAGGTCCAAGGCATGTTAATCTTGAAAGATGGCAATTGTCTATGCGTCAAATCCACACTCTAGTACTAGAAGTTGTAACCTCATCTAATCTATAAGCAGTTCCTACTGGTCCCTCTTCGTTCTTCCTCATACAAATGCCTTTCCCTCAGACACAAGGGTTAGCCAAATTATTTATTTTGGCTACTTCATTTTAATTAGCTGCATACATGAAGTGGCGAAGCAACGATTAAATGAGCAGTGCACTTTCCACAAGCCCAACTGTTAAAAAAGGAAAATAACAGACAGCAGGAAGGCACTGCCATGATGTGGGGAGAGCTCTGTTGGAAACAGTCATGGTGTGGGTATAAAGGGGAGTGAATGTTAGTTTTAAAAATAAAATGTTCCAACAAACAGATTCAGAGAACTGGGGAAGGAATTTGATTTTCCTTTGGTTTTGTCCAAGGAATTAAGGGAGTAGGGAGAGTGGAGCTGCCAAAAAGCACACAGAGTGGTTTCTTATTTGAATAGGAGTGAAGTGTTCCAACTGGTGGCAAAAGTTCACTTTTTACCCTGCTTGTGGAACTTATCTTGCTAATAGACCAAACAGAAAAAATAGACTCTTTCTTCATGTAAATATGAAGTGTTTGGAAGAGCTGGGAAGGAGGAGAGCCAGACAAAAGGGGAAGAAGCAAAAGCTTAGATGCTTTTAAAGTCTTCTAAGCAGTAGTTACTTTTCTCTATTTATAATTGCATCCCATTGAAGTGAAATATTTGGCAAAAATGCATATAATCTCTAAGAGAAAAAGTGCATCTTTGGAAGAAGTGCTTCCCCCTAGAAATCCTAGCAATATTACTTGAAAGTCTTTTAAAATACAAAAGTTTCAATTACTGGGCTAGCAGACCCTGCCAGCATTATGAAATCAAAGCCGACTTTGAACAGTAAAATATAGGTTACAGAATGCACAGTAGGGTTTCCTGGTTTAGATCTATAGCTTCCAAACTATGGACTAGCTTGTAATTGTTTGACAGATCTCTGGAAGATATCCTCTTCCTCCAGCATCAGAGAATGGGGGAGTGTTCACTTAATGTCTCAGAGTCCTGACTCTAGTTATTTTATTTATTTTTCTACTACAAGCAATTATGATTTCAGGAATCACTGATTTTCCCCAACACCCCATGTTAATAGACTCCTATGCTAAGGCCTAAGTCCAACAAAAGTCCCTTACAGTTGTGCATGATTAGAAAGAGAATAAAACTTAAAGCAGGATGTTCACAGTGAGAGAATTAACTTGCTTAAATGGTTTGTACTGCCAAAGTAATAGCCAAGAAAAACTAGGACCTTATTGCCTCAAGTGTCATTAGGTCTTTTATGCTGACATTAGATACTCTTTAAGTTGAGTTCAGGATACATTTCTTTATATGAATTTATAGCATTTTACTACTACCATTCCTAGCTATTAGGTGAGTGGATTGGAAATATGAATTCTTGAGTTTCGATCCACTTACTCACAGCTTTTTGCTTGATATTGGACACCCACTGCTTTATTTCACACATGCATGTGAATTTCACATGCATTTATTTCACAAAACATGCATGTGAATTTTCCCACAAGTAGTCAGATGGCTGGTTTACTAGAGTTCTGTGTGTAGCATCATGATACCTAAACACAAAGACACAATAAAAGGACTGCTAAATAGGAAGCAAGCAAAAAGAAGGCCATTTCAGTCCAAGTAGCAGATTTATCAGATTAAACTTAAATTACCAAGTGGCAAGTTTATCAGATAAGCTGGTGCTCTTAATATTCAAATTTAAAAACAGAACTGTACATATGTTGCTGTGTTTGCTTTTTTGGAAGTACTCCTGACTTTGCACATGTCAGCAAGTCACATGACTTTCTTGTAGCAAAAAATACAGTGCTGTTTGTGCACTGTATTCATTCTTGCCCTTGCAAAAGTGAGCAATTCACTCTGTGCCACCATTTCTTGTGGCCAAACTTTATTAGTGTCCTCATTAGATGAGGAAGATATCAGAATGGCCATGGCACATACAGCAAAGAGCAACACCATTAACAAAGTGCCACAAGCCCTTTGCACTGTGTGATTCAGTCTGGGGATCCTGATGATCTGCACTGTCAGATGTGAATAACTCCTACATTGCTAGGGGTGGAAGTCTGCATAATTGAAAAGTAATTATCCCTTCATATGCAATAAGGCTATGAGTCAAATGTTTAAAAGTATTTATTTGCCTTTGGAACTAAAGTGTTATTGCAAATCATGGAATTTGTATTCCTAAATCAATTTTGGCATTTGTGAAAATCTCACACGTGCCATTGACATACAGTTTCAGGCATGACCATTTTTAATATACACATTTCCTGAAAATTTCTGACAATTATTTTGTAACCTATGTTTCTGCTGTTTCCATTAATAATATCAGCAATGTTCCTTCAAAAGTTCTGGAAATGGTCTGAGGTACTCAATTACTGCCTCTGCCTGCCTCTCTCTTCTGATGGAAATTAATATCTTGATGCTTCATTTTCATGACACAGACTGCAGCAGAAAATAACACAGACCAAGTCTTCTGCTGACAGTGACTGAGGTAAGGAAGACAGGATGAAAATAACCATTCCTCCATCACATTTTAGCATTCTTACACCATGGTTCACTTCATCTTTTGATCCCTGTTCTCTCAGCAGGAATCCATAGATAACCAGTTACAGAGGTGATATTGATATGCATCATGTTCAGCATTGCAAGTGTTGCATGAGTTACATTTATAGCAGTCTTTCTTGTATCTGTAGTACTGACATGTATTTCAGATTTGATCAAGAATTCTTTTACAGAGGACAATGCAATATGATTACATTTGTCATGACTGCATTATACCTTAACACTAAATGACAAATTATCAGGAAAGAGCCCTTATTCCTTTTCCCTCTATAGAATGGCATGCAACTGCCATTTTTACAGAGCAATTCACAGTAACAATCCAGTGTGCAAACCAGTTGTATTAGGTTTGAGTGCAGCAAATCCATTTTCAAGGTTGTGCTGCCTCTTTTACAACAGCAGTGAATGAATGCTATGAGAGCAGAGAGGAAGAACAGGAATTTTGATGTTGCCCGTTTTCTGCATTGCATTAATGACTTTATTAAATTAACAGTTTCTTGCTCCAGCACTTTTAAGAATCAAGCAAAAATGTAAGGACTAAGCTTATTTGTTGGTTAAGAGAAAGGAAATTCCATTTTCCTCTTCACTTTTCTCCTTTGCTGGTGTTCACAGCTGTGTATAGTGTGCTGCTTACTTCATTCTGAACAGTAATACCTCAGAAGCTCACAACTGCATTTTGTTTTTCTTACTAAATTTTTCTGTGCACATAGAAACTGAATGTATATTGCTGAATTTTTAGAAGAAAGTAGCTATCTGTTCTGTTTTACATGGTTTAAAAAAGAAATTTTAACATTCAGATCTTCCAAATGGAGATTTCTGAGTTTTGACTGACACTTTTTGGAAGGTATTTTAGAAAGTCCTAATGGACATTTTATGATAAAAAATATTATTCTATAGGATAGCATAGGATTTTATAGGAAAATAGCAATCTACTGCTAAGGGTATACAGCATGTTAATACCCTGTAGAGATCATCTGAGGGATTTTTTTCAGAAGTAATGGGATTCTTTCAGTGGGATTCTTGTTCCTTACCTCTTTTGAAAAACCTCTCCCTGGATCTCACATTTTGAATGGCAGGAAAAGGAAGCCTGTCCAAGGAGGGTGCTAATCAGTGGCTGACATTTTGAAATGATACATAGAAAAACAAGGGTCTCTTTAAAGGAGGAAGAGGGAGCAAGGAAGGCAGAAGTACAAATATTGTTGCCAAAATAGATATCAACAGCTGTGAGGCAGGCAAAAAACCCCCATATAACTGAGGAAACAGAGTAAATGGATGAGGGCCCAGAAACAACAGGAATCTGACAGTGGAGCAAATGCTGCAAACATCTGCCTAGGATTTGTGATACATCATGGCTCTGCAGCACCTGGATCAGTTCCTCTCATCTCCTGCGTACTGATCTTATGCTCCGTCACACCGTGCCCAAAGGATCCATAGTTCTTCCCATGCTTTCCTGATTTCGGTACTCTATTCTAGTTCTCTTCACTCCACTTTGCTCAGAAGAAACCACAGAGGCATGCTCCTACTCCTTCATGACTGGAAAAAAATATGGAAAAAAAAGGCACTCTGTACCAGTCAAAAGGCAGATTAATGCCTCAAGGAGAACTGCAAATATTCTGGTGTGCTGCTTCAGCCCACTTTCACTGATACTGCTTGTCCCTTCCCTTTTAGGACTCTAGACTCTCAAGTGAATCTAAAAGTCTCTTGTTACCGAGCCTGTGTTCTGCAGATGAGCCAGTAACACTGAGAAAACCTGCATCGGTGGAACAGACACTTAAAGGAAGGCAAAATCCTCACTCACTAGCACTACTATCTTTCCAGTAGGAATCAAAGTGCTATCCTCATCCTTCCTGCACAATTTAACTTCTCTCATTACATTAGAAAACTGCCAGAGCAATGGTGCAAACTTCTCCTTAACTCAGTTTCCTCTTCATGGGATAAACAAAGGACAATTCTGCTAGTATGCTTGAACAACCAAAGTTAAGCCACCTTCTTCAGTTAGAATAAAACTATTTCCAGAAGGGGCTACAAGAAGCCATCAAGTATTATCAGTAATACATCTTTTTTTCTTCTTGTCTTCTAAGATAAGTGTCAGCCAGTGACTCTTTTGATGGAGCAACTATATCTTCAGAGTCTTTGTACTATGAAAAAACTCTGTCTTTTGAAAGTCAGAGGACTTTTCCTTTTATTCAAACTTATGACTAATCTCTAAGCTATACAAAATGAATGTTTAATGTGGTCCATTATTTCAGGATATCTCCTCTTATGCTGGTGTTGCAATTCCTCATTCAACATGTCATATATTTTCATATGTATTCTCACATACAAAACTCAGTTATCTAAGTTAAAAGGTTGCTAAGCTTTATGTCCCAAGATTAACACTTTAAAAAGTAAGAAAAAATAATTTATTTACCTAACCTACATGTAGGCTTACCTTTTGATATGTACAGCAGTGTTCCTACCACTTAGCAACCTGGTTCTTTAATTGTCCAGACCAGTACCTGCCTGGGGCATTTAATGGCTCTTATCCTGAGCATGTGACCTGGTTTCCTTTGTGTATAAAATAGGATTTGTAGAAGGGAAGGTGCTGCAAATCTGTGTCTTGTCCAAGCAGAGAATAAGGATATAGCCAGAACATGCTTTCAGATTCAAGAACTGGGAATTATTCCTAGGAGCTGCAATGTAAATGTAGCATCAGTATTGTATCTATACTTCACATCAAAAACCCAACACATATCAGCTATTGTCCAAAATGGAGCCCTAATTCATTAGGATCCTGTGCAGAACAGAGGCAGTCAGGCTGAGTGAGCCAAGATCAAAAGCAGAGGAGGGGTGGAGTGCTCTACTGGCTGATATTAGCACCATGTTCTCTGTAAAAGTCTCTTTTAACATGTGAAATGCAGGTGGTTGTATTTGAAGTCTTAGGAGAATATGGAGGAAGGGATGTTGGTAAGTTCTAGGAACAGCAAGATATCTTAAGCAGGATTTTTTTAAATGTTATTTTCCATAAAAGGGTAGCAAATCTTTTACAACAAAAATGTTGAAGAGAATTTAGTTGTCCTCTGGAGAATAATTATGCTACAACTGAAGTTAACAGCTACCAAAATCCAGATATCAAAATGTGGAACATAGGGGTTTAAATGAGAAAGTGCATATTCCAGTACCTCCACTGTGTTACCCAGAAATACCAAAGCAATGTCTGTGAAATCCTGATTCAGATAAAAACTATTTTTAGCATGTGCTTGGATGAAATCTAGGTTCCACTCAGATAATCATGTCCTTTTTTGGACAAATGCCTTACTCAGACAACAAACTGGATCTTTTTATCACATCTTCCTCTAGTGGCCTCTCAGTTCTATCCCACTGCATAGAATGATACTTTTTAAAGTCCTTCCAGAGAGAAAGCTAGCTAACTTTGAAAAAAATTTAGGTGTTTGCAGCAGCTTCACTGATCAGCATCAGGAGACAAGATTTAGCTCTCACATAAAAGTCTATTCCATGGAAGAGAAAATGGTTTCTACTTCCAGAAAATGCATCAAAACTTTTTGTATCTCAGCCTATTTTTGCAACAGTGAGGAGTTCTGTGAAGTGATAACCTTGATTTTTGTGCCTTTCAATACCAGGAACTTTTCATAATCACTATTAGAGGAAAAACTTCTCTCAGGCTCTAAGAAATCTTGGAACATGCAAGAACACTTTACTTCTTAGTATTTTTCTGTTCCTTCATTCATTACAATCGTGTTGCTCTAAAAAACTATGGAAGAATATCATGAAGAAAATTAGTTCCCTTGCCAAGCATTGCAATCAAGTGTTTGAGCACTTAATAATGTTATTGAGGGAGTATCATTTACTCAAGTTCCTTACCCTCATCTCAATTCGCAGGCTGAATGGGTAATATTTTTATATATATGCATGCATTTTTTATCATTCTGGGACTTCTACTCTACTGGGACCATTAAGATTGTTAAGTTCTGAAGAATCTAAAGAATCAGCCAGACGAGTGGTTGATACTTCTGTTGATTCACAGAACCCAGACCCTGTTGCATTTTTAAACATTACATAAGCAAAGCCTTGAGTGGGAGGAACTGCTATTGGCAGTATTGCAAGAACAGACTTTTTCCAAGGGTTAATGGATATACAATACATTGCATATTTTACATGTTGTGCAAACTTGATTGTTATTCTAAAATAAATCATAAAAATATAGAGACATTTCTCTATAGGCTTCACTGTGTAATATACCTCTAGATGAAAGAGAAGATAAACAGCAGGCCATACTGAGTAGGGTCAAGCTCTCTGTAGGCTCTGTATCGCTGTATCCTGTGCCCAACAGTAAGGCAGAGCAGGACTGCTGCTTGGGAAGAGGGCCATACTGACTGCAGATCCTACTCTTGGGGATTTTTCCCCACACTTTTCCTACCCTGCACTGGACAAAAGAGAGGGAGAAGCAGAAGGGGGAATAAATCAAACCCACCACTGCTTTCCCAGACATCACCACTTCCCTGGAGTTACCCTCTCCAAAGACACTGTCCTTCACTAACACTCATGGCAGGAGCCACGACTCTGGGGGCGTGGCTGCCTTTAGCACTACTTCAGTATGGGCATGATCCCATTAGCTGGAGAGACAGCTCTTGCCATGCCTGGACTTCCCACTACCCCACTTTATACCATCTGCTTCAAGGACTTCAAGTTGCTGGGGCAGAGAGGAGTACCTCTTCTACTCCTTTTACCCCTGACCTACGCCACCAGTGCTTCCCTCTCTATTCTTCCACAGGTGGGCAGTTTCTCCCACACAAATTTTATTTCCTCCTGGTCTTCTTTTCCCCTGACAAGTTGCAGGATCTTCTCATAAATCAACAAGGCTCTGGCCTTACTGGCAATCCACAGCACCAGGAGGGGGCAGCTTGCCATGAAGAATCACAGTGGGGGCATGGGGACATTCTGTTTTGCTGGAGAATAGCCTCAGCACATCATGAGCAGGGAAAACCAATAGGAACTGTGGTTAGTAGTGGATTGCCAGAGAAAAAGGACCAAGGCAAGGTTGCAGCAATCCTTTCTCTGCAGACTCTCCCTGTTTCCGGCAATCTGCCGTTCCGTGTGGAGTCTGGAATGCTCATTGGTATAAGATGGCCAAATTCCACTGAAAATCAATGCGAGTTTATGCTTGCATGTATACTATGCCCAACACCAGTCACTATTTCTTCTTTCTGTAGTGGAAGAATATAGTGTCAAACCATAATTACACATCAATATACTCAATAGCCATAAATTATACAAAAAGGCTGCAGGTTTCAAAGTGCTTTTAGGTAATTGGTGTGTGTGTGCTTGGTAGGTGGAAAGCTATGAACTCATATGCCAAGTTGCAATGTACAATCCCAGCTGTAGAAGCCCTACTGTGTGAAATAATATGAGATGAGGGAAACACATAGTCCAGCATCATCTGGTATCATCCCAAAAGATGGGAGAGTAAAGCCAACCACTTTTCTGAAAACCAGAGCAGTGTAAATAAACTATGCCTCAGAGAAATTTGCTCTTTTGATTTCTTTTTTCCTTTGTTATAATGGTTTGCTGATATTTTGTCTTTTGCCCTCGTACCCCAAAGAATTTTAGAAACAGCATTTTATGTGGAGACAAAATTCTATGCACTTTCTATCTAGCCAATTCTTGTTTGTTACAAGTGATAAAATAGTATAATGAATATGGCAAAGAGAGTTACTTAACCCTCTGAAACATGCAGTTTACAAAAAGAGAGAAACCATGTTTTTGACAATCATAGAAATGCCAGAGTGAGAGAATAAGAAAGCCTAGCGTATATGAAATTATTTTTAAAATATCCAGTGAAACACTTCCAGAGTCTAAATGACTATCTTGTTCCACTCACTGCTTTGTAATCTTTACAAAATATTCCTAAATCCCTCTTACTACAAATTGAGCCAGTATGTTATTGCCCTGGAGTGCAAGGGAAGCATGGAGAACATTTAGGTACTGTCTTCTTTAGCGTACTGTCTTCTATATTGGAAGACTACATACTGTGCTCTGTCATGTCATTTGTAAACTTGTTTGTCACCCTTTCCATAAATATCAAGCATGCTAAAACTCTTGTTTTGCTACTCTTCCCTGGATTTGCCCACATCTACATTTTCTTAAAATGTAGTCATCTGAGGTCTCATCAGTGCTAAATAGAGCAGAATAATTACCTTCCAGGTCTTACACATGACTATCCTGAAGAAAGATGTGGTTTCTGCACGTTTGTGGTTCATGTCGTTCTCCAATATTTGTAATTCATGTTTATCTTGTCATCCACTAGATAACATAGATCTTTTTCTGTATTATTGCTTCCTATCTAGTTGTGCCATATTTTGGCATTTACACCTTTGTTTTCTCTTTCTCAAAGGTAGCATTTCTCTTTACTGGATTTCATCACTGATTTAGGTCATTTTTTCCAACTTATGAAGACATTTCTAAATTCCTCTCCAGTCCTTAAAGAATTTGTAACCCTCCCCCCACAGTGGTGCCATCTATGCATTTTGTAAATGCTCCATCTACTCTATCACACAGCATATTATTGGAAATACAGAATAGAACCCGGTCTAAGACAGACCTCTGCAGAACTACATGAGAATCTGCTTCTTTATTTAATAGAAAATCACTGACAGCTTCTGTTGAAGTGAAGTTTTTAAATCATTTGTATATGTAATTTATGGTAATTTCATGTGGACTATACTTTGCTTATGAGAGTGTCACGTAAGACAATGTCAAAATCCTTACTTAAGTCAATATACAGCACATTTGCAGCTTGTTTCTCACTGACTAGGCCGGTTATCCTGTCAAAGGAGGAAAATAAATTGGTTTGACATAATTTGTTCTTAGCAAATCCAACCTGGCTGGTTTTCTATCACTTAACTTTTCTCTCTAAGCTTATAAATTGATTGTGTAATAATCTTGCTCTACTATCTCTTAGTATTGAAGTAAAGAAGTCTGGGTTTATTTCTGGGTCCTTTTTTTAAAGATGTCACCATCAGAATTTTAATTCATAGGCAGCAAGAAAAATTAAATTTGAACTACCACAAGTGAAATCCACAAATATGGAAAATCTGTGGTCTTGCACACTTTATCCAAAGCTGACTCAATGCAAGAACAGTAGATATTCGACACTTCATTACAGGATGAGAATACAACTAATTACAAGCGCGGGATATGTAGAGTATATCTTCTCTGCTTCACCTACACTGAAAGTGTGTGATTGCAGTGTCAAAAACACTTGGTTACATTTTAGCTGCCACTCTGCAAGCAGACAAATCGGGAGCAGGACACAAGGGAAAGTGCTGCCGAGCATTCCCCAAAGAGATCAGGCTGTTCTCTGGCAAATCAGGAGACCAACATGTGGGAAAACATGTGCTTCCATTGGTCTGAGGGGCTTAAATACAAAGGCGGAAAGGGAAAAGTATGGACCTGATAAAAGCTCCTGATGGACCTGAAAAAGTTCCTGCTGTCACTAGCAAACAAAGAAGGGAAAACCTGCTTTAGACTTGTAAAGATCAAAAAGAAGGATAGTACTAGACACATGCACCTTTGAACTGTATGGAGTTTCTCCTGCATAAAGCGTTCTCTTTTCATGACCACTAAAACAAGCAGCACCTTGAATGTTCATTTGAATCCAATTCACATGATAGTCACTTCAGCATAAACACCTCTGAGATCACTGCATGCTGGTGTCAAATTCACATGCATTGAAGGATCAGTCATGCTTTTGCTCTTCATTTAGTAGAACGCAGAACAAATAACCTGAGATCTTTCAAGACAGAAGCCCATGAATATGTACAGTGTTTCTCCTTTGCTACGATTTATCATCTTAATTTCAAACACTAGCAGATTCAAAAGTGTTCTCTCTCAGTAGGCCCAAACCAGCCAAATCAAATGGTATCTCATTTGTGAGGTACATCATGAAGCCATTGGACTTCCCTGTGTCAGAAAGCAAAAGGTGCATAGGGACTATTTGTATTTTCTATCATTCTTGAGGCTCTCAGACTGAGCCATAAAGGATTTATGAGTGACTGAGACAGCAATCATCCATGACCTTGCTATGTTTTTAAATAGTACTTGCAGTTATTCTTTTCTGGGTGTTAAATTTCCATAAATAATAATAATATAAAAAAGGGTTGAGAGGGTTTTTTTCCCCTTTTACCCATGAGAGAGCCTTAAACTGTTTGAGCTGTGTTCCCTGCAGTAATCATGCAACCACCTCCTGTCTAGACAGAAATATCAATATACTCTTGCCAAGTAGAGAAAGACCAGGAATGTACAGGAGAAAGAAAAAGACAAAGAGACCCGGGATTTGAGGAGGTCTCAGCAAATGTTCATACCAATATTTATTGTATTTATTCAAATAAAAGAATCCTTCCAAGTAGGCTTTAAAAAGGATATACTGCTTACATAAAAGTTTGCTTTCACTGGGCTATATAATTTTTCTTCCCATTTTGAACTTTCTCGTGAAGACCGTGGTCACTGCTGAACTGAGGAATTACGTAATTCAAAGCAGAATGAAAGTATAAATAAGCAAAGGAAAATTAACAGTGCTAAGGTACAAAACAGTAAAACAGACACCTGAAGTTTAATGAAAGCATATGACTAGACAAGCTCCCCCTTCCCACTCCACTTACATCAGTTTGTAGACTCAGAATAGAGCTTCAGTGTAACTATATGGTACAGATATTCTTCATTCTCACCCCCCAAAATATGCTTTTTTATATACGTTCCTATCTTTCAAATCTGGACTACAGTAGAGAAAGATGTTTTGAAAAATAAATTACTATCGTAAGTAGAATTTGTTCATCTTAGGAAATCAGTTGATTCTCAGAAATCCTCTCTTCCTGTCTGTTCCTATTTTTATGTTTACTACAGTGACTCTCTTGCTTTTGAAATAACTTCATTTTGGAAACTTCAGTCGGGAGCAAGCTAAAAAAAAGCAAAGATGAAGTGGATGAAAAATTGGCAACAAATACTGAGGCAATTTAGTAGTCTCCGATGTTCACACACACAATATATGGACATATTATGTTTATCCCTGCCTAAAGAGAATATTAATTACACACATAAATGTGTATTTAGCAGGGATGATTATCTGCATGTGCATTCTTGTGTTTTGAATCTCCACTTAAACAAATATATATGAACACTAGATCTATTAAATTAAATTTTCAAGGAAAAGTCTTTCTAGGAAAAAGTATACTGAACATATGGAAAAATTTAGAGGAAAATAGGAACTTTGCAAATGTAAAATGTCCACTTATAATGAGTAATGTTTTGTTATTCATCCTTTCCCTTCTAAGCAAGTCAGTCAAATGTTTGCAGAATTTACATTCCTAGATTTAAGTTGTTTCATTACTGGTTATATAGACTTCTTATATTTTTTAAATGCTGTCAAGGGATTGACATATTACTGAAAGACAGGTAAATAAAAGGGTACTAGTTGGACAGATGTCAGTATATTTTTGTGCATGTACACATGCTGAAATTATTTTTTCCATCCCTATAACACCTTATTCTTTCACACAGGGAAAAAATGTGATGTCTGTACTATTTCCCCTGATGAAAATCTCACTGAATTTCTTTGATGGTGGCTTTTGTAAAAAATGTGTAAGAACTTTAGATTTGGCTCAGAGTAGAATGGGTACCAACTCTTAATACGAGATTCCCATGATCTGTTTAGTACCTTCCTTTTAAAAAGATAATCTTTCCACCTCCCTCAGGTTTACCGAAGATGTACTGCTTTTAAAACTGCAGTCATGAATTTTTCCTGAATTGTTCACTTTTTTTCCCTCCCTCACTTTGCCTACTTTGGCATCTTGTTTTAAGTACTATGACATCACTCGGCACCACCTGAAAGCACAGAGCAATTTGTTTAGACAGTGTAGCTTTGGGGGAATATTTATAGAGCTGTCTGTGTGCTGAAATCCTGCCATGGAACAAAACAAGCTCTAATCTTTTGGGGATCTACATGATCAAGTCAAATGCCAGCATTGACACTTGGTGTGATTAAACAGGCTGCTGTGTCTTTATAAACTGATTATACAGCAATGCAGGTTGTTCTGCTGGAGGGAGGTAGCATTAATGCTAGCACTGAGTCTGAGAACAATCTCTTTTATCCTCTAAGGCACGGCTTGTTCCACCACTGATGTCAAAGGGAGAGCTGACACTACCACAGAATCTCAAACTACCTCATGAAAATATCACTATTAATTTCATTGCCTATAATGTCGATGTCTATTGAAGTTAACCGACATATTGCCGTATGTCACGGAGAACAGCATCATCATACAGATTCTTTCTGCAGTAGAAACAAAGGCATTCATAGTGAGACTTCTCAGGAAAATGAACTGAATGAATATTAGATACCTGATAACAATATTAGATACCTGACATCTATGTTGATGTTTGATGACAGGTGAAAAAAAGGCTTCCTATAAATCAAAGGTATGGAGAATGTCAAGGGCTTGTCTAAGCTTTTTTCAGTATTAGCTTGCAGCTGATACTTGTTGCAGGTAAAATGTAAAATTTCTGCTCATTGCATGTTTTCTAAGCAGAAAAAATTATCTGATGGAGGAAAATGTTTGAGGGCAAAAACTAGGAGAGGTGAGAAATATTCTATGCTCAGGGCACAGGAGCAGAACTAAAGAACTTGTTTTTCTGGTTTTCATATACTGTCAGATCTCAGACACATCATTTCATCTCTGTATGCCTCTCCTCTGTCAAGTATGTCTCTTTCCAATCTTTTGCCTGAGCTGCCTTGAGTCTCTTTCCATTTTGTGATTGCCTGGATGGCCACTTTCTGGAGTCAGACAACAGCAACCCTTCTTAAGTGCATGCAGCAGTGATTTGGGAAGCCCAGAAACTTTATACACTGACACAGAAAGATATATGTCAAGTCAGTGGCCTTTATTCACTTCCAGTAACAGGTGGGAGAGGCCATAGTAGAGAAGTCACAAGGCCTCATATAATCATGCCATGGACCATATGCAGTCTGTAGACTGATGGTCTGGTCTGGTATATTTAAAATATAAACCTGTTGACTTACTGGAAGTCTCTTTCTACAAAAAACACGAAGTATAAATAAATCCTGGTCTCTGGTATGACTTATTACATTGTGCTACTATATGGTATAAATATATTTAGTTTAGCTTGCCAAGCGTGCACAGAACATGTTACTACTGTAACATAACAGTCTGAATTTATGAAAGCTTTGACAGCTGCTAAGAGTACTCCTGAAATATTGACAAAGTGGGTTTGAAATTGAATTTGTGGTCATTCTGTTAGTTCTGATGCACAATTATGAAAACTCTTAAGCTTTTTTAATGTTTAATTTTAATCACAATCTCACCTTACTCTAAAACTCCTTCTAGCTAGTCTTAAGTTCCTAAAAGTAACATTTTCAAAATAATTTTTAAAATACGGTTTCAAGACTACTTATGTGACGAAACAGTTTCCCAATTTAAAAGTTGAAGGGGTATAGAAAATAAATTAGACCTTTAGCTTCTTAAAAACTTGGCAACTTATGTAAGCAGGACTGAAAAGTTTTTTATGTTCTGTCATTTTTCCTTCAGAAGATATAGGAAATGATATATATTGTCCTCCCTGCTTAGCTTCAGCTATTTGGTCACCATAACTACATCCCCACACTGGATACTTTGCACAAACAAATACTTCTATAGGACATCTGTTTTACATGCCTATCAAATATTTCTTTCTTCAGAAATATTTGGAGGAATTCCCTTATGCTGTCTTACTTCTAACTGAAAAGAAATAAATATTATTTCCTGCTAAGAAAGTGATTTCCAACATTGATTCCCAAAGTGAAACACTGAATTCTATGGTTAGGCATATGCAAAAAGTGGCCTGAGTTCAAAATTTTCAGCTTCTGCCACACTGTGGGTAAGATTTCAGCTTAGGACAAGGACCATTTCCTAGAACTCTCCCTCACCCATGCA
Source organism: Apteryx mantelli (assembly GCF_036417845.1). Classification (NCBI taxonomy): domain Eukaryota; kingdom Metazoa; phylum Chordata; class Aves; order Apterygiformes; family Apterygidae; genus Apteryx; species Apteryx mantelli. The sequence continues at coordinate 94,853,828 of NC_089978.1, forward strand.
GACAGCTGTTAAATTCAGTGAAGATGTCTATAACGAAAGGGCCTAAGCAGTGACCCCAACAGAGTAAGGAATACTTCCTCTTTTTATCGGAGATTACGTCCTATGTCTATCGTAGAACATGCTGTCCTACACAAAGGCTTTCTCTGTTGCATAAGAGAGACCTGGCTGTTTTAAAACAAATACTGACATGAAATGGAGATTGTTGACATTTTTAGGGGAGCGGCTAAGGCCTTAAAGGCATTTAAACCTCAAAACTTCCATCAAAATGCGAGTGCTTAGTCGTAACAATCTCATTTACAGAGGTTCACAATGATGAATCACACTGTCTGTGTAGGAAACTTGTGATGCTGGATCTATAGGCAGGAAGCTTTTCATTTCCACATGCTCACTTCCAGATCTTCCCTGAAAACTGAGCTCACACACACTCTTTGCTGAGATTTGTCTTTTGACATTGTACTTACTGAGTCAGGATCTTAACTTACCATACTATATTTAAATGCCTGTTGACTAACTAGAATGATTGCTGCACAGCAGCTACTATTTTAGTACCCGTAGAGTCATTTTCTCAAGGATGAGTGTGTCTGATGTTTCTTTAGTTCCTGGGTGTTAGTGTAACAACGTGGTGATTAGTATAACTTATATCTTTAAGATAACTTGACAAGCTTTTCTTTATTTAGGTCGCCAAATCCATCATTAAGCATGTAAAGTAACCTAATTCTTCAGGAATGCTAAGAACCCACAAATCCCATCTAAGACACTAAGATTTGTAGGTGCTCAGAAAGCCTTCAGATCAGACAATTTGTATTTAAGAGCGAACCATGAATTTAGGAGCTTAATAATAAGCACCAAAAATCGAAGAAGTTCTAAATCTGGGAGCTCTGAGAAATAAAAATTTTCCTTTGGAGAAAAAGGGATATTTATGTGACTAAGAGATAGAAAACAATAGGAGTTAAACTCTCAAACAGCCTTACGATGGGTAAGCCATGAAAAATATGAAGAACATGATACTAAGAGGAATACAATTATGAATTAAAATTCAGTCTTTAGTATTTTGGTTTAGAATATCCTCACATATTTTATGGACCTATTTTCCTGACCTTGGAAATCCCATTCCCAAAAGAGGATATTTCTTGACAGTATTGGACAATAAGATACAGGGAACATTTAGACTTCTTACACTACCTGCCTGAATATATCCTTAATCCTGCAGAATGACAGAAAGTTTACCAGATCATTCTGTCTCTACAACCTAAAGAATCCCTAAGACCTTAGTTTAATTTAATTATAGTTTTAACTTACTTCTCGCAACTTGGAACTCTGTTCACAATTTTTTCACTCCCTCCCAAGTAAAGCAATCATCTCTGTTTGACTTGATGAACCATTATCAAGAACTATACTTCTCCTTCATTAGAGATGCATAAACATTTATGGTCTTCCTTTCTTGTCTTTCCCTTTTCTCGGGGAGTTAGCTTGCTAGCTAGAGAAATTCCAACTATGAACAATTTTTTCTGTCTTTGCTACTCCACCACTCATGTTAAAAGCTGATTTGGGGTTTCTAAAAATAACTGGTAAGAGATAGTAAAACTGTGTTTAGTATAACTTCCTTTCCATCACAAATTTGTGAGGTTCATGTTATTTTTACATGAAAGCCTGGCTGAGTCAGAAAGACACCAGTAATGAGGGGAAGTTTTTTGGGTTTTTTTTTTGGGGGGGGTGGCAAGATCAGTGAGAAAGTTCTTTCTAGAACACATAATGAAGTTTCTCATTAAACTCCTATTACTACATCGCATTTTAGAAAATGGGGATAAAATAAATATATAGCTTTTTTTTAAACTGTTGGAATGCTGCCAGAAATAGAAGGTGGTAGGAGAACAAGGAACTGAGGTGAACAGAGACTACTGGATGATTGTAAATAGAGAACAAGCATTGAGATACTCTAAAAGAAACATGTTTTTGCTCAATGCTTCAGTCACAGTCATGCCCCTGTAAGCTGAAGCTTGGTGACTCACATGTCTGTTTTTGAAAACCTTTGCCTGAAACCTTGTAATAGTACAGCACCACATAAAGATATGGATTGTGAGTAGCACTAGATGACATTCTTCATTAATGTTTTGAAGCATACTAAAAAGAAGCTGGATTTCAGTATGTAATGAAAATTCAAGGGACAGAAAGAGTAGTGGGTGCTAAAAGAAGGGAGGCAAATTATATGACATGACAATGCAGTGCAACTTCTTGCAAAAATCCAGTGATAGAGTGTTGTCTTGTGCATCCACTTGTCCTTCATTACCAGCTTCTCCACACATCTGTACTGTAATATAAAATATTACAACAGCTGCTGGATTTCCTAGTATAAATCTCTAACAAGTACTGCAGAACCATTAGTGATCATTACAGTCTTTGTGTTCAACAACATTTCAGTGTTGTTCTTCCTAAACATAAACAATACCTGAATCACCACTGACTTATACAGTAATGATATCCTATCAGATGTACACTTATGCAGCTATATAGCATAATTCAAAAGATTTTCAGGTCTGGACTGTTGTTTTTTGAAGCAACATTCACTTGCATGTCAGATACACTGGTCAGTGGCTCAGAGCACACAGTGCATTTTGCCTTTAATTTTTTTCATGCACTATTCAGAGGATTATCACTCCACCCATGCAGTTTCCCACAAGAGATGTGTAATTTCACAGTATTTAGACATACTCAAATTTATATAGATATTTTAAGGGTTCCAGTTTTTGCCAGAAGATTGTCCATGAAACGAGTCTCCCTGACAGGTTCATCTTATGCACATACTTCAGGATCATCATAATAAGGTGTTGCTATACAGTACATGACTAAGTATGATATGAGGGTAAGATACAGTTAATACAATTCCTCATTGACTCAGGTAGAAACTGACATATACGCATTGCTTTGCAGAACTGAAATACAAACACATTTTTAATGGTTAGGGGAAATGAAAATTTCAGGAAAATATTATAGCAGTGAAATATAAGGAAGCATCAGTGAAGACTAATATTGTCCATCTCTAAAAAACATTAAAAAAGGTAAACAGTACTATCATCCTGTCATTATCAGTCTCACTGTGACCTTCTGCTAATTGCTAAACCTGAATGAAATTTATCACATGCTAAATTAGGATATTTTTTATGTTTAACTCAAGTTTATTATATAGTCTTTTCTGTCTTTACATTATCAGTTATATTCAGCATTTTTCCTTTATAAATACATTCCAGAGTTTACAAAACAATGAGGCAAGAAACTAGTTTCTGAAAGTTTTCTTTAAACAAGCTAATTCTTCACCTTTGTAGATGTTAGTAATGATTCAGTTTTTAATGCATAGTTAATATTTTACAAAACTTAATATATTACAGTCAGCAGACAGTGTTCAGCCAGCCAATCTACTGGATTTGCTAGATGACTAAAAAGGGGTTACCCTTTTTGCATATTTTCAAAATACGAAGCTTGCAAAGTAAATAAAGGATTGAGTGATCCATACAGCCTTCCCATTTTTTAATGGTAAAGTGATGAAGGGATATATTTCATAATGCATAGTGACATTGTGGTCGCGTGTTTTGCTTGGATAGTCTTGATGACTTTTTTTGCTCTGCCAGAATTAGAATAATCTGTTAAGGCAGAAAACAATTTGGCTTAGAAAATATCTTCAGAACTTTTTTGTCACTCTGATCAAGGTGTATGTTAATACAACACTACTTGTCTTCTATAGAAGTTTTCAGCAGTAGCTGAGAAAGCACTTTATACATGAAGAAAATGACTGCAAGGTGATTTCCCTAAAGGCACTTAGCAAGCCAATGGCACTAAGAGTAGATCCCAAGTCTGCTGAAAGACATTCCCATGCTGCCCTGACTGACTAGGAGTTTTGCTTTTGTGCAGAGAAATTCAGCTGATTTTGATTAAGCATTTAAAATAAATTGCAACATCTTTGTATAATGAAAGTGATTCTTCTTTGCCTGCCCTGCAAAATTAAGTGAAAACTAGGCTGTGTATTTTAAAGATATTAGAAATATCACAAGTGACTGCAGATTGCTAAGATATGCGTTGTATGTGAACATGACCATAACACCTTCTGTTCATGCCTTTGAAGGGAATGAGCCTGTTACCTTAACTCCCTCCTGTCTTTACCTTAAAATACCATTTAGAATTAAGAAATGACTGCCTCAGTGCTTGTATTTGTGCTTTTAAGTCAACTCACATCTCATTGGTATGTTTAAAACATTTTCTTTGCCATTTCTTTCATTTGTTTCCCTTTCACTAATATTTGAGATAAAAAGTCCTCCATCTCCTCCAATTTTTCATACACAAAGATTTTTACTACCACTGTCAAGATCCTTGCTTCAGATCACGTACAAATTTTGTACAAATTTGCAGTTTTGTACAAAGACAGCATTGTCACTAGCCCATTTTCCCTGGTGCTAAAAGATTAGATAAAACAAAAGGAAGACAACGAGCAAGCAAGACAAACAAACTCATCGACCTCTTACTAAAAACATCTGTGGAAGAGGAGTTCCAAAAAGCAGCCAAAGCTCAGTTCCGTAATTGTGTAACCATCCAAATTACAGAACAAAAGTATTTCAGTCAAGCCTGAAACTGTTTTTTTCCTTTGATTCTCTTAGTGACATGATCACTGCAAGAAGTCAGCTGTAGACACTGTGCAAATGGGCAACATGATGTAGGTACCCAACTGAGTATGTTCTGTATGTGTATAGAGTCCCTTACCACATGGGAAGTATCTACATTGCATTCTGAGGGTGACTCCAAGTGTATGTCCTGAAAAGACTTGCTGGAAGGTGCCCTCAGAAGCAGGGGACACCACATGAGCACATGGGGCAGCTTGTTAACCCCCAGAAGGTGGAACAATCATCTAGATAGAAGGTGTGAGTCAGCACGAGGCAGAACATCCCATACTCAAGCTTGTTTTGGAGATAACTCTTTGGAGGTGATACACACATAGCATACTACTTAATCTCTTTTGAGAGTCAGGGAGATAGCTGAAAACAACTATTATTTTAGTAATGTCTATTAGACCAAACACAGATCAAAGCCCTGCAGTGCTAAGTGCCGAGTAAAACTCTGTTCCGTCACTGAAGAATGAGAAAGAAGCCTCGGTACCACCATTTTCTAGAAGAGGAAATAAAATGTTAAGTCTATAAACAGGACTTAAATCCAAATTCGTGTTTTTATGGTCCAGCTTTTCCCATTCATATCCCCTTCCTACAGTGTATATTTCTGCCACAGCAATCATCCCTCTTTCTCCAGATCACTGTCTTTTTAAAGACAGTGGAGTCTTGGTTTCCAGGTAATTCTACATTTTTATATTAAAGACAGGACCTGTTTAGGATAACTTTGCTCTATCACAGAGTGAATTAAGTCACAAAGGATTACTGTGAACATCTCAACTCAATCCATCCTGGAACAAGTGTGCACTCTGAATGCCTCCATGCAAGCACTACAAATATCTTATTACCTGCAATTCTTACTTCACCAAGAATAAGCTCTTACAACCTGTGAAAGCTCCCAAATTGTACCTGTGTAATAACATGATCTGTCAAACAGTAAGATCTCATTACCTTAACTATTGATTTGGTTTAGGTGCTGGTAGAAAAAGTCTTCATTTTTTATGAGAGTCAGCACGGATGATAAAAAAGCACACCAGAGTTTTCAAAGTATTGATCATCTCAAAAACTCCTTGTGCAACAGTCCCATAATCAGAAGGAATGAACAAAGACTCCTACAGGGCAATGGAATTTTTTTTGCACTTTCTCATTTTCTTTTAGATTTTTTTAACCCCATAACTGCCTGAAAGAACATAGTGAAAGAGATACACTAACCCACAATTACAACATATAGTTATCTGAGACACATTAATAACTTTTGAAAATGCTTGTGGAAATTAAGGATCTCAATATTCTTTTTGTGATAACTGCTGGTAAACATAGACGTTTTCATGGTAGACTTTATGGCCTACTTTTTGCATTTGAGAAACTTTGAACCATAAAATTTGGTTGGTTAAACTCTATTGTGTATTGAAAGAATCAATCATAATACAATTCTGTACTTTACTGTGGATTCTATTTTCATTTTAGTACAGCTTGCAGTGAGGTAGAGCCAAATCTTGTCTAAAAGTAATTTTCAGAAATAAATACACTTTATACTTGTAAAGTATGAATTTCAAGAGTAAATGTTGTTTTAATCCTTAAACCTTCATTTCTGGCTAGCTCATATCCCACATAGAAAAGCTTACATAAAAAAGCCCACCCTGTTCTCTCTTAAATATGCTTTCATTTAGTTAGTGTGTTGTCTTAGGTAGTATTCTAACAAATAGAAGTAAATCTTGATTTATTTGACAGAATTAAACCCATTGCTGAAATGTGAAAATAGTTAAATTGAGCAAAAACTGAGTAATTAGCATTTGTAAAAAGTGTTATTAAATACTTTTTAAGGAGAGTGTCAACTTCTGAGCAATTAGGACTCCATACTGCTCCGAAGCAACAACTTTTCCCATTCATATCCCCTTCCTACAGCACATCTTCCTATGGAAGCAAAGCATACAGCCTGCAGAAGCTCTGCAGATGGTATTCCTCTTTGAGTTCTAGCTGGTGTAATCCACATCTTAGATCTTTTCTTCAGAACTGAGCACAGAATTCAGATATATTTATGGTATCTGGAGGAACTAAGTTTTCACTCAATTTCAGTCCTTTAAAGAGATGAGATACACTGTTTTAAAACCCTTCTTTGGCACCGATCTCTATGCTATGTGGACAACTTTAAAGAAAATTCAATGAATTTAACCTTCCAACAACAAAGATTTATAAAATTGTTTAGCCTGTCAGTGGTTAAAACCCAGAGGCCCAAAGGCTGACTTGCCCAACATCACAATGGGAATCTAGAGTAGGAGCTGGGAAGAGACCTTAAATCTTTTTCTCCTGGCTGTGACTTTATACAAAAATAATCCTTCCTTCCTCCTAGAATGCCAACATATTGCTTATGGAAGAGGTACAGTTGGGAAGTATTTATGCAGATTTCGCCACATAAATTCTATTTCATGAGGCCAGCATTCATAGCCATATTTTCCTATGAAAACATGCATTAGAAGTTCATTCTCTGTAAAGTATTGTTGACCATTTGCTCCAGCAACATAATTCACCCATATGTTCAGCAGGGAAAGAAATTATAAGAAATGCAAGAAATCTGGCTACTCTTCAAAAAAAAAAAAAAAAAAGAGGAAAAGAATTAGAAATAAAGGAACATTGCCAGGAACATGAGGGGAAAAAAAAAAAAGACATACTTCAAAGACTATACTGACACAACAGCAAAAGGTATATATATTGATTGCTTAGCAAACTCTTGCTGTTCTTGTTGGGAAAAAGTCTTTCAGCACAGTCCTATAGTATGGAAGACCTTTGTACTGTGCTTTCAGACTCCGAGCTTGGTCACCCATTTTTTTTGTCTTTTCAGGGTTTTCTACAAAACTGTATAAAGAGCCCTACATTTCTCCCTTGCAAAAGGCATTTCAGTGCCAGCAAGCTCTTTGCTCCTAGCAAATGCTGCCATTCCAAATAAGTTGCCAGTGTTCCTAATTGAACTGTCGCTGCTCCTGCTGTTCACATTATTTTATCCCTAAAAGCAGTGGGACAGGTTCTCCTTGTACGATTTAACCATGAGGAATTCTTCTGTAAAAGAATAGAAAAAAGCTAATGAAGAGTTGGAAGCTATTCACAAATAATGAATAAAACTTGTTAAACTGAAAGACCCAAAAGCTTTCAATGTTTTAACAGAAGAGCGTAAATTCTATTCACTTTAGTATGTTTGTGTTTGGCCTGTTTTATACAAAGAAGTGAAGAAAAACTGCCGAGTGTTCTCTGACGTGTTTTTGCAATAGTTTGTTCCCAAGTGAATAGTGGGTGCTGCAGCTTCCCCTTAAAAGAGGATTCACATTGTTCTGTCAGCCAGCCTTGCTTCCTTTCTCTACACTGTCAAACACTGCTTTCATGTACTCCATGGAAAAGATGAAAATTCCCTCTTTTATAAATGTTCTCTTCTCAGTTCCAGCTTCAAGCCAAGTATCTGTCTGGCAGCAGTGTGTTTTAAAGATGTCACTTCACCACTACCTTCTCGAGCAATAATTTCTTAGGACTGGAGCATGCTAACCAAACCTGACCTGGGGGTGAGCACTTAGATTGCAGCCCCAGTGAAAAGAGGGCAGACGTCAGCTGTGAGATGGGACATGAAGTCCCATCAAGGCTCAAGGCTTGCCTTTATAACATGCAGTTTTAGCAGCTGTCAGACAGGAAATCAAGCCTTTTATTGCAACTAGAATGGAAATCCCAGGATAATATTAAATACATATGTATTTGTCGGTTAAGTTAATGGAAATGTCTTGAACACCGTTGTCTGGAATCATCTTAAAATATCACAAGAAAGAACATTATTGACTGAGTGCATACTATAATTTGTTGGTCCCTATTTGAATAAGAGATCTAGGAAGATAGTCCCTGACTGGAATATTTTACTCAAAACTGTTGTCAGGCATGACATGATGCTATATTTAATTATCTATTATTTCTCTTAAACATTTATAGAATTGCTTTGGGGAAGCTGGATCCCAAATATCTTTTTATCTACTCACATCTGTCTATTTTATTATAAAGTATCTCAATAGCGCACTTACCTAAGGATATCCAATAAGACTAGCTAAGCGTCTATTTGAGTTGTGAATCAAGGACAAACGCTGAACTGAATTAAATAACAGCTGAAACAAATGCTGAACAAAATGCTGAAACAACTGGAACTGCACAGAAATGAGCTGGAGTGGCGTGTGTGAAGGAGTCCACCATTTGGGGAGCTGCAGCTATGCAGGGACGGTTGCTGAGAGAATCTCTGCCTTCTACTCTTACATGGAAAAGTTTGCACAGAACCACTGAGGGTAAGCATGTAGTGTTCATAAATTTAGATCCGCAGTTGAAGAGTGAATCGTTTTGTACCTGCTGAACAGCAGGTGGTTCCATTACAGAAGCAGGGATAGACTAGAGTCCTTTTTGTCCTAGGGACTAGAGGTAAGACAAAATCACATCAAGCTTGGCCTGCCTTAGCCCTAGAATAACAAAGGGCATGACTGCAAGAGCACTAACTGCCTTCTGGGTTTCTTGCCTGCCTTCACTCAATATTTGTCCCTTTCTCTGTAAAGATACAAAGTTCCTTTGCCTTCCCTTTGCAAAGCATAACTCACCAACAATAAAATATTTCAAGCTTACTGGACACTAGTTGGCTTACAAGTCACTGGCGCTTTACAAGCAAAACCCACTGTACCTGACTTTCCAACAGGGAAAGAATGGTGCTCATTAAAGCGAAGCCCCCTGACGGTGTATGTTTGTGGGGAAGGTGACCAGGAGGAACTTCCGGGATCATCCAATGTAACCTCTTGAATATTGCAAAAAGTTACATTTTGCCCAGTTGCCCCATATTTTGCACTGCTGTTTGTCTCTCAAGCTACGTAAAGCTTGATTCAGTCTCATCCCTGTGGATTCAGACTGCAGATAATGTACACTTCTGATGGAGACTACTAAAGAAAACTAACTGCTTGAGCTGAAGCATGAAATACTTTGTTTCTAAAATGTCTACCCTATAATGGGAAACAGGAAAAATATTCCCAAATAACATAATGACAAGCAATAGGACCAACCTACTAATGTTGAAAATCACCATTTCATTCATCCATCCCTGAACAGATATTATTAGTTATCAGCTTAGGGTTTACAGTGCACTTTAAATGTCATCTGTGGCACTATCCTCCTAGTCAAAAGGCACAGGGAATAAAAATCTAGTCTTGGATGTTGGTAATCTGTGACAAAGCAAAAACTCTCTGAGGATCCTTAATCTGTTTAAGCATACCATAGACAAAAGTTTTCATCTGTGGTTCCCATCAGCATCTTGTATACCTGGAGAATTTCTTATGCTTGGATTTTCAGTGCAAGTCTCAGCTAAGAGACTAGTTAAAAATCATTCAAAACATTAAAAAGGAAAAAATTGTAGTAACAACTGAAAATAAATGCTTTTTCTTGAGAGGATTATTAAGGACAGTAAGAAAACAGGCACTTAAGAAACACAGAAGGCATGATGTCTTGATACAATGCTAGTCTTTGGCTAAGATAACTAAAGAAAGGGAGGAGAGAAAAAAAATCATCTTTATAATGTGAACATCTTGCACCACCATGATTAATGGGGGGAAGGTATGGCCCTCTTCACGTTTCTGAAAGGCACCATACTATGAAGAGATACAGCGTGCCTGAGGTTAGGTGTCAGACAAAGCTGATATGAATCAGGCCTCAACAAATACAAAGAAAAACTTGTATCTGTAATTATATCATTCTATTCATTATCTTTTTGGAAAAATGTTTGACTGTAATATATTAAGAAGTGTACAGGAATAATATACAAAGGCAAACAAATATATTTTTCTGCTTAAGAGATCGTTTTAAATCATTTTAAAGCTGTTAGTCTGCTAAATAAATTACCAAGGTTTACTCATTACAATGGAGCAGACCCTACATCTTTCAAGAGAAGGTTGTACCAGGTTGATACAAAATCATTTTAGCCTACTTACTTAATAGTCCTTAAACATAAAATGCTGCCTTAAATAGACTTAGTTGAAAAATGGTGTCCAGCTGTTTCAGGATAGTGGTTGCCACATAAATTATGTACAACTACTTTGAAACATCTTTCACAATCCTGCACTGCCTGGACATAGACAATATATTTCTGTGGAGCTTAAAAATATGTCACCTCTTCTATCCTGAGCATTGTGACAAAAGCAGAGAACTAAATTTTTAATGCTTTCTGCTTCCAAAACCTTAAGCTTATAGCTGCCCATATTTGTTCCACTTACTACAGGGTACATACTTCTGGAATGTTCAAGATGTTTCTCAAGCACTGCCATTCATTTTTTTTCAGTAATATTTTAGCCGTGTGGGGCAGTTATCTGGTCGAACATGTTCCTTGTCCAGTGATCATTGCAGGTTGATAACAATGCTTGAGAAAGAGGTGAAAATTCCTTTAAAAAAAAATGGCCAATTGATGTGCAAAAAAAAAAAAAAAGTTCAGCAGAGCAGTTCATACTTCAAAGCATAAACTTTGATAATTTTTTATAATATTTGTGATAATTTCTTTCATGTTACATGAGCAGATCAAATCCTACAAGTCCTTCACATATGCAGAAGTCCCATTTGATTCATTCTCAGAAAAGCTAACAAAACTGGCACCCAGATGTATGAAATTATCCATCTTTTCAGCTTTTTTTTTTAGCTGTTTATTTAAATGTAGTGTGTGCTGGCTTCACCACATTTTTGAGGATTATAAGAAAAAGAAATGAGTGAAGAAGTATCTAAACACATTACTTTTCAAGAAAGAAACCTTGAAAGACAGATACATATTCTATTACAGCATAGAACTTTTTCCCTGCTAAAATCCACTCATCATAAACAACAGTTACACTTCAAGGTCACCTCCCTCCTCCCTTCAGGAGTCTCAAGTTTCTTCCCATTAATACCTTGGCAACTCTATCTTTCTTTCCTTATTTACTGGCAATGCAGAGAGTGTTGGAGGGTTTAAAAACACAAAACAAAGGAAACCACTACCACTACCACCAAAAAAACCCCAGAAATATAAAATTAAAAAGATATCAAGTAGCTATTTAAGCTTTAGGTTCGTGTATAGACATACTGCAGGTGTTTTTAGATGCCAGCTTTAGTTAGGATGAATTACCTTTCTGTTGTTCTTCCTCTTCTAATTATAAACACTTAAAATTACACTGAAAGAGAGGGAAAACAAAACAAAACAAAACAAAACTACAGGCCAGTCAGCCTCACCTGCATCCCTGGAAAGGTGAGGGAGCAGCTCATCCTGGAAGCCATCTCCACGCATGTGGAGGAAAAGAAGGTGATCAGGAGTAGTCAGCATGGCTTCACCAAGGGGAAATCATGCCTAACCAATCTGATAGCCTTCTATGATGGAATGACTGGCTGGGTAGATGAGGGGAGAGCAGTGGATGTTGTCTGCCTAGACTTCAGCAAGGCTTTTGACACTGTCTCCCATAGCATCCTCATAGACAAGCTCAGGAAGTGTGGGCTAGATGAGTGGACAGTGAGGTGGATTGAGAACTGGCTGAATGGCAGAGCTCAGAGAGTTGTGATCAGTGGCACAGAGTCTAGTTGGAGGCCTGTAGCTAGCGGTGTCCCCCAGGGGTCAGTACTGGGTCCAGTCTTGTTCAACTTCTTCATCAATGACCTGGATGAAGGGACAGAGTGCACCCTCAGCAAGTTTGCTGATGATACAAAACTGGGAGGAGTGGCCGATACCCCAGAGGGCTGTGCTGCCCTTCAAAGAGACTTGGACAGGCTGGAGAGGTGGGCAGAGAGGAACCTCATGAAGTTCAACAAAGGGAAGTGCAGGGTCCTGCACCTGGGGAGGAATAACCCCAGTCACCAGTACAGGTTGGGGGTTGACCTGCTGGAAAGCAGCTCTGCGGAGAAGGACCTGGGAGTGCTGGTGGACACCAAGTTAAGCATGAGGCAGCAATGTGCCCTTGTGGCCAAGAAGGCCAATGGTATCCTGGGGTGCATCAGGAAGAGTGTTGCCAGCAGGTCGAGGGAGGTGATTCTCCCCCTCTACTCAGCCCTGCTGAGGCCACATCTGGAGTACTGCGTCCAGTTCTGGGCTCCCCAGTACAAGAGGGATGTGGCACTACTGGAGCAAGTCCAGCGAAGGGCTACAAAGATGATTAGGGGACTGGAGCATCTCTCTTATGAGGAAAGGCTGAGAGAGCTGGGCCTGTTTAGCTTGGAGAAGAGAAGGCTGAGAGGAGATCTTATTAATGTGTACAAGTATCTGAAGGGAGGGTGTCGAGAGGATGGGACCAGACTCTTTTCAGTGGTGCCGAGCGACAGGATGCGAGGCAATGGGCACAAACTGAAACACAGACACTTCCATCTTAACATGAGGAAAACAACACAACAAGAAAGACCCAAGTGATGCATCTAGAGCAAGCCCCACCAATTAGCTTTTTTGGTCACCACATGGTTCCTAACATTCTTCTGGTGGATCTCAAAATCAATGATATTGCTTGAGGGCCACATTGATGGTTTGTAACCAGATGGTTTGTGCCTTTTTAGGAGTAGTCAACCCCATTTGACTAGAAGCTGGGAGGAGACCAACTGACAGGAGATATTAGGAAGGGAAAGCCTGAGCTGGAGCCCAGCTGCAGTCTGAGCGCAGCTGGAAGGGCAAATTCTGCAGAGACAACTTGGCACCAGAGCAGGGGATTATACTTACTTGGGGAAGTTTAATTTGAATTAATGAACAGTGCCCTGTGGTAAGGGTCAGAAAGGAATCTGTCTGTATAGTTACTTCTTTTGAGGCTCCTAAAAAAGTCAGCTGACCTACAGTTCTCTTCTGTCTCTCCATCCTTGAGAAAATTGGTGTCTTCTTTATTTTCCTGTTCATCTCTTTTTGTCTCCCCCCCCTTTTTTTTTTACTGTTCCCTTATTAAAAACTACCCTACTTCATCTTTATTTTTATCCTCTCTGCTCTGAACTTTCTGATCTGTTTTCCAAATGCTCTGTTTCTTGGGTATGACTTACACATGCTTTAGCTGCCATGCAAACAGACACAGAAGTGTGGGACTTGGACTGGCAGTTTGAATGCCCAACACAGGGGCTGCTTCAGCAGCTGGCTGCATGAGGTGGTACTGTGGGATCCGAATTACCATAGGTGGCTTTCACGGAGCAACTGATAGCTTCGGCAGCAGCTGCCAGAGCACATTATAGAGTGGTACTTGGAACATGTCCAGGGTCATGCAGATTTATCCACTCCCACAGCATTTCTCTGCTGCTCTGCACATTGCTCTCATCTGTCAACAATCCCTGGAAATGCTGAACTAGCTGGGGAGGAATGATATTAAACAAATATTTAGTGCCACTATAACTGAAAACTACAAAAGAAATTTTCACTTCTTTGTAGTCATGTTTTGTTCAAACTTTGCCATAATTTTACAGAAATAAACCAATTAAAATCTTCCTGCATCTTTAAACAAAGCAAGGAAGGCATTTTTTATATGCTCTGTATTTGTACAAATATGCATAGATACACACACACTTATATACACATATAGATATGGATCACTTAGCCAATCACTGAAACACAGCCACCTGTATAATAGAGCCCAGCAGTTCCTTAACAGTGCAGAATCACTTTGTAATGATATTTTAGGACAGGAAATTAAGGCAGGAAGGGAACTGCTGTGAAATTTTCAGGGAGATTGTATCCATTTTAAGCTACAGTCAGAATGTTATTATCTAACCTGAAATCAGTGAAGGATGTGAAAGCTATCATCTCTGCTCTTAGGAACAGAGACCCATTAAAACTGATACACTGAAAAAGATATTAAACCAAACCCATTTTGACCAAAACCACGTCTCTCTATTTATTCACTTGTAGAAGTACACTTAAAACTAAAGTGAGCCAAAACTTGGGCAAAGTAAGAGGAGAAAAAAAGGCAATCTGTGGGAGTGGGAGGCAGAGAGAGAAGGCATGCCAGTTCATGTATTGTACATGGAGTGGCAGAAGAGTTTAAAGCTCCAAACCTGTAATGAAAATTTTGTAATCAATTTTTTTGTTCAGCTATCTGTTGTGACTGCAAGTCAAAATACAAACTTACACCACTCACATCTCTTTCTACCTCATCGTTACTGGTATGTTGGAAAGAAGAAAGAACCAAAGGTATACCCCTTTCCTACCCTGCGGTGCAAAGACACTGCCTACCTACTCTGCACTGAGGGAGTAAATGACTTCTATCCACTTCAGAGGAAAGTCTCAGCCACACACTGTAGCTGATGCAAGTATTAACATATGTAGTGCATTAATTGCAGGCATATTCCTCACCTGTGTTTCTATAAGTTAAATTGTATCCTCCAACTTCCCCCTTTTTCCCCCCATCAATCTCCACACTTCTAATGTTCTTATACTTTTCCCTCCAACATTTCACCCCATCCTCCATTTATATTTTAAATAAAACCAATATCTAGGCAATGAAGTCAACTGGTTTTCTTAAGTGTCATTGAAGAAATGAGTTTTCTGATGTGCTTTAAATAAGGGAGAGGGACAGTTCGGAACAAGTAGTGTCTCTCTGCAAAGGCCATATAGGCCCTCAGATGCTGCCAAGACAAAGGTACAACTAAGCCAGAGGAAGGTAGGTTTGAAAGATGGTAGGGCAGAGATGGTAAACACAACCATGGTGATATTGAAAATATTCATCTGGTTAGGATCCAGGAAGAGAAAAAGTGAAAGACGATTTGAATAGCAATGGTACCTGTGTTTCGATGCTGAACTACTGGGAGTACTGCTTTGTTGCATAGGGGCTGAAATGATTAGCACATTTTCTTCCAGGAAAAAGATGTTCTTCTAATATTAACATATTGGCAAAAATATCGACACAGATTCGTGTCTCCTTTTTGCATTGTGAGACATAAATAGAGATAAGATCAATAACAGGAAAAAAACAGAGAATAAAGAAAAAACAAACATCAGTAGATACAGAAACAACTATATGTTTGGGTCAGACCAAAAGTCCATGTAACTCAGTATATTTTATCAAGAATAAGTCAATAGCATGTGACCAATTAAAGAATACAGTAATAGGACAAAGATATTGTAATACAACCCCAAAATACTTCCCAGAATCCATCTGTTTTTGGTTTAGGAAGTAGCTGAGATAGAGATGATATATGTTGTCATCAAACAAGAAAATGCAGATAATATGGTACATCAGAGGAAAACAATAATAGAAAATTAAAATGGTGGTAAAAAGAGAAATAAAGAGCCACTTAAAACTAATTACTTTTGGGCACATGTAAAAATACTACACAAAGCCTTTTTTTTTTTTTTTTTAAGTGTAGGAAGAATCTTATCCTCCATGAAAATACTGAAATGGCTGTTTTTGAAAATTACAATTGCCATTTTTCTAAAGCAATGACTTGGGAGAGAATTTCATCAAGAAAGGAGGACTTTTTTTTTTTTTTTTTTTTAGTTTTGTTATTAGTACTAGACAAATAGACTGCTACATAAGGGCTGAGAAAACATTCCTGAATATTTGTGCCTGACTGCATGGTCTTCCTGCCTAGGTAACTGTTGTAATCATCTATAGAATATTAACCACAGTGATGGGTGAACCATTCTGTTCTGATTTAATTTAATGTGAGAAGAAGTAACATGAGCTGATTTATTTTATTTTCTTGTAATTTTTCTATTTTATTTTTGCTTTTTTATGACAGTATCACCTGTGCTTACCCAATTAATCTTTTTAAAAAAAACTACTTCAAAGCATTTCTTGGGAATAAACATAGTAATAATAGCATTATTACTATTATAAAAAATAATGATTCTGAACATACCTACATTATGTACACACATTAGTACATTGTTATTGAAAATAAATGATATCAAATGTGTGAAATCATAGATGGTATACTGTATTTTTTAAATATTATGGAAATATAAATTAATCAAGATCTCAGAAGACCAGTATTTTATAGCCATTTTATAGAAGAAGAAATGAGCGTAGAAGAGGAAAGTATTTCTAACGTCACAGGGGATAGATTTTCTGACTCCTAGCTCCACTGGCATTCCCCCTCAATCATTCTGCTTCTTGACCTGCATGAAAAAATCAGTGTTTGGATTTCTGAAGAATTCACAAGTATAAAACTTTATTCATTATCAGATTTTGGCCACAAATTGATGCATCACTTAAATCCACCTATACCACACAAACAGTAGTGCACAAAGCCTCCCTGTCACACATCTTTGAAAAAATGCAGTCTAGAAAGTCTATAAATAGACTTTGGATTTTCAGCCAGTGTCTCAGGTCATGTGATCTTTCACACTGACTATAACCTTCCTCACTTTATACAACTCAAAGATACATAGCTTTGAATAAAATACTTCTCTACTCTGGCTGAAAAAATGGAATAAAGCTGGTAGTTTTTATCAGCTTGCTGAAAAATTCAGCAAAACAGCAATCAGAAGCTAGAAAATTGACCAATCTCTCTTAACTTTTCTAAAGTTCAATCGTTATTTGTTGTTTCTGAACTGGGTAAGAAAATCTGCAGCCTTTATTTCACATCTGTGCTCTAATGAGCCTTAGTCTAAGCTACTGACTTCTTTATATTACTGTGATTTATTTGTAATTTCCACAACAGCTAGGTTGAATTTAGCAAGCAATTAGGTCTAAACGTGTGGATCAGTAGACTGAAGCAGGTTGTGCTGAGGCCTCTCGCATATCCGTTACCTGTGATGCTGGAAGTTTGCTTCAGATTAGATTTTGTCTTGTCCCCTGAGCAGAGCGTTTTGACTACACATGTGCCACAAAGCTTTCTGAAGAAAAAAGACTGTGGTGCATTCTGGAGGGATTAGAGATGGTGCAGCCCACACCGTGGTTTGGATCATAATGTTCCCATTAAATACAGGAGCGCTTCTGGAAAAGAGCTTTTGCTTATTTTCCTGCAAAAGGAACCTAGTTCAAACAAACCAAAACCACTTTGGAAACTGAACCTCCTGGATCAAGGAAGACTTACCCTTGGTGGAGGACGATCAGGTTAGAGAACATTTAAGCAACTTGGACATGCACAAGTCCGTGGGCCCCTATGGGACACATCCATGACTGCTGACGGAGTTGGCCAGTGTAATTGGAAGGCCACTCTTGATAATCTTTGAGAGGGCATGGTGATCAGGGGAGGTTCCTGAGGACTGGAAGAGAGCAAACATCATTCCTATCTTCAAGAAGGGCAGGAAGTAGGATTTGGGAAACTACAGGCTGATCAGCCTCACCTTGATCCCTGGGAACATGATGGAGCAAATAATCCTGGAAAGCATATCTGAACATATTAAGTACAAGAAGGTTATTGAAAGTAATTGGCATGGATTTATAAAGGGGAAATCAGGCTTAACCAACCAGATAGCCTTCCATGATGAAATAACTAGCTTGATAAACAAGGGGAGAGCAGTGGATGTTGTTTATCTTAGCAAGGCTTTCAACATTATCTCCCATAACAATCTGACAGACAAACTGAAGAAGTACAGACTAGATAAATGGACAGGGAGGTGGATTGAAAATGTGCTGAACTGCCAGGCTCAGGGTTGTGATCAGTGACACAAAGGCCACCTGGAGACCAGTCACTAGTGGTGTCCCCCAGGGGTTGGTACTGGGGCCAATACTGTTTAATCTCTTCATTAATGACTTGAATGATAGACAGAGTGCACCCTTAGCAAGTTTGCAGACAACACAAAATTGGGAGTAGTGTTTGGTACACCAGAGGCATGCTCTGCCATTCAGAGGGACCTCGACAGGCTGGAGAAAGGGACTGGCAGGAACCTCATCAAGTTCAGCAAAGGGAAATGTGAAGTCCTGCACCTGGAGAAGAACAACTTCATGCAACAGTATAGACTGGCGTCCAACCATCTGCAAAGCAGCTTTACAGAAGAAGACCTGGGAGTCCTAGTGGACAAAAAGTTGAACAGGAGCCAGCAATGTGCCCACATGGCAAAGATGACCAACAGCATCCTGGGCTGCATTATGCAGAGCATCACCAGCACGTCGAGGGAGGTGATCCTTCCCCCCTACCTGGCACTGATGAGACATATCTGCAGTGCTGTGTCCAGTGCTGGGCTCCCCTGTATGGGAGCGAGTCCAGCAAAAGGGCTATGTAGGTGATTAAGAGATTGGAGCCTCTCTCACACAAGGAGAGACAGAGAGCTTGGATTGTTCAGCCTCAAAAAGAGAAGACTTAGGGGGATCTGATCAGTGTATATAAATACCTGACAGGGGGAGTAAAGATGATGGAGCCAGACTTTTCTCAGTGAGGACCAGTGACAGGGCAAGAGACCATGGGCACAAACTGAAATACAGGAATTTCCACTTATACGTAAGAAGAAACTTTTTTCCTGTGAGGGTGCTCAAGTACTGGACCAGGTTGCCCAGAGAGGTTGTTGAGTCTCCATCCTTAGAAATATTCAAAACCTGACTGGAGATGGCCCTGAGCAACCTGCTGTAGTTGCAGGACCCTGAGCAGCCTGCCCTGAGCAGAAGGTCTGGACTAAATGATCTCCAGAGGCACCTGCCAGCCTCAGCTGCTCTGTGATTGTGACCATTTGTACCCAGAAAAGATCACCAGCTCTGCTGGAAGACCACCTTTCTACCCTTCTGGTACTACGCAGCTATACAAACAACCCAGAGTAGGAGCCTGTGATCTGACTGTCTGA
Organism: Apteryx mantelli; assembly: GCF_036417845.1. Taxonomy (NCBI): domain Eukaryota; kingdom Metazoa; phylum Chordata; class Aves; order Apterygiformes; family Apterygidae; genus Apteryx; species Apteryx mantelli. The sequence goes on from NC_089978.1 coordinate 94,873,160, forward strand.
TCACTTCAATTAAGTTTTAAGGTACAGGTAGAAAAACACGCTAACTCACATGAGCTGCCTTACCAGAGCAGTGAACATAATTGATGGACTCACATTTATAACTGTTAGAGCATGTACTCTATAAAAGGTTCATTGATGCCACTCACTTAAATTGTTGGATAAATCTGTATGTGAGATTAACCACAGACTTCACAGCCAGTGCTTCTGTCTTTATGGCAACTGCCCAAAAGCATTTCAACTAAATCTGGTGCTGTGCTAACTGACTTGGGGCCTGTGTTCCATCTTCATGTTAAATATATGTGGGTAGCAAATGAGGAGTCTGTGTTTTAATTCCATATGCTAATTTAGGTTTTCTCACAGACTTTGAAAAGTGAGGTGTGCTACATAGGTTGTTATTGCACCATTATCCTTGAAGGAGTCATACTCTATTTCTTGACTTTCTGTGTTTTTATACTTGCCACCTAGAGGTTTCTTTCTACCTGTTGCAAGAGTTACAATTGTATTTCTTGTCTGTGTCTGTATTTGGAGAGATGTATAAAAATGTATTCAAGTAGAATTTGTTGAAATCCATAACGAACTGATATTTTTTCTACATTATTTAGGTCTCTAAAGAAGGAAATTGTTACAGAAGTTTGTCCTTGATCACAGAAACTATACACCTCCTATGCACATTTCCATCATGAGAGATGGAACTGGAAAAATTAATTTGGTTAATGATCTTGAATAAATTTCATGAGAAAAGAATAGGTTCCTCTAGCTTTTGTACACCTAAAGACAATACTGAGATTACAACTTTCATATAAACCCATGGGAGTTTGTCATTCAAAACTATTTGAAATTCACTTTGGGTTAGGAATATATTGTTTTTAAAGCCTCTTTAATGTCAGACAAAATGTGATTTCTGAATCCAGTTGAAGGGTGATTTTAAATTTGCTGTTGTTCTTATGCTAGGAAATAATCTTGCATGACGAACGAATATACAGAGAGGAAGAAAGATGTGTATAGAGATGAAACTGAACTAAAGGTAATGGTTTTCTATCCCTGACGATAATAGTCAACAATTTCTTCTTCATGTTAATCTTGATTATGAGTTCTGATATAACTGTAAAGACCAACTTTTCTGAGGTATTTTTACCCCCACATGAGACAAAAAATGTCAGATTTATCAGAAGATTTTTCTTTCTTACGTTTCTTTTGGGGTCTCCTTTTTTGAGCTATGAAGTGTTTCAACTATAAATAGACCTTCATAAATCATGTTCCACCCCTTTTTTCTGTCATGTCATAATGCTCCTGTGTGTCATTGGAAATTCAATGTTTTTTAGCTTTGCTTTTAAGCAGCTCTTATATCCCTTATGTTACTCATTGCAAAAAACAAGCTCATTTCCCCATAGAATATTGTCTTAGAAACTCTTGAATTAGACTTTTGGATTAGGTAGTCAACACACCTTTGTAAATTATCACTTCTACAGCTGGTATATTTTCTTCTTCCAAAAGTCACAGTATTTGGTATCATATGCCACTAGTGAACTGGCATGATCTTTCTGAAGTGGTCTCTTGGTGGATTGGGGAAGAAGGAGAGGGGGAGAAGGCTAGAGATGTGCAGTGGCAAATTAAACTAAAGCTACATTTATATCCACAACCAAATATTCATAGTCTTAAGTTAACAGAAACTAAGCTTAAAACACATTCAAAATATGAAGTTCAGAGATTGAATCCCAAGCTGAATTTTCTAAAGATCTGATGTCCAAATTTAGCTTTTGCATTTAGCTACAGAGCAAATGGGAATTGTACAATGCAGCTTAATTCCAGGCTAAATTTTAGTTCAAAACTCAACTATCTATTCAGGTACCATCAAACCATCATTTGGTCTCTATAGGTATCTTCAGGAATAAAATGCTTCACACATTCTTTGAAAGTAAATAAGTAGAGTTAAGACTGAATATGTGGAAGATTTTAGGGACTGGAGTAGAGGAAATAAATAAATGCAGGGGGGGGTGGTTCTTATGTATTTTAAGTTAAATATGAGATTGGGCATTAAAAACACCTGTTATAACTTACTGTGATTAAATTATAGCTATGTTCCAGGATTAGGCCCATGTAGAGGCAGTCACCAAGTTCAGGATCAGTAGAAGAGAGGAACAGGGAAGAACATGCTCCAAACCACTGCAGTAGTTACCAGTGGTAATTACCAAGCTGTAATCCAGAGTTGCAAAACCTTTTCTTTGTCTTAAAAGTGTAGTTTAGGAATAAATTGAGAGCAGACTGATGTTATCCTACTGATTTTTCACAGCTATCCAGACTAAAAACAGAGTAATATTTCTCTTATTATTTATAGATACAGATCAGAGAAAAAGAAAAACAAATACAGCATGTATCATGTGTGATTAGAACAAGTTTAACAGATCTCCTTATATGATAATACATTACTAATGAAATAGCACCTTAGAGAGGGACTGCAAAATCACCCATTAATGAAGGAATGGAGAAAACCAGCATGGGCGCTGATGAACTGGAATAAACAGGCCTTCCATGGCTTTTGAAAGGTTTCTGAGGAGACAAAGTTAATAGTGATAATGAGATATCAGGCACAGCTGAATCAAATGAACATCAGGAGGAAATAACTGGCATGTCAGAGACCAGAAATCAGATTTGGTAAAGCCACTTCAAGATCCAGATGAACGCTGGAAAAGTGAGGAGTCTTTTAGAATAAGAATAAATGACTTTGTAGGTCTTAAATCAGAAATAGTCATTTCGCTATGTAATCTGACTTCCTGCGTGGCTCAAGCCTATGAATTTCACATACTGTCTTGTGCCTCTTATGAAGTCTATACAAAACTTCTAATTGCATAGAAGAATTGTAAGGTATTTAGAGGATATTTTTCATCAGAGGAGTTTTATGTGTTTGATGAGTAAGACTGATCTCAAAATACGCTTCTATGAAGTTAAGAAAAATATAGAGAGATATGAATAAACTTCCAGATAAACAATAGCTGTGACCTAAGTCTGTGCTTCCTTCAGTGCTCCTTTGCTTTACTTTTTCTCATAGCAGCACTCATTCCTGGTCATAGAGGTTTTAACTACACTTACCTACTGACTCGCTTGAGTTACTGGCCCCAGTTTTTGGCCCCTGGTCATCAAAAACAGCACTTGGTCACACTGTGCTCCCATGTGCAGTATATGCCCATGTTTCCCTAGCATGGCAATAGGAATGCAATAGAGCGCAGAATAGCGTGCATGCGTCAGGCCTTGCCTGATACCAAGGGTGACGCAGCTAAGGTAAGCAGCTAAGGTAGGCAGTGAGAGCCACAAACTGCAAAGTACTCTTTGGCTGTGTATTACAGACACTGTGAAAGAGACCTGCTTGTTCTCTATGGTGTTTTAAGCTCCTTGACCAATACAATTTGTCCTATCTAATCTTATGCCAAAAAGTCTCTGAAAGTCCTTGTCTGTAATAAAATGTCATGACAGAGCTATCCTTGTTGCTGCCAATCATCTTGTGTTTTTCTTGATACCTGAAACTATGCATGTGTGCTGTCCGCCATCTTGATGTGTTTACCTAAGAGTGGTGGCTTCATAGCTTCTAGTGGATTCACACCAGTATTTTCCATAATGCAATTAACTAAACAATAGCAGATCTGATTGGTGATGTCCTCAAAAGTTCTCACCATTGCTATTGACTGGAGGGGATTTTCTATAGCTCCTCAATGCTCTCAATTAACATGTTTGCCGTGCAGCATGCTTAACAGTCAGAACCTAATGCAGACTATAAGTCTTGTCACCACAGCATTAAAAATCTTCCCAAGCTAGTTTGTCCACTTGCAGTTCATTGCATGTGTAATTAGGACTATCACTCTCTTTAATTGCCCTCTATTAAATAACCCCTTCTCACTTGATCTAGTATTTTTCTTCTGGGACTTTTTACCTGCTGATATTGACAAAGTGCAACCATCTCATCAGGCTGACATACAAGGGTTGCAGGAATATCACTTGTGACTGCCATTTCACAGTTCATTACAGCTGTGCATCTCAAAACATAACACTAATTAGCAGACAAGTCTCTTCTTCACCCGCCTGCATGATGCAAAATAAGATCACAGACAGGCTGAGCACAGCCAAATTAAAGTACTTTACCATACGGTTAAATGGCCTGTGCAGTAGTCTTATTCTGCCCATTCCTCCGGGACTTCACAACTGTGCCATTTTGTTTGCTTAAAATCCTCATTTTAGGTACATATTAGGATAAGGTTTATCCTGCTCTCTTAATAGCATCTTTGCAACAAGTGGTTTTACACATGAACTGGATATTAGCTGTTCTGATGTGATCAGTAGAACAACTTGCTCCTCTAGTCATATATTCACTGATATCTACATATATCCACTATTTTTTAGCCGGAAGCAGCTAAAAACAGGTCCACAGGTATCTACTGTGTGTATATTCATCTACCAGAGAAGGAAACCATTTCTAATATTTTACCGCATTCCCTCCCTGGAGACAAATGAGTATTTTTCCCCAGGTTTGTACATATGAAAAATGCTATGCACACTGTTACTCTCTTCACCCACCCATCCATACAAGAATCTGAAATGTATCTTATAAACTCAAATAATTTAATCTCAGCTTGGCTGCAAAAAATTACACAAGTTATCGCCAGCATTTTTCAGGTTAGTGTTGGAGTTCAGAGATGCTATGACTAGCCTTAGGGAGTAAAGGCAGACTGGGACAGAGCTGGCAAAAGACCTTAGATTTATGGTCTCATAGTCCTGTGCCCCAGCTGAATAAATCTCTAACTCCCATCTCTAGTGTAGGGAAGTCAATGCACTAACCTGCAAAAGGAACTCTCAGGAGAAACAGTATCTGTTAATTGTTAAGTCTTACATGTTTTTTCCACAACATTTGTGGTTAGAACCCATTTCTGTTTTGCGCACTTTCACATGAGACTACCTCTAGAAATCTCTTTACCCCACAGTACCTATGGTAACCATAAGAAAAAGAAAACTGAGAGCGTCTAAAATGTCAACTCCTTCCAAAAGCCTGAAAACTTTTATTTTCTTCACTTAAGAAAAAAATACCCTCATCTTTGAGCACAGTCTATATTTTAACAGTTTCCATATAGTCCTAGAAAAAATATTCCGAGTGAAATCATTGCTGGGTTTCCTTTGCTGTGCTGTAGAAAGATATAAAGTCAAAAAGACTGAAGAAATGACAGTTTCCTGCCAGAGCTGAAGAATAAGAAATTTGTCTACCCTGGTAGTTAACTCCCCCATATTTTACACTTGGGAATCCTCCCTTGTAGATATGGTACATTAAAGCCAAGAGACCTCCAGCAGAAGACAGGCTCTTTCATACCATATGCACAGACAGCAAAAGGTAGCTACTGCCTCCACATAGTATATAATCTAAAGAAATAGCCCAGGAAGGAAAAAAGGTTGATGCTATCCCCAGGAACATGAAGGAAAGGGTGATCAGAAGTCCTTTACAGTAGCCTTTGAAAAGATGCACTCATAACTCTTTGTGGCTCTCTCTGGCTCTCTTGCAGTAGAGTTGTTCTTCTCAACCCCTGTGATGAGCTGCTGCTCTAATCTGTAGCAGGACTCAGACACATCAATTTATCTGCTCTGCCTCAGTGCACAAGAAGACAGAGGGAAACCTACTCTTTTGTCTGACCTCATTAAGACCCATACAGCGTAGCACAAGCACTCTATCACATCAGTGAGGTTTTAGCGATGGACATTTTCAGGATGACATTACCCTGTCATAACTTCTAGCTGTTGTAAGAGAAAGGCAGACGTGTGGTTTCTTAATTTCATGACCCTACGAATGCCAATACTGCTAAAACTAAGGAAAAAGTTCCACATTTCATAAATTGCAGGCTTTTCACTTATAAAGATGTTTTCCAGCCACAACAATTTATTCACTTAAGTCTGTGACTAAGTCCACATCAAGAAAGCATGGATTATGGTGACATCTGTTGTCTTGTTGTATTTTCAAAAGGAAGGATAACCACATCTGTAACCCATGGATGCCTTTTAATTTGTATTCACAACAGCCAGAAACAAAAAAATCAAAAAAGAAAATAAAGGAATTGGGAGCAGATATTTATGAAGGAAGTCAATCCATATATCAAATTATTTAAGACGGACTGTGCATTCCCTCTTTGAACTGACTTATCTCATTGAAAACCATTTGAATGAGCAGAGAGTCTTCTTTTATTCCAGTAGCGTCAAAGAAAAGTAGTCCCAAACCCCAGCCCTGAGTGGCACAAGAGTCTTCCTGTACCCTGAAAGGGAGGGTGGGAATTTGGCTGCCAACAAAGCTCATTCAGATGTGTCAGTGGAAGTCACAAGGGACCTGCTGTCCTCCTGGAGAGAGCCTGCCTAGTGGACTGCACCATAGTGGAGATGGTTTTGCCGCTCAGAGAAACCTCGTGGGAGTCCCCGGATTGCTGTGAAGTACATCCAGCAGGTCCAAACCACGCGGAGACGCCTTATAGCCACTTTTCTCTGTGTGTGTGTGTGTTCCCATCCTCTGGGTCAGTGAAGTGTCTGCTCTTCAGGAATATGTGAATGCATTGTCAGTATATGAAAGCAGTGACCACTTCACCTTAAAATTCTCAGTAAGAGAACACCTCAGACTAATGTCATACAGGAAGCAATTGTTTAGCTTCAGCCTGATGCTGAAGTGCTTGCACTGCTTAGTGTGTGCAAATAAGAATGACAGCATTTTACATCCACAGTGCCTCACTTGCCTGCAGGAAAAGGATCCACAAGAGGTTGAACAATCAGGCCCTGCAAATATATCTCTGAGAACAGCTACATTTGAGTTTTTTTATGCTGAAAATCTTGATTTTCTTTTGCTGTACAAAGTTTAGTCTTTGATTCAAGTCTTCCTCACCTCACCTGTGTCACATAAAAATACCAGCTGATGCAGTGCTACCTGATAAACAAAGACAGCCATTAGGTTGCTTATGGATTTGTTCTGTTGAAAGTTACTCTCCAAATGCTTTGACTGTTCCCTTGAGTCTTCTGTATAGAAAGCCAAGTTGCCAATCTAGATCAAATCTATTGATTATCTTCAGTAATATATTATCTGCAGTAATATAATAAATTTCATAATAATTTGACTTTAAGGGATACAACTCAAGACAAATTATCTAAACAAAATATCAGATATCTCTGAATATCCTTGGGAGGCAAGAAGGTTCAGTATAAACTTGAAATTTTTTGACCACAACATTTTTACCTCTAACTCCTGTGCTTTTTCAGCTTATTGATGCAATCTCAGAACAGGCTGAAATAGGATATATGATATTTTGATGTTAAAGAATTACAGCTCATGGCATGTCTGTAATGAATGAGGGTACATTGCAAAGATTTCAGGGAACAGGGATTTCTGTTGGTTTGTTTTGATTAATTCTATCAAGTTTCCTTTAAAAACTTATTTTGTTCTTGACTGTCTTCAGAAACTCCAGGCTCTTCTAATTCATCCTCTTTTCCCTCTTTCTCCCTCTTAGTCCTTCACATCTACAGACCATTTTCCAGGGTTATTCAACATATTATGAATTTTGAAAATAAAGGTCATCTTGAGGTTAAAGGAGTGGTGCTCAGATGACTTAGCTGATTCTGAGATGTGACCCCAAATGTCACCAGTTAGACTTAGATGGTTACATGGTTCCTAACAGATTTAAAATTTTTGAGTGTATAAGAAATTTGTAGTCCAGAAATTGGGAATTGATGCAATTTTCCTTCGTTTCTGATGTTCATATATAAAGGATAGTATAGAACCACAGAAAAAGGGATGAGGGTTTGTTTTTTTTTTAAAGGAAGTCCACATATCAAATCTGTATTATATACGTGGAAAATTTATATATATGGAAATTTATATATATGTGGAAAAAAGTAGAAGTTGCTTTAGTAACCTGTGAAAAGGAATTAAGTTATTTTCTAAAGCAGAATTTATTAATGCCATTGGTACAACTTACTCTCCCAGGCAACTTTGAAACTTTGGAGGCTGAGATATTTCAGACTTGTGTTTCTTTGATATTTTTCCCTCATTGGTTCCATTTGCCTGTGCCTACTTTTAGCAAAACCCTTGAAACTTAGGTTTCTATAGGTTATCTAGGTTATGGTTATACTCATGGTTATACATAACCTAGGTTATGGAATCCTAGTAGAATTTTCTTGAGAGGTATCAGTAGGTCTATTCCTGTAAATTATAGATCTCCTTATTTGTAGATCTATAAGATGAAGGTGTCTTAAAGTTAAGTATTGATTCATCCTGTGCTGTGCAAGGTACTGACGCAGAAGAAAACTCTGGAGGAAAATGCTGGAGGAATGCAGGCCATACCCCATGTTCCAGCAGCTGCAGCTTATTACATCTCATCAGAGTGAGTTACAGATTCTGTTTATTTAGGAGTTTCCTGTTTTAATTTTTCCAAGCATGTTACTCGACGTGGATTTTAATTTAGATTTCTGTTTGAGTACTCAAGCTAACAGCACAGTATATTTTTTAAAAATAAGAGGTCGATGCTAAAGATATGTAGGAAATGTACAGATGCTGCCTATCATCTATTTGGTTATACCTAGCCTGTGTTTCTCTTCCATTTGCCTGCTCTTCTATAGGGCTTCATCCACTGAAGCAGAAAGGAAAAAGGCCTATTAAGGCTCTCATAAATAAAATCAGCACTGCCGTGACTGGACAAGTTGCTGGCAATCCTACAGATATGTTCTTTCCACAGTATGAAAATTTTTATCAAGGGGAAATATTTCAGGACATGATTTCATTTTTTTCAGGGCAGGAGAGCAGGGTTCCCCCACACCCATCCAACCAACCTTGCATTTAATAGCTTCAGTGGATCTGGGACAAGTCCCCAGTGCACAAGTGCTATATCCTGATGTAGAGCTGCCTCAGCTGCTTGTCTGTACATTTGTCTCTGAATTGTGCTCGTCAACCTGTCATTCTTGACTCTAATTACCTCCTTTCCAGGTTATTCTACAATCATCTTCAGTCACAAAGCTCCTATTTCCTATTGCAAATCTTCCACAAACATCACTGGAACTTATAATGCTCAGGATGTAATATTAAAAGTACAACTCTGGAGAAAAGCCTCTGTTACTGTTTTCAGTAAATTGGTACCCTTCCTTGTCGACTTGATGACTAGCTTTTAGACAATATCTTTGAACAAGGACTTGGCCTGTGCCCTCACCTGTATGAGTCTTATCTTTTTTGTTTTCCCTTCTCTCCTTCTCCCCCTCTCACCCCCTCCTGCCCCCACCAAACCTTCTCTGAAGGGGATGCAAAGCAAGTCTGGATTTTTACCATTTTTTTCCTAGACAAGTTCTCACATAGAGGTTATTGTTCCTCGAATATAAATGATACTGAAAACCTATAACATTGATTTGTAGTACTAAGTGCATCTGGTAGAAATATGTTCAAATATAATACCAAGTCCAAATGTGCTAAAAAAAAGTCTAAGTGTTTTATTAAAGTACTTTTGAATGAACTAGGAAAAGATAAAGTGGTTATTCTTATGAAGGAGAATGACAAATCTAAATAAAATCCATTTGTTACTTCTAAACAGTTATCAGAAAACTTCCTCAGTGCAAATAAAGTCTTGGGTTTTCCCCAAGAGCATTTCCATTAGCATGCATTCTTTTTTTATTTTTTGTCTTCTCTTTTCCACTTCAATAATCTTTGTATCCTTTCACAAAATTCCCATCTGGACACCCAAAACATCTTACACTACTAACTCATCAATACTCTCACTTTTCGAATAATGGTTTTCAACTGCATTGGTCATGCTGAATTACTGTAAACCTACAATGTTCATGACTGTGGCATCAAAATATATTTGCTCATTTGTTAGATATTTCATGAAATAAATTAGACTGCTGCATAAGGCAATGTAACTATTTTATGCATCATTGTGTTCTTTATACAGATTGAACTTGTCTGCATACAGAGAGATTTGGTAAGTTAACAGGCTCAGCATCTGAAAGCCTGCAAACTCCTATTTATACATTGAAATAATGCAGAGGGGAAGGGAGCAAGAAAAGAGAAACTGGGGACAGTTCTAAGGGAAAAAGACCTGTCTTTCTGTGAGCTTCCTGGCTCATTAAACTCAGGAAGCAGGGGTTAATCTTTTTCCCCTTCTTGTGTGCCCTCTAAAAATGAGAATATGGAGCTTCTTGAATCTATGGAAACTTCTAAATTGTTGCAGATCTTTGGTATTTGTGAGGTGACTACTATAAACATTGTGTGACATTCTCACAGAGGTTCATTTAACACAAACTTAGCAACTGGTAAATAATTAAACTTAGTGCTCTATCTTAACCTGAGAAGCTAGAGACAGGGATAATGAGACACCCCTTAAGCAAAGGACACCCTTTAGATGAATTCACTGTGTTTTCTTTCCTAAGTGGATATTTCTTACTTTTATTCATTTCAACTCTTCTCTCACTTAACTAATCCACAGAAACACAGGTATAGAATGCACACCCTCATGCTTAATAAGAAAGACTGAATTCTGCACACAAAGAGATGCTAAGGATTGACACCAGGTAGGGGGAATTTGAGTGTAGAAGTGGGGAGGCTGGTTGAGCTGACAGGTAGAAAATGATCTAGTTGTGCTATCTGAACTGATTCCGCACAGAATTAGCCCTGGGGATGACACACTGGTAAATGCATGACTGTTTGCTTCTGTGTTTTGAAAAGACAAGGGCTACATATGTACCTCGTGTAAATCTTCATGTCTGAATTGGCTTCTGTTAAGCTGATGATCCCAACCACAATGGTTTGTCTCATCTACTGAATGAATGGCAGCGACTCGGAAGGAAAATGCATTTTGGTGTGGACTGTGGCCCTATTCTTTGTGCACATGAAGTAAGAGTAAATAATATTTACTTTGATTCAAGAGGAATGTTGGTAACTCACAAATATGTAGCTTTTTTTTAATGTATAGCTCAAGGCCATCTTATGAAGTGCCATTGGTAATATTGTTAGAGCTTGCATTTGTCCTGACCAAGGATTACCTCCTCTGCATCTCCCTGGCAGGAAGGAAATGAAAAGTGGCAACACCTAGAATGATGATATAGAAGGAATTTGAAAATGCAAATACAGGTCAATTATACAGTTTTCCAGCGATTTTTTTCCCCCCCAACAGCTAGATTGCGAGGCAGAGGCCAGGGGTTCATTCTCCTAAATATCGAGGGTGGCAGTGGCAGCGGCAGCATCCAAAAAAGTTAGAGGCAGTGAAGACTAGCGCTCTTTGAAAGCAAGAGAAGCGAGCCACATAACGATCCAGCAGAAATACTTTTTTAAAGGGAAGGTAAAACTTCAGGTCAGGGCCTGATGGTTTTTAACGTGCATTTGTCTTCAACTTCTAACAAGTTGAATTAAAATAGAGTAACAAGTTATCCTTTTTTCCCCAAAAAGATTCAATTCTTATTTGTCTCACAAATGTCTGCTAAAAATTATTAGTTTTCTCTAAAATTTTTGGCCTGCGGGCCCAAATTTCTCATCCAGCAAATCAGAAATAAAAGCAAAACAGGAGTCAGGATAAAGCATTTAAAAATGATTTTTTAAAGACAGGCTATTAAAGCTTCCTGCAGGCTCACAGGATTTTCTTAATAGATTAGCTGTTTTCCTGCAATGGATAAAATTTGTCAAACATTTTCCATGGGACGTAGTCTTCTGACTACAGGAAGAATATAGGAGTGTAAGGAAGAGATTTTTGTTGATGGGGACTTGGAAAGGGAAAGAAAGACAGAATGTGATTTGAGGCACGTGCCATTTGCTACAATGAACAGAACATCCTGCTTGCATGCCATGGGTTTGAGATGCTGAAGGAGGTGCAGTGCTGTTGACAAAGGAACAGCAGCAGCTGTCCAATTTTAAGAATGCCAACCATCAGCAATGTCTATCACATTAGAATATTGCAGCTCTGGAAAAACATGTTATAGTGAGGCTGACTTCTGTTTTCCTTTAACTTGCTTCACCAAAAGCTGACAGATTGATTGCTTCGCATGGTTAACTCTTACAATTCCACAAGCTGTCTTGGAGCATTATGTAATTCAGAAACCTTACATACTTGGGGCTTTTTCTGTCTTTTTAAGGGAAGAGAAAAATATATATAACTTGCCCTATAACCAAGTGGTATGTTGACAGTGTGACATCTCACTGTTGAGTGCAGAGCATAATGGATGGGACTGACATTTCTAAACAATGAGGGCACTGTCAGAGTGTTGATGTGTCTAAGAAAAAATTAGTCATCCACCTAAACACATAAATGGAAGCCATCTTCAGAATTACCTGTCCATCCTGAAAATTTATAAGTAGCGCTATTTACTGATGGCAAGAATTGCATGTCTCCTCTGTTTACAAATGCTGTGGTAACCTGAGCCTTGGGGCTTAGCTAACTCTGATTTAGTAGACTTGAACTTCAGAAGCAAGACGTTAGACATCTGTTTCTGTAACTCTGAAGGTCTTTGTATGCTCGATCGCTGTCAATTCTTTTGCTTTTTCAGACATCACAAGAATTCTAACAAGTTGATGGGATGCAGAAGAACATCATGGATATGTAGAGATTCACACAAACAGCTTCCTGCACTAATACTAACTGTTATGCATTAACAACCAAGATGGGAAGGAGTGTATTTCCTCTCAGGTTTCATGCCCTGGTCTCACCTTGTTTTACACTTTCTTTTAATTGCTACATAAACTGACTTTTCTCCTACTCATTTTATTTTCAGGTGGCTCACAGCTGGTTTGTCTTTCCTCTGCTGAAAGACTAGGCTGACATGCTGCATGCAATGAAATAAACAGCGTGTCAGAAAAAAATAGACTAAACACGGATGAAAACCCTGAAGGAAAACTTATGTCTACTGTGAAGTATTCCCACCAGATATCATTAAACTGTACAATACAAATCTCTTATGAGCCTTGGCAATGTGAAATATGCTTTAAAAGAGCTAACATTTTGTTAGATTAAGATCTTATGTAAATCTAAAAGTCTATTCTCCAAGTATGGGGCAGTCTAGTCATTCAAATGCTTGGAATGGAAGTTTTGATGACAGTGGGAAATTGTGAAAGAAAGCTAAAGAACAAATGAAACATTTAAGATGAACTTCAATAAAAAATGGCATTAATTCTTCATTTCATTATTAATTCACTAATGATCATAATTAATTTATTGGCCATTAATGCTGCTGCTGTTTGAATTTCTAGTAGGTGCCCTGGATAAGAGCAGAAGGCTTTCCTATGCGCTAGTGTAACACATCAAGCATTGGAGCCAGAAAGTGAACTGCTCTTTAACAGTGCTATCCAGATTTATGCCACTGGATTATCTGTCTCTAAGACAGATAGAGAGAGATTGGTAATAATTTAAAAGACAGCGTAGATTATTCTGAGCAGGTCTGATGCAGGATAGTAGCAATAAAAGAGCACTTACATTCTAAATATATCCTTTTCTTTACAGAATACTTGAGTGTGCTTCCACTTTAAGCGATTTTCTCTCTGGGAGTTCAGTTGTGCCCCAGATTGCTCTGCCTCACAGCTTAGAAGACTAGCACCATACCTGAAAATACCTCATAAATTCTGTTGTCACTGCCCCTCTGCAGTCTTGTCTAAATGAGCTCACAGCGATGCATAGGTGATATTGCCAGCGATATATAAGAAAAAAATCAAGTTCAGTCTCTAATCAATCCTAGTTTGGCATGTTCAGTAAATCAAACAATCAATGGAAAAAGTTATCTGTGTCAATGCAATCAGGGACAAACTGCATCTGAATAAGAAGGTACAGTTTTTACTTCTGAAGGTCACTTCTGAAGGGACTGTCTATCTTCACCGGTAATCTTGCTCCACATCTGCAGAGAAAGTCAGTGAAGAAATCAAGGGAGTGCAGAATTCCATAATCAGAAAATTTTACAACATCATTGCCTTAAATGATGTTAAAAAGCTGACTTTTCCAAGAAACTTAAGATCTTTAAGGAGGTAGTCTAGCTTGCTATTTTTAATCCAGTCAACTGTTTTAAAAGAGAGGAAAGGTATCTTTTGCCACAGCCTAGACCTTCAATAATGAGTGCTGGTATTTTGGAAAACCTTAAGGCATAGCATACAAACTGTTTCATAGAACCAGGGCACTAGACTACAGAAAGATAGAAAGTTTGGAAGAAAGTTGGAAAATAAATTTAATTGTAAATAAAAAGGTGCATTTTTCTTTAACACTGAGTTACTGGTGAAAGCTATTTTATAATTGCAGCATACATCTTTTTACCACCTTGCATCGGATACCATAAGGCAGAGTTAGAGGCCAGATGATAGTTGTCAGGTGAGCTTAATCTGTCTTTTACTGTCTGGCTCAACTGTGTTTCTTTATGGCAAAGCCATTTGAAAAATCTGACCATAAACATTTGACTTAATATCTAAAATGACAAACTAAAATTGCTTGTGCTTGTTTTCCAGCTTCTGTTTGAATGTGCAAATTTACGAAATAAGAGTAGACTGCTTTCCCTGAAGATTTTGAGTGTTGCTATTATCCTATGACAGATAGAAAAAAGATGAAAGAAAACTTGATTCCTCCTGGGATCAAGACCATTAATGAGACAGGGAAGCATTCACCTTTTAGTCACTTTTTCAAATATCACACAAGATCACAATGTTCAAGGTTAACTACAAACTGATGCTCTCATTCCCTACCTTTGTGAAATGAGCTGCTGGCTCAATCCAGCAAGATACTTTGACATTCATCATCTAACTTTTGATATACAGAGTTTGACTGCCATTAGATTACTTACTTGCCTGCATTTACAGCTGCCTTCATCACCTTTCTAGACTAGAGACCTACTGCACATTACAGTCACAGGTCACATCCTTTCTCTAGGTGAAATGATGGGTAAATTAGGAAATTATATTTAAATACAAGCTAGAAAAGAATGTTAAGGCTGCTAAGTCAAGCATTCAGAAGATACCATACATGTCCTGCATGTACATTATGAAATATTATTTACTTATATGATCACATAGTATCTTTTCTCTCCCATTTTGTTCATATCTCCACTGGAAACCAGCTGTGTTTTCTTCAACATAATGATAGAAAATACAAACAAAAGAAATGCCCTACCAGTTTGGATGAGCAGTCCATCACACACAGTGCTCTGTGTCCTACAGTGGCAATAAGAGAATCAGAATAAGGAGAACACCTGAGCCTGATCACTTGGTGTTTCCTTTCTCTTCATCCTCCCCCAGCATGTTGGTGTGTTAGGGACATTGGAGGGCACATCCCTGCCTTTTCTATTCAATATTCATGGACAGACTTGCTGTCCAGAGGGTGAAACAGACATCTGGAAGTCACCTGAAGGCAGGATTAGCTATCCTTGACAGATACTTATCCAACATATTCAAAAAAACCTTTCCTGTGCCATTTTTTCTAATGTGATCTAGCTGATCTGCTTACCCTCAGAAATTTTTCCTCAGTATTAAACCTCACCCTCCTTTCTTGTAATTTAAGCCCTTTGTTTCTTGCCCTTCCCACCATCAACATGGCAATGAGCTTTTCTACCTTTCCCAATAGTCTTATGGAATTAATTTTCAGCAAGCTAAATACACTGTCATAATATAATGTTGAAAAGGAACATCAGCAACAAAAACATACTGTGCTGTTAACTGTGTTATATACTAACTCCCCCAAATAGGATGGCCATAAACTAAAACTATGCTGGTGACCACTCTAATCTGAGCAGGACAGGCAGTCATGTTCTTTGCCCTGGTATGGTTTAATTTACTAGCATATAGTCATAACCTATGTAAACCAAAATAAGACAACCAGGCAAACACTGATACTGTCATCCAGAGTATTACAATTGTTGTTTTTATTTACTTTATTAATTACAGAAAGCTACTTTCTCACATACTGTGCCTGTAAATACCTCATGGAATAGCGTAGCATTAGCACACATGCACAAAAATGTAAGTCTTGATTTGTAGTCTTTCCTTTCTGCTCCTCCACTGCTACTAACAAAGGTCTTATCTATACTTGCAGTGTCCATTTATTTTAAACTCCTTGTTTTCCATCACTTTCCAGTTCCAAGCTCCTAATATGCTTGCTATTTCTTATTTTGCAGCATTTCTAAAAATTGCCCTTTTACCTGACCTTTCTGCTGAATCCATGCTACATACTTTCAGCTATATAACTTTCACTATGGACTTTTGACCCTTTGATATCTTCTGACCATTGTGCAGAAATGCAGCAGCATATATGATCACTCTCCACCCAGCAATGTCATCCCATTCTTTGTACCCATCATCAACCTTACCACCTTGTTTATCCAGGTTGAATACCATTTTCAACCTGTGCACAGTTCCGCTGCTGAACTCAGCTCCAGTTTCCCCAGCACCTTCCTTCAGTGTGTCCAGTTCCATCAATGCAACCATAGCCTTTGTATATAGCTCAAATCTTTTTTTTCATGCATTTCTTCCCCTATGCTCACAGCAACCCCCTTTCCTATTATATCAGTAGTCATTCCTTTTTTCTTCACTCACTCTTTCCATTCACTTGCTTTACCAAAAGCAATTTCCTTTCCCAATCATCAGATAATACTTATGCATTCAAATAGTTTGAACAATAATAGAAATAACCTGATTCCAAAGCAGAGAGGCCGAATAGTCAAAATTAAGCTGTTTCGCTTGATGGGAACTGCTTGCCATACCATCTTGTCCTTCAAATATCATTTCAGTCCTAGTTTAGCTTTTCTCACTGAGAAAAGAGGTTGTCTGTCAACTGATAATACAAAAGATTAAAACTTTTCATATCCAACCTTGATGGTACCTTAGATACAGTCCCTTGGCTAGCAAGAAAATGTCAATGGAAATACAAATTATCTTCTACTCGTCACCTAGTGGGATTCTCAAGCACTTTGGAAACAGAGATAGAGTTCACATGTGGGCAGAGTGCCAGCACACAGCCTAAACACCAGGCAGTGCAAGCATGCCCAGTAAAATCTTGAGGCTTTATGAAGAGGAATTTGAAGGGCAAAGGCTTTGTGCTGGGACATCTGCACCCCCACAGAGCTAGATGTAGGTCTCTTCTCTAGTTTAAATCTAGACCTTAAACTCAGATGGGAAATTTTAATCAGAGAAGATGCCAAAAGAGTATTTTTGGACTGTTGTAGTATTTGTAGCAAGGGTACCTGAATGGTCTTAACTGATGGACTCTTTCCTAACCCCCTGCTCCCTCCCCAACACCCACTAAGCTCAAGGGCCCTGCTGGCACTTCAGCACTCCATTTCTTTATCAGGCACACAGGTGCATGTGCATTTCCTCTCACTGCTTACACAGACTTAGAGAAACTGGATCATATTCCTTTTCCGTGTTTCCTCCTTAACCCAAGAATTACTTCACTCACACTCCTGTATCCACTTTGGAAGATTTCTCAGGCCAAAATACTTTTACACATGAAAGCAAAATTCTTCAGGCTGCTCATAAATAACTCCACAAGCATAAACATACAACTATATTATGCCACCGTAAACATTTTTTGTACAAAATCCTCAGAAAACACTTAATTTCATATTTGTTTTATCTTTTGTTCCTTGTAAAAGAAGATCTGGGATCACAAGCAGATTATGATGCAGAAAATGCTGGAAAAAACAATCCTCTTGGCTGATTAGGTTTACTAAGGCACTATTAGGTATGTGGAGGAGATTGATTCAGAGAAATCAATTGTGCTGGAAAAGGTTATATATGTTTTCAGTAAGAAAACAAGGGGTGTGGGGGGTCAGAACCATGGCAAAAATAGCTTTCTGATAAACTGCCCTTGGTTGCCATGGTTCCCACTAGTCCTGTCAATAATAGTTATGACTAATAGTGTCTATATGAGACTGACATAATCACACTTATTGTTATCCTCAGAAACATACAGAAGTTGTTACTCTCTCACCATACCAAACCTTTCTTTCTCCCTGAACAGAGCACGATGTCAAACAGTGGGACAATTGTCCGAAGGTCTCAGGTAGGCCTTGAAGCTCCCAAACGTTTGGAGACCTTGGAGTAGGATGTTATGGGCTCCCTTCTGTCCTGCGCTCTGGGCTGCTGTTCATGCTCTTTCCATCCCAGAGGCTGCACAGTGTCACTCCAGCCTTGTATGTGTCCCTGCTCTCCCCCATTCCCCTGCCCCTTGGCTTCAACACAGATTTAACAGGCAGGTATCACCATTCAGCAGAATCTTGCCCATCTGTCTGGCATAAGCTCACATTTTCCACTGAGTTACAGTTTCTTAGCTACGAAAGGCTCTGGAGGTCCCTGCATTGCAAGCAAGTGATAGTTTCTTGCTGCTGAGAGAAGCAGAGCAGGCAGGTATGCACCTGCCAAACATACTGCTTTTTGAATGTCAAATCTTCCACTCTCATCCTCACTCAAATTTTACTAAGAAAATTAAAGGCGCCAGCCATGTTCACCATTTGAAGATGATTAATTTTGAATTATATTTTCTATTCAAATAATTAAGCATGAAATTAACCAAAAGTTAAATATGTAGACATTGTAACAAATCAATATCAAATTAAAAAGCACTATAATCATGCATATTATTCACATTTTATTCAATAAACAGTTCTCTTATCTGAACCCAATACAGAATCTCCGGCTTATAATTAAGTTTTTCCAGTGATATTAATTGATCTGAGAAATGCTGACTTCCTCCCTGACACCTTAGACTAGCATAACCATGGCATTACTACGGACCCTCTCTTCTCCTATACTACAGGACCAAAGAATTCAAGACCTTATTGCAAAGGTCCTGAGCAGAACTTCAAGGCAAGATGTCAAGGGTCTACATGGGGACTTGATTATCATGCCAAAACTAGTAAAAAATTTCGTTAGGAGTTTTGGATGAGTATACATTTTCCAAAGTAACCTGTGACATTTGTTTCTGTTTTCCAGTTACTTTCTTTTCAACATCTTTAATGATTTTACCCTCAAAGCAGTGTTTTTAAAGTAACTAAAGTTCAGGCATTTCCAAAATTGAAGTGTGCTCCTCTCCAGTTACCTTCTGAAAGGGTAGGCTTTAGTTTTACCACACTATTGAAAGACTTAAGAACTCTGGTGATACTGTACAGTTTTAAAGCCTAGTTGCACACATGCTAAGGAGCTGGAAAGATGCTGTCCCATACAGTTGAAGAGGCTTAAATTAATGAATTTAAAGTAAAGCTTTTATTCTTCACATTTTACCCCATATAGAACTAAGAATGACTTTAGCAGAATAGGAGAGCAAAGACTGAGACCATGCATATCAACAAACATTAATAAGTTTTGAATGCAGCAACTCCAAGCCTTTGACAGAGTTTAGACATTGTCATTTACACATTTGCAAGAGGAGATGCAAGAAGAGGTTAGAGGCAGCAAAAAATTGGGATAGAAAAAAATTGTGTTATGCCTACATTTTTAACAACATAACCACTGTCATCCTGATACATGCATTTTCTTAATTTGCAAGATACATTGAAACTGACAGTCAAAGAAACAGTTTTCAGAAAGCACAGGAATGTCTACCTCTATAAGAACTTCAATCTAAAGTCCCATTTCTTGCTACTCGTTTCACTCTCCATGATATTTAAGCTCATTATGATTACTCTAATTATAATGATAATAATTAATAGTTGACTTTATAGTGTTCTTGCAAAGTACTCAAGGGAATGCAATGTAACATAATAAACAAACAACATAGAAGCATAGTCTTTGAAATTCATAATCAGAGGGAAATGATGCATAATTTAGTATTTGACATTTATTATTAGAAGGATGAGATCACAACTTTTTCCAGATTATAGAGCATCTTTACTTCAGTAGTATTAATGTTAGATATGCACTCAATTAGATGTGATTTTTTTTTTTAAGCAACAGTAAAGCTGATCTTTTCCCCACAGCTGATAAGAGAACATTATCCTATACAGTAATTCATATGCACTGAGAGGCAAACTGAAAGCTGTTCTCTCTTTTTCCTTTTGAAGAACTTGACTTCACCTAGCTGTTCTCTAATTGTCAACAAATGCTGAAAGACGAACTTCTTGCCAAAAAGTCTATGTTCAAAGAAGTCAGCTAAGAGATTCTGTATAATCGGCTTATTTTCTCCCGCACAAGGGTTAGTTCTACTTGAGAAGGATTTTATTTTTCATGTATTTTTCTGGTTGCAGGTTTTTCCACAGATGTCTGAACAATTCATACATCTTCAGGACCACCTGAAAGGAGAGGATGGCAAAAGTGAAGACCAGACAACCCATCAATGCTTATTTGTTCTTTGTCTTTACCTATTCCAATATACAATTGCACTGTTCATGTATGACAAAGGTAGGCTTTTACAGTGGGAAACACCATATGCCACTGTCATCTTAAATTGTTACTATATGGCTGTGGTTTGTTAGGATCTTCATGGCCTCCTGGTAACAAATATTTTATGCTCCACTTAAAGCACAAGAGCTTACTGGTGAACAAGTTGTTGCAGAGTGGACATCACACAAATTGCTTCTTCAATTCAGCTTTATCAGACAATTTTTACTCATGCTCATCTATACTGTAGACTTCTTGGTGGTAGCTTGTTTCTGACCTTGCAATGGCAGAAAAGGCTACCAAATAAAAATCTGTCCAATATGTTGTTATTGCCATGTTATTGCTAATATATCACCACTCCACACATCTGATGCCATTGTGTGCACTCTTTTTGCATTGCAATTGACTCAGATGGAAAGCTATACAGCTATGAAATGTTTTTCTTGGCAATCAATCTTCAACAAGGAAGAGACTTTTGTATTTTTGCTATAACTGAATTTATGCGAACCTTCAGCTACCACAAGTAGTTTTGACAGCCCTGCACAATATACCAGCTCTGCTCATTCGTAAACTCAGTAGCTTTACAATTATGTTATTTTTCTTTTGCAGCAAACACTTCAGGCTATGCACAATGAGGATGAAGTATTTTGAAGGGGAGGGTGACAGAACAAGATTACTCAGAGGAAGATCACAGAAAGTAAATAGATGATATTGTAATCATTTTTAATTATAATGATTCACATTTCTATGGTATTCTAGGAAGCTTTCACTGTTTGATAGAAACAACCCTTTTTATTAGCAGGTGTTGATCCTACTGACTCACCAAGGACAGTAGTTTTCCATTCTGTTTCTTCCTACTAAACGTATGTCACATCAAAACAATCTAGAATCTGAATTCAATACTTCAGAAAAATGTTGAAAAAGTGTGGGGGGGGATTTTGTTTTCATTATTTAGGTAAACTTCAAACAGTGTGTACAGGCAAACTAATATGAAAAACAGCTCACAGATAACAAAATGAAACACATACGAAAAAGAATTTTAGGGCTCTCCTGCAGGTGATTTGCACGTGTCCCTCATGTAGTACTTCAACTTTGTATGAAATATTTAAATACTAAGTAGTTAAGCTGAACAAAACTTAAATGTGAGTCAGACTTGGAAAAAATATGTGAATGATTTCCCAGTCATGGTGTTAAGTCTATGGTACTCACCCAGCAAGGGGGACACCCTCACTCTAGCAGTAGTTAAACATTCAAAGGGACACAAAAGTAGAGCACTGTTAACAGCAAACCTCATGCAAGCTCTGTGTCATGACAGTCAGCTGCACAGTGCACAGGAAGCAAGCTGCCATCTTCTGAAGAACGGGTAGATAGCCTCTCACAGCAAGGAACAAGTGAGAAGAAAACAAAATACAATAGATGCTGCTTGGATGTTCAGAAAAATCCCTGGATTCACATTTGCCTAGTCTTAAACATGGCTTTGAAACAATCAGTTGATGTGAACTTTGAACAGGAGAGTCATCAATTGCAAAACAACAAGCTCATCTCTGCAGCATTCAGGCTAAACAGCAGCAGAAGCAATTTTCAGTGAAATGCTGGGTATGGAATACAACTGGTTGTACTACAGCTCAGCAATATGAGTGGCATTTGCACAAGCAATAAATCCCAAATAATAGAAGAGTAAAATACACTTTTACTTATTGCAGAAGACAGATTTTGTGCCATGTTTTCATGACATGGGATTTTAGATTACTGAGGGATCAGACTGCATGAAAAGGTATAAGGAATATCTAGCAGAAACATGTGTGGAAGTCTTCCTCCCTGTTAGATACCACCTTGATGTCTTATGTCCTGATAGAAGAGAATTAATATCCTTTTCTAAAAGGTTATCACACTCTTGATACCTATATACCTGCACTGATTGCTTTAGCAGGGACTTTGGCCTTAATTTCCTGTAGTAATGGTTCCCCTCTAGTTCTGTGCTGTATGGAGATGTGTTTGCTTTTATCATGCTAGAATTTTCCTGCTTTTCATCTAATAGCCTTTCACCTATTATTGTGCATTGCAAGAGCAGAAGAAATGAAGCTCCTACTTTCCTTTCACAACGTCATTTGTCATTTTATATGTATTTTTTCAGGCTTGTTATTGGGTTTCCTTCAAAGTAATCAATCCTAATCTAAAACTCTTCTCTGGCTGTTTTCATTCACTCATTTTTCATTCTCTTTGCCATCCACAAACCTACTCCAATTCTGCTATACTATTTTCCAGGTGGAAAAGCAGCACAGAATACATGCACAAAGACTGCACCACTGATTTATCTAACATCACTGAGTTTACCTTTAGCTCTTGTACTTAAAGGTTTTTCTCTTCCTTGGAGATAAACACCTATTGGAGGATGAACATAGTATTAATGCTTATATAACTCCCAAGGTCTACAGCTGAACCCCAACACCTAAATGCACAGAAAAAGGGAGCCCTTTGCCCAAAAACTGGGAAGGGGAGACTGAGTCATAGACCAACTGATTTGCTAAAGTTGCCAGGCTAAGTTACAGTGCACTGTTCATTAGATCTCAATAATGCTCACCTGCATTGCATATACCTAAACAATTACTAACATAGCTACATATTTCTAGGATATAATATATGGGACTAGCAAGCACAACAATTAGGGGCATTTCTAATGACAACAGGTTGAGATTTCTAAATTTATTTTAAAAAGCAGTGCACAATACCAGATACAGAAAATGTATTTAGTTAGAATTGTACTACACTTAATGGCTCATTGTATAACACCCTGGGATATCAGTTTTATAGATACAGAAACTGCATACTTTATTAGTAAGTAGATTCATAAAAATAATCATTTAGGACCAACTTTGGGCTATTAATGCTCGAGATCGTAACACAAAGGAGATAGGCACATAAAAGTGATCTTGCTGAATTTTCTGTGAAAAAGAAAATTGCTTTTTTGAATCTGGGGCATTTGATCATCTTTCATTAGTCATAATTTCTCTGAAAAAAGTTAACACGAAGCACAAAGGAATAGAGAAAGCCAACCATAACTGAGGCAGGGAAAACTATTTGATAAGGTAAAATCATATCCAATGACATATGCCCAAAATTCCAAAGAGGGTACATTTGTAGAAGTAGACGGGATGGAAAATAAAAAAAGTCTGATTACATATTGCAATTTCTAAATTAAGCTATCTAAGATAAATGCAGAGGAAAGAACACAAGCCCAGGTGGAAGCTTGGATTCCTTTAGCTCTGCTGTAAAGCCATGCTATGCTGCAGTTACCCGAGCATCAGCACAGATCTCTGCTGTATTTAGGCAAAAGCCTCTCTAAAGGCCAAATTCAGACAGAGGTAAATGGCTCTGGATCAAATCAAAGCTCTTAGTCATTTGCCTGTCTGCCCAAAGCATGTGCACGTGTCATTGTGCTAGCAATGTGGATACAAAAGGAGATATTCAGAGGCAAAAGATAGAGTTGGACAAAGACTTCTAACAAAATCACCCTTTGTGCATTTGAAAATCTCCCTCCCAAGGTTTTTTTTTAAGCTAAGTGGTGAGGCTCAGCGTATAAAAAACTTTTTATTGTATTATAGTGCTATGAACAGTATTTCAAAGCTTTGTTTCTCCTAGCTCAATTTTATATAAAAGCTAAGATATTTCTGGGACTTGGATATTAATACAGATATTCTTCTGTTCTCAAAACAGTATGTAACATGTAAGGTACTTCTGTCAATTCATCCATTAAGTTATCATACGGTTTCAGGTAGTGATGTGCCAGACTGTAAATATTCCCTCTAGGGCTGATGAAAAATTAGTCTTCTGGAGGGTTACCTAATATATTAATTAACTCAAATAATAGTGTTTTCATAGCCCAAATCAATTACTAAGAAGATGTAGCTAATGTTTAGCCAAGGCTGCCAGAGGGGAGCTGAAAATTGAGTTATATAACCTGACAGAACTGTGAAAAATAATAATGCTGCCCTGATCTTAGATGTTCTCATATTTAATTCCGTAAGGTGATGTATGACTTTATTCTCAGAAATAATACTTTAACCATCCTCTCTGCACCGCAATTGAACAAGTACCTAAAAATCAGACAGATTCATTGTGCCTATTTCACAAACACCGTATATTTCATACCTTATGTGGAAATTAATAGGTTTCAGGACATTAGCAACATATAATAAGCTGTCTTTGTATATTGACTTCTCCATCCATTATCAGACTCTCACAATGACAAGCACACATTTTTCTGTTTCCTAGTGAGGTGCTGGTGGTCCTGGCAATGGGGTAGGGGGGAAGCAGCACCTCACACTCTGGGTGCATGTTAGTCCACTGGAAGAGCTGCTGTCACGTGCCGAGGTAGGAGTATGCACAGCTGTGGCATTTGCTACCTCTGGTCTATTGGCATAGTGAGCACCATGGAAAAAAGCCTGTCTGTGTTTGCTTCACATCTCACAGGTCAAGACCTGCTTTCAGCATCAGAGCAGCACTGCAGGGCGTACCGCAAGATCTCCTCGCTAGTACTCGATGGCCAAATTACTGCTCTGCAGCAGCACTGGAGCAGGAGATTAAACTCTCTAGCCTCCCTTTAATTTCTAGCCTAATCTCACAGGGCAGTTTACGAGGTCTCTCAAACATCTTCTATAACATGCTGAGACCAGAAGAAGCATTTCCTAATCAATCACAAGCTATACTGCATTCAGTAGCTCAAGTAATTTAGCGTAACAAATAGTGACTAGAGAAACTACTGGAACACTTAAGATAAATAACTTGTAAATTTATACTTGCATACTAAATGGTACTAAAAAATATGCCATATAACTCACAACCCAAATCACACATATGATAACCAAATACATGATATGTATATGATAATATAATATATGATAAATATATGATAACCAAAATAAAGTTTACTTTAGTCTCTCAAACATGCTGACATCATAGGTATAGTAAAATTTTGTAGATTATGCCCAGCGTCAAGTTTGGAAACATGAGAAGGCACACTGACAAAAGCATCACAGAGATACATACCATCTTTAAATATCTATTCCATGAAAATTGAGTAATTAACGGCTGTGGTGGAAAATCTGCATAGGCATGACTTGCAGACTGGATCTTTGTTCTTATTTCCTTTTATAAATGGCAATAAAACAGTAATCTCAGAGCTATAGGATACCTCAGGCAGGCGGGAGCAGGTAGTCTCCAATCCCCCTGGCTCCCCAGTCTTGGGGCCTCCCTGAACTCATCCTGTTTGTTCATGTTTTCCCCATCCTGGGGACCTCAAACTGGATGCAGTTTTTCAGATGCCATCTACTATTAAATGGCGCCCAACGTTGAGGTTGTATTGACATTGGGGTCTGTTCATGGCTCAGCAAACAGAAGAATACACCAACAAGCTTTGGCTGCACTATTTTTTCGTAATATTGCCACCCGTTATTTGTCATACAGCTCAGTAGAAGTTCTGAATGGAATAAAAACCCCAGTGCTAATACTGACAAAAAAAGATGCAATAAGCAGTTGCATTAATCCACTCCAATGCTCCAGGAATCTCTCCTACACATTTTTAAGCTTTCTGCAGGAATTTGTGACTGCCATAAGCAGATTCTTTCTTTCACAGTGAGGACTGTCAGTTACAGTCTCCAGACCTGCTTTCAACACTAAACTAGTCAGACTAGTTTAATTTACACTCACTGAATATGACTGGAATATTTACCAACTAGGGAATGCCAGAGCACAACACGTTGCAACTGTTTGTCTGCCTCAACGCCAGCTCTAAACCAGTCTTGTAGAGAGGCAAAAATTAGACTTAATTCCACTGCTTCCAGGGACTACAAAGTATTGAAGAAAACTCTTAAATGTGTCTTTCTTTAGTACTGACACTCCTTTTAATCTCTCAAATACTTCCACAAGTCTGGGCCACAGTGCCTGCAAATGTAAGAGGGATTAACTCCTACTGATTTAGGCACTGAATATGTTTGAGAATCTGATCTCTGTACCTTCTTTGATTGGGATTTCAACACAATGAATGCATCCAAAATGGTGAGATCAAGTGACAGCAGAGGTGGTAGGTGTGTCCAAAGCCAGTCAGAAGCTTTGCATAGAGACTGCAGTATGTTTCATTCAAGCTGGAGCACACAACTCCTGTCTTATTTTCTTCAAAAGGACTTCATCACATTTGAATGTTGCTTTATATCACATATGTCAATGGAAAAAGAACATATGGAAATGATCAGACTAACATATGAAATAGCGTAGAAATACACAGTTTAAGAAAACTGAAAGCTTCTGATGTGGATAATATGTTTCTGCAATGATGTACAAGTACTTCTACAGGTTTCACACCTGTTGATTATATAACATCCATGAGCTTGCCTTTTCTGAACTATTTTGCAAGTGGGGTATGGGATGCCAAAGGCCTGCAGATTTCTATTTCAGGAGGAGGAGAATGACAGTGCAGGAGACTATTCTGTGTGAAAAATTAAGTCAAGAAGCAAGCTGAGATGCCATATTCATTCATTATCTGTAATTACTATCAGCGACTTACTAAGCATTGGTAATGATGTGTTTAATAAAAGCTTTTTTTTTCTTTTTTTTGGAAAAAGAGTGTAATAATGGCAACTGCCTTGACCACATCCATCAGAAACAAATATTCCCTTACTTTCCCACTGTTCTTCCTTCCATTTGTTTTTGTCAGTAATTTTTTTCACATCAAGTATCCACTCTCTCATTTCAAGTTGTATTTTCCTTACAAAAAGCAAAAACTACAACCATCTGACAAAGGCTTATAACACACTTAAAGGCCTAAAAAGGATACGCCTACATTAGCAAGTTGTTCAGCCTGACAGGAATGGATCAGCAGATCAAGGCTGTTGGTGCTGAGGTCCCTACACTATACATAGTCTTTAGGAGTTTTACTTCAGGCTAGATTCACTATGGTCATCTGGATTGAACATCTTCTCTCCATGCACGTGGCTCTAGGCTGTCCAAAATACGACTCGCTGTGAAACACACCTGGAACAGGATTTGTTTGGTTTCCTGTAAGAAGACTCTGGTTCACAGGCAACAAAAGAGCCCTGCAAAGTTAGGTGCGGTAAGCAGGGACTACTGGGGAATTTGCTCCAAAACCTCACTGTAGCTTTAAACAAAAATGCAGATTCAGTCAGGTATTCTTTTGCCTAGTGTGACAAGACTTAAAAAATGTACCAACTTTAGACATTGTGAGTAATCATACTGATTGCAAATACATACTACATTAGGTGCCAAGGTTAACTAGCATATGCTAAGTCCCTGCAGGATCAGGCTGTAATATGTTCCTGTATTTAATATGATCATACAGCATGTTTGGTCACTATCAGGGGATGTTTTCATTGACAGTAGTATATGTTTGATCTAGCCATGAAAACATCATGTTTTACTGCGCTGCACCAATATCTGAAATATGAGTAAACAAGCGTTTAAGTAAAGATCAGATTTGCAATTAAAGTATGGAAAATACAAAAAATAGCATATGCTAACTTGGAATAGTCCTCAAGCTTTTAAGCCTGCAAGCAGAGGTAACTAATCTAGAGAATCAGCAGAACAAAGACACAATACTGCTCAGGGCTATTTTCCATTTATATGAGCAATACACACAGCTGCTTCTGTAGCTTCCACTATAAAAACAAAATGCTACCATATTTTAAAGTAATGGTCCAAGATAATATAGCTGTACAAATACAGGATAGCTTCTGATAGTGTTTCAAGCTATTTCTACAATATTTTCCTAAGCGATTAAGAGCTGTCTCCTACACTGCTCCAGTCAATGAGAATTTTGCATTCAACCAGAATTGGAAACACACGCCATGAATCAGAGCTCTGAAGAATTTCTCCAAGTATGATTGAGAGCAATGTAAAGAAAGTATGCCCTTGAATGCTTTGCCAGAAGGAGGAGGCAAAATGCTCTTTATTTTATGTCTTGCTTGTTTGTCTAAGAGAACAGAAAACGCAGTGGAAGCTGATTTTTAGGTTCTGCCATTGCAGCTCTAAAACAGAATGGCTCAGCTGGAGCACACGGAAATTAGCCTGTGGCAAGAGGCTATAGGGACACCACGGTGAAGTGAGCAAGCAGCAGAGCATTTATCTTCCCCAAAAGTTAGTGTTCTACTCCTGGTGGCAAATAGATACCAACTAAGTCCCCCAAGTCTCCATGTGGCCTGAACTACACAGCCAGGGCATTTAAATATACTTGTGGTATACATTTTTATTCAACAATAAATACTTTTTACCTACAAAGTTTTCTCCACACAGAGTTTGAGAAATGCAGACACACGTCAGTCTAGCAGATACAACAGTATAGCAGCAAACCCAGAAAAACAGTATTCTGAACATGAATATCTATC
Organism: Apteryx mantelli; assembly: GCF_036417845.1. Lineage (NCBI taxonomy): Eukaryota > Metazoa > Chordata > Aves > Apterygiformes > Apterygidae > Apteryx > Apteryx mantelli. The sequence continues at coordinate 94,901,867 of NC_089978.1, forward strand.
AGAGAATGAACAAAAGTATTATCTGTACAGACACTGTAAAGATGAAGAAACTATTGTTCTGCAATAGGGGAATGATACCAATGTCAGTTTCCTACAAATTAAAGAGCAGTATCATTATAATGATGAAAACTGAAGCCTCATTTTTGTATTTCAATGCATGAATTTAAGTGTTGTTGTACTGAACTGTACCATGATAATGTTCTGTTCTCCACACCTGGCCTGGTTGTACAGAGACCTTCGTATTTATCATAAATCCATTCCACATCTTTCCTTGATGTGGATCTTCTCTCACTACTGACTTTGTACTCAGGATAGGGAATTGCTTACACTTTCTTCTGCTTATAATGGAATCCTGAGAGAGACTGTACCAGTTTTATCATATTTTCCTTTAACAACATAACAGCTATTCCACAAATGTCAGCCACATCATTTTGTTTTGAGTCAATTTACACTTGCAGTCTTGTGCACCCACTCTTTAGAGGGAGAAGGTCTTATCAGGAGCTGAATCCAAACCTGATTTCCAACCTGTGTTTTCAACAGAAGATGCCATGCTCCTAAGCAGCCACAGGCTTTTCTGTCTCTCTCTCTTTTTTTTTTTTTTTAAACTTTGGTTGGAATGGAACAAATGAGATTGTATGCAATTTACTGTATTTCAAAACAGTCTCATATTTGAAAAGCCATCGAATGACTATGACTTTACTGATGACATGAAGATAACACTGAACTCTTAGTACTGCTGAAAATTTTAGGTGTTGTGTATGTATGCACAACCCAAGCAGTTGACCAAGGTTCACTGCAGAACATATCAGCAGGTAGGTCATTCCTATTAAGAAAATGACATCTTAAGGAAAGAAATAGATCATTTGATTTATTTTTATAGGAAATACAAGCAATAGCAAGAAACAAAGGGGATTTTATCAAAAAGGGATGGACTGAAAGACTTAAGATATTTTACAAAATTAAGTAACTTGTCATATGCAAATGTAATGCCTTTAACTAAAATCAGCTCTTACTTCTGATGAAAAAGCTGGCTGGGATTTCCCTAAAGTCTGTATTCCATGTGAATGTATATTTCTTGACAAGTAGATACACATCAGAAAGGCCATCCTGATCGTATGAATCCCAAAGTAACCACCTTTCTGACAAGAGAGGTGCTCTATAATTGAATCCTCTCTCTCCTGAAAGATCTTACAGATATACAAACGTGTACATGCAATTAACATATTTGCTGCCCAAGTTATCTTGGAATAGAGAAAAATGGCACTTTTGAGGAAATCTTAGCTATGCATAGGGTATCTGATTTCTAGCTCAAAATCTCAGTAAAATAAACTAATATGGATAACTTAGCTGGTGACTTCTGATATAAACCAGTAGTCTACGCTACAAAATTGCATAAATGCAAATACCTAGATTACACAGACAGACAAAGGAAGGACTAGCAATAGAATCCAACACTTCATTTCTCCTCCTTTCTCCGCATGAAAGCTTTTCGTTCATGTTTTCCATTGTAGCATAAGCAATTCTTTCCAACCACAACTCCAACCCGTTTCAATGAAAAACAAATAGGTTCCAAGCCCCTTCAACCAATCTGCTGCAAAAATCAAATATTGTCCTAGAATATATAACCTAACAGTTGAAAACTCATTCTCCTCTCCATTAACCAACCCATTTCCTAGGGTGGTGGTGAAAGCAGCTCCCAAACAAACCCATTACAGATCCCAGATCCCAGTCAATTTTATTCAGCAGCAAGAGGTGGCACACTAAGAAAAAGGAAAAAGTCTTGCCCCTCTAAAAGGCGAACAAAGTGGCTGCTTTCTGCTACCAATCCCTCAGCAACTGATTCCCTCAAACAACAGCAGAGGACCTGAGACTGCCTCTTGGGGCAGGGATGACTCCCAAGATACCGCAGCACACCACAGGCATTGCTCTTGCTCCCTCTTGGCACGGTTACACCTTTTGTTAAAGCACTGAATTTTCCATGCAGCCTCTCCTTCACATCCTGCTGCTCCCAGGCTCCGTCCCAGGCACAGACAACTTCCATCCCCTCCTTTTGGAGGGTAACATCCATCCTTAGGCCTTTCCTCCCCCTGCCCTTGAGCACCTTATAGAGAGCTCTGACTGCCCACTGCCTCAGGAAAAACGAAAGCTGAGTACCGCGTGGAACAGCTGCCCCCTGGTTTACCCTGAAACATGCCCAGAGCAATAGCCGACAGCAGCTGTTCTGAGAGAGGCGTGTGTATTGCGACTTGACATAGCAGAAAATTATTTATCTTCTTTAGTGAAGAGAACCTCCCATGTTTACTGAGTAAGGACAAAAATGGCCTTGCATGTAGCAGTGCTCACAGAAATCTGCTGACTGTTGCTGAGGAATTTGGAATCATCTCTCTTTCCTATTAATTGTTAATATAATTTAAGTGAACAAGATGGCTGACAGTAGGTGCTGAATTTCTGAAAAAAATGAATGTTTTATTTAATTTTCGCTCAAACAAATCAACCCATCCACCTGCAGATCTTCAGACAGTTAATTCTGTATTCATCACAAAGCAAAACAGCTGAATTCTGCCTTTATATATTTAAATCAAGCTAGCTTAAAAAGCAACATCAACATGCTGCAGTGTAAAAATTCCCACTCAGGTGCCATAAATGCAGTATATGTTTGTAGACATGCTGGACTTATAGGAGCTCCTTTCTTTTGCCAAAGCCATGCTATCTGTAACCTCCCAGGAGACGGAGTTTACCTTAATACTGTAGTGTTTAAATTACTACTCATGTTGAGCCCAAAACAAAAAAAGACTGCTTGATATGAATTGGATCCAACTCATTCCCCTCCCCCTCCAAATAGTATCACAGCTCAGGAAATTGTTACACAAGTTAATATTATTTCCCATCTCCTATTCCCCTCCTCTGTTCTCATAACTTCCTGCCTTTCTTGCCTCCTGCAATTTTCACATGAGTCAATAAATTGCTTCACAGTAATTTCAGTATTTTTTTTTATTATTCCCTAGTTTCTTTAGCAAGCAGTAAATAACTGTACCTGTTATGGAAGTGCTCTACAGAGTCTGGTTGCAAGCAAACAGGTTAGAGTTTCATACTTGTCTTAAAATCCGGAAGTCTATAGCCATATTAGCTTTATTTTAAGAGACAAATGCTCTGTTTCTGCTTTTCCCCCACGGTTTAGGGAAGGAATGTAGGGCAAGACTGTTTTTGTTTACCACCGAGTTTCATTAGTGAACACTCATCTTAATATTGCTACAAATACCAAAGAACAAAAGCTATAGTCACAAGTAACATGCACTGATTTCCAAGGTATTGGCCCAGATTTGCATCTATGTAGGAGAGGCTCATTTCTCAGTCTTGTGATTTTCTTTATGGTGCAGTTATCTATTACTCATTTAACAACTGCAGGCTGAAATATGTGGTTACTTAAGTGGGGGGAATATTTTAATTTCCTTCACTATGCAAACCAAACATCAAAACTTTATATAGAGGTGTATTTTTAATGAACAAGGTTTGATAGGAAAGTTTTACTAAATTTTGAGGAAGGTTTAAAATCAACATTCCGTTTAACATAACTGATTCATCAGTCTAATGAATATGCTAAAACAGCTTAAGTAACTTTCAAATGCAGCTATAAACATAGGTTTCAGTGTAACATAAAGTTCTGCACAGAAAGCATTTGAGTGCCTTGAACATACCTTATTTTGAGCTATTTCCCCCAGTCCTTCACAGGTATATGCTTTATTACAGTTCTTGAGCTCATAGCTCAGGAATTGAACAGTGAATTGTGGATTTCTTAGCTCTGCTTTTATAGCATGGCCTATTAGCACTCTCTGGAGACCAGAAGAAGCAACACCTGTGGACTGTCTAATGGCTGCCTTGAGCAGATGGAAATGACCACATGAGGAGCACAGAAAAAACAACAAAAAAAGGAGTGTGCATGTTGGGGCAGGGGAAAGGATGTAAACTGAAGGCCTGCTTTTAAGCTTCCTACCTTGCTTAGAAGACTTAAAAATGTCAATGTCTAGCCCACATTTACTGATGTCTTCATGATTTTTTTTCTGTGCTACACAATGAAGTTATTTCCTTTTGAGAAATACTGCTCTATGTCAGCTCCAGCCTAGGAGACCAACAACTTACACTGTCCTTGGCAACATTACAGGACCTGCCACTGCATAAAAATGAACTGTTCTTGAATGTCTCCAGCGTATTATGTGCAAATGCGCTTTTCTTTAGTGTTGGGCCTGTAACCTTCCTTGGCTTCTCTTTTTTTTCTTGAACACACATACCATTCTTGTACCAAACAGACAGTAACAAGCTTGTTTTCATAGAAAATGGGATCATTACTTTGACAGCTGACAAAGTTCTAGGCCATATTCTCTCTTGGCAATAACTGCAGATACTTTATTTTCTCCTGTTTGCCTACAAAGATGATTTACAGCGGCAGGAAGGATAAGGATGGAACCAAACCCAGCTTCAACTCCACTCTTCTGTGTGCTAAGATCCTGGGGACACATGGCTCATGCATTCATCCCTGAATACCATTTGCTTTTCCAGGAATTGTAGAGTTGGTAGAGGGCAGGTCCGAGCAATGCCTTAATAGTGCTGAACTTGCAGACATATTTAGAGCACAATCAGAATTAAGAAATTTCCTGTCTTTCTCTATCTGACATCTGGAGTAATAACGTGGGCAGCGGCAAAGAGATCAGATTTTCCAGCACCGAATGGGACAAGCTCTGTACAGATGAGGAAGACTCTAGAGAAAGGAAATTGGTGCACCTGGGAGGGCTCACTGGTCCCTGGATTTGTGGATATCCCTAGCCACATACAGATCTAAAGGGTGGGTGAGAGGTAGGTCTACACTAACCCTCCTTATTTTTCCATCTTTACACACTCACACTGTATTTTCTATCAAATGAAAATATGAGAGTATAGATTTGAAGGGACCCATGGCAAACTTCAGCCATGAAATGAAGGTGGAAAAAAGAGAGGGCACCCTACTGTAGTCTACAGGTACAGTTGTATTTCTGTTTCCAGCACCAGCCAGCTTTGCACTCACAAGCAGGTCATTTGGACTCTGTGTGTTCTCTTCTACAGCTTGTCTTTCTCAGCTACTCTGCTTGAGAGCTGTTTGGGATAATAGCCTCTATTACCAAAAGCGTTGGTATGTGTATATATATGTATGGATGGATATGTATAGGTGTATTTATATACACATGCATATGTGTATGTGTATATTTGTGTGCACATATGTAAATGTGTAGCAGTTCACACAATGGGAACTAAACTTGTTTAAGACTGCTGGCTACCACTTCAGTGCAAAAACTGTTAATCGCCTTTTTTTTAAGAAAACAGTAATATCTTTTAAGGATATTCTATGGCTGCATGTAGTAGTGGCCCTAATGCTTTTTAGCTGGTGAGAATCCCTCTCAGACAGTGAGGGTTATTGCATAGGTACTGTACACTTTCTATCCCAGGGTGTAATTCTGGGTCTATTTGTGCTTCTGGGTTGATGCTAGCATGTGCATCATCCATGCTTAGTGCAGGTGGAAAATAATATTCTGAAAGATTTTACTGATGGTTATAAAGCTGTAGTGGATCTGGACCCACACTATCCCCAAGGTAAGAGCCTCACCCCAATTCTGTGTGTGGAAAGAAGAATGAAAAACACAATGATATACAATGACAGACAGCAAGCTCAGGGTGACTTTTCCTTTATGATTCACAAAGTCATGTTATTACAAAATAGAGATCATCTGGTCCAAGATCTGATCTGATCTGACTGTGTTTTTCTAGCATTCTTCTCATCTGATCACATTCTTTAGCATTTTTCTCTTTAATCAAAAGTTTAAATTTGAAATAAAGGTTTCTAGAGCAAGGAAATGGTTTAAGTTCATTTTTTAGATCTTTGGGACCACAGTACTCAATGGGAATTTCAGGGGTTAAGATGATGTAATTAAATAAATGCTGTTGCAACTGCTAAAGTTGCCTATTATAACTGCCTGTATTTTATTGCTTGCAGCTTCCTTTCAGGCTGCCATTCTTTCATGCATGGCCTTTGTCTAAATATATATGGGTTTTGTGCAAAGGTAACCTAACTATTTCTGAATACACTTTTCCTTCCCTGAACTTTCTGTTTTTTGAACTTTTCTCCAATAGATATGGTAAGGAATAGAACTTTGTCAGGGAGATAAACCCCATGGAGAAAAATCTTTGAGCTTTCCAGTGAAAAATAGCTGCAGCTGGAAGAGAGAGAAGGCTTAAAATCAGATTTTGAATGATTAATGATAAAAATGGCCAGTTAGTATTTTAACAATATTCATAAAAAAAAGCATTACTGAGGCTGATAACCAAACAGCCTAACTGCAGAGTAAGAGTGTATATGTATCTCCCTCTGAGAACAGGGAGACATGCCTCATTTAGTAGTGCCCCTTTCCCTTTTAATGGGGCAGGTCTCACCTCTGCTTATTGAATGCACAGTGAAAGACAAAAAAAGTTTCTGCAAAAGCATCAGATCTTTGAAGATGAATGACAATTTTTTCTCCGGTATGAGGTGACAAGGTAGCAATCACCTCCTTCTGTTTGTTTTTTTGTCCTTTCATTATCACCATCAGATGCTATCATTTGTTTCTTTCCAAAATACATTTAAAAACAATATGATGGATTGGAAAAAACACCTTCAGTTCCTGTACTGATTCCTGATATGAGTACTAGATATAGCTGGACAGAGGCAAGGCTTCAGCCCTAAGTCAGGTTAGAGAATGGTTAGATAGGTAAGGTATTTAATATCTGCTCAGTATGATGAAACTCACCCTTGGTTTACTTCCAAAGCTGGGTGATGGGAATCTCAAAAGTCATCAGTAATTATCTTGTTGAATTTGCAGAAGATGGGCGAGGTGCCAAGGCACTGCAAGAAGGCAAATGCAGTGCCCGTATTTTTGAAAAAAGGAAAGGAAAAAATGAGCTAGAGAATTGCAGAAGTCTTAGCTTATCTTCAATTTCAGAAAAAATGTAGAAGAAAAATCAAGCAAACTATTTTTAAGCACCCAGAATAAAAAAAATGGGAATGCAAAAGGCAACATGGATTAGTCTGACAAGACTTGCTTTTGCCAGATCTAATTTCTTTATGTGACATGGAAACACTGTGATAGAAGAGAAGCAAAAGATGTTGTATCTTGGCGTCTAGTACTATTTTGAATGACATGCTCATCATCAAACAAGGGGAACCACAAGAGGATAAGAGCAAAGATAGCTGGAAAACTGTAATCAAACAGTAGTTATTCATGAACCACTGCCAAAATGAAAGGCTATCCTGAGCAGTCTCTTTTGAGACTGGTAATATTCAATATTTTCTTTACTGTTCTAGATAACTGGACAGAGTATTCAAATTAAGTTTGCAGACAACACCAGAAAGGACTAACAGGACTAAAAGGGACTGCTACATTGTTGAATGCAAGATTTAAAACCCAAAATGTTCTTCTTGACAGTTTTGGATGAAAAAGTAGGATTCAGGGACAAATATAGGGTTCTACATTTAGGAGAAAATAGCTATATAAATGTACATAAGAGATTGCAAAATAGTATCATTTGGTTCTTTTTGACTCATATTCTGTCTGATCTGCAGCCTCAGGTTGCTGCAATAGCCTGCTGGGATACATAAAAAGAGTCAAGCCTGTATGTCACATGAAGTCAGTCTTCTGCTATACGTGGTACTTCTGCAGCCTGAGCTTGGGTGCATCTGGGTTTCAGTGCGGCACTTCAGACCAGCTGACAAAAGGTTAGAGGGTAGTCAGAGGTCTGAGGAACGTGGCCTATGAAGAAAGACTGAATTTAGCCTAAAGAAGAAAAAAATCACATGAGGGACAAGTCTTTTAAAAAGCTGCTTGAAAGGAGAAGGGAATCATCTGTTCTCCATGCCCAGAGGGGGAAGGACAAGTCATGAGTTTAAATTGCAAGAAAGGATACTCCAGCACGGCACTAAGAAAAGTTTCCAGTGGGGAACGTTAGACCCAGCTGCCTGCAGAAGTTGTGGAAACGCCGCTGAAAGACTAAGAGCTTGGTGAGACACCCTCTGTCAGGAGTGACGGGGTGTAGTTTATCTTCCCACGGGGCAGGAGGATCAACTAAGTCCCCTGAACTTGAGGTGTGCAGGTTAAGTTTGGTGACACCTGAAAATCCCTTCCTTGTCTGTGGTGAATGATTCCCCCCAGGCCATGCTACCTGCCTCGCCACTTGTCTTGTCCTTGAGAAGAGATGGGGAACAGTCGATGGAGCAATGAATGCAGCTCGGATACTCCAGACCTGATGCCCAGACCTCACACATGGCCTCATAAACCTGTGGACCATGGCCACCATCAGCACAATTGCAGTCAGAAAGGGAAGGGAAGCCTTGGTGTGTTCCAAAATTTGTGGGTCTGAGGCATCCCAGCAGCAGCAGAGCGAGCATGCTGCAGGTCTCGCTCACACTGAGGACTGCACGCTCAGCTGAAGGGGAATGGGCCTCAGAAGGGCAACCTAGCAGGGCACACTGACATTGTAATTTGGCATTTTGTTTATTTGGCAGACTTCATTCCTAGAAAACTTTTATCGGGTAAAACTTTGTGTGTGTTCTTAATGTGGCTTCTCCATTTTCCTTACCCATATTTATTCAATTGCTTATTTCAAGTTTCTTGAGGTTCTTTCACTCTGAAAATAAACAGCATTTATTGCTTTCTGAGTTGAGTAGCCAAGCTAATAAAAATCCAGTTGTTAGAGTTACGTTTTTTTAAGCTTTTATGAACTGAAACCAGAGAGCAGGGTTTATGCTGATGCACAGTCGTTGGTGGTATGTGAACATAACCTGTATCTCATCCGGCCAGACGATGTTTTATTGTTGTTATTTTCATTTATTGTTTAACCTAACAGGAAGTTCTGCCACTGTTTGTTTAAAATTAAATTAAGTAATTCTGCATTGATTTGGAAGAAAACTGTTTAGAAGAGAACAGTGACATTTGCAGGAACAGTAAAGAACTTTAAAACTATGCTAATAACCTAAGCTAGACTACGTCACTTTCAATGAATCTGCTAGTATTTAGTTACAATTTAGTAACACACATACAGAAAAACTACTTTGAGGTAAAAATAAAAAACTCTAGAGTATCATTATATATACCTGCATACATTTAAGAGAAGAAAAAATGTAGATGGTTACCAGAAACTTAACATCTAGTAGCCATATAACTTCTTAGATGTTCAAAAATCAATAGCATGTGGCTTACAGCAGTAACTCTTAGAAACCAATACCTTGCCCCATACTGCACTGTGAATACAAATCTAAGTTCAGAAATAATATGTTTCTGATATGAGAATTCCACATTCTGCCCACTGCCTATTGTCTTTTCTACATCCTGACAAAAACCTGGTCCCGAATGAGGCAAGCTACCCTTCATTTCCCAAATTCATTTCCCAAATGAATTTTCTCTGTAGTCCTAACACTACCCCAGCTTTGACCAACCAAGAAATGTCCAGTGGGGGTAGTCCTGGCTATCATTTTGTCTGGGACCAAGGTCTCATACCTTCTTTACTGATTTCTGGGTGGCTGGGCTTTGTCTTAGAAAAAAGGACTGCTCAATCCATTTGAGTATGGGATTTGGGAAGTGTGGGGGCACACAGACAGACATAGGAAAAACATCCGCTCCAGTAAAACTCCACCTGCAACACCCCTTACAGTTAGAAAGGTGCTAGCAGCTCCACAGCCCCAAATAGCAGAGGATTTCAGAATAACAGCAGAGGACTGGAGAGAGTGTTTAATAATATGTGAAATCTGATTTTCTGGCATTACCATGCACCTGCAACAAATGAGTCCTTTAGCCTGTAGCCAATACACCTGTGTCTTTTTGTAGTTTTGGAGACTGTAAGGTCTTTGGGGGAGAATTTTATCTCTTTGATAAAATATCCTGCATGCTTTTACATATGATTTAAAAAATAATAATATAGCCAAAGAACTTCAGTGCTTCCTCTGTTGTGTGAGTTTGAAATAGCTAAGTTTTTAACTAGCATAAATCAAGGCAGAATTTAATCCACATTGCACATCCTTGTTCTAGGAAAGGCTGCTTAAGGGTTATTACAGAGAAGTATGGTTAGATAACTATGATCCTAGGTGTCACATAGGAGAAACAGGCACTACAGTCCTCCTGGCTGTTGAAGACAAGTAACACTGCAAAAGACACCAAAAAACTTATAATAATGGGGAGGGCAAAGGGGTGCAAGGTTCAGTCTCTAGCAGCCTCTGGTGGCTGTTCAAATATAGTTTAAAATACCCAAATATGTTAATGTTTACAAGAACATTGTTTCCTTTTTTAATTTATTTTTCAGTTTTGATTTAATGCATTAACATGAGCAATTTATGTCTTGTAAAAAAGTGTCTCTGCTTGGTGCAGAGCATTTGGTTATCTCTGGAAGACTTTGTTGATTTGTTGAAAGCTTTTTAATACAAGAGGTCACCTAAATATGCCGGTTAAGCTAGTAGTGTCTAGTTTAGAAATAGTCACGGTAAATGACTTTTTTACTCAAACAACTTTGAACATAGAGATTTTTGGGCTGACTATTACCAGTGTAAGATATATCAACATACTGCCCTGTCAGTGATTGCCCTGCCTTTTTCTTTTAATTTTATTGAATAATACTGTTTCATAATAGCAAGAAAACACTATGAGCAGTGGATTCCTAGAGGATTATTTGTCAGCTTTATGTCTCATGTCACTTCTGGAAAGTGCAGTAATTTTTGTAGGGTTGTATTTCTTAATTATTACTGCTGTCACACAGTGCAACTGCTGTAGTTAGGGCCACAAATCACTATGTGTTTCAGCTCCCTGTTTTCACAAACACATAATTCTCCAGCACAGTCTCCTTTTGGTGCTCAAATGTTCCATGTTTGGTCTGTGTGCACAGGCGTGGGTGTCTGGAAAGAGCACAGTACTCCATTAAGCTATTTCACATTTAGGAAAAGACCTGAGAGAAGATTATAACACTCTCTTTGTGTATGTAAACAGACCCAAGCATTTGGATACATTATTTTGCTCGCACAAAACTCTGACTGTGAATCTTATGTACTGCCCCCGAGACCCGCAGGTTGGTGCTCTATTCATTTCCGTGGAAATTAGAAAGCTGGAAGTCTGTTCACTACTAAAATCATGCCTTTCAGTATCTTGAATTGCCTTCGAATGCCACCTAGCACGGGGATACATGCAGGGCTGGGAAATCAAGACAGGACCTTGTGAGAATCACAGTCTTTTTGTCTCAGCCCTAAAATCTAAACCTCATAAAACATTGCCTCACTCCTTTATCCAGAGAGACGCCGCACCTCTGAAAGAGGCGTCTGTCACTCTTCTGTACACATTGAACTGGTTCCGGTCCTGTTTTCTACCCAAAAATAGAGAGTGATTGAGGCTTGGCTGAATAGGTCACTGCCTCAAGGTTACTTTTTTTTTTTAATTTAAAGTATTTCAGTAAATATACCCCCCAAAAGTATGTCAAATTGCTAAAACAAGACTTTATGTTCTTCCCAGCATCATCTCCTTATTTGGCATTGTTTTTTCTTCAACTCCAAGGTCAAAGTTTTTCTAAAAGTGGCCAAGCAGTTCAAATTGGGATTTTATACGTTCATAGTTCACTGAACAGTAAGTCCTTTGGACAGTCTGAAAAATGCTTGTTTGCAGAGTAGCAAAGCTGTGAAAGTTAGAAGACCTGCTGTTGCATTTGCATGGAAGAAAACCATATAACATTTTAAACAGGAATTGTAAACACAGATGTAGCACCTGTTGATACCTCTTCTCAAAAGCCTTCTTTCTGCTAGCACAGGTGATAGGGCTTTAAAATGATCATTAGTACAAAGCAGGAAACTGAGGCCTCTGCCACGTGGAGCTGTAGAGACTTGAACCCCTAGGTATTTTTTTGATTTGTACAACTTTCAAAAACGTGGTCCAAGGTGAATACTGCTTAGCAGAACTGCATGACGTGAGAGCTGCTTCTCAGACATTTAACAAGACCATAACCTCAGATGGATAACCAGCAATGAGACAGAAAAAACCCTTAGCATCCCAGGTTAGAAGAAAGTATCTCTAGCCATTTTTAAATCAGAACTGTTAAACCTATGGGTATGGTACAGCATAGCTGTCTGCACTAGCACGTGGAAGGAAAAGCCAGGATTAGTGTTCATTGCCTGGCAATGAACATCTTTGCATCTTTGAAAAAGCATCTTTGATTTTTAACAACTGGTGGAGGCTGACATTTCCAAAGAGAGGCTGTAATGAGTTTTACATACTACAAGGTCACCTTGTATACTCCAGAGGACGGGAAGCAGTAACGGTAGTAGTCATGTTTCACAGCCCTGACAGGGAAATGGCCAGCAATGGTCTGACAGCAGTGCCTGCTCGTACCTGGTTTACCTTGGAGTGGTGACAGAGGTCATAGGTAGCACTGACTGCTAACATGAAAAGATATTAAGAGCTACTAAAGTATTCTGTTTCTGTTTACTAATCTAGGTGATCTCTTATAATTGGGAAATATGGTAATCTAGCAGTCACAGCCTTAAAAGAAAAGCAGTAATCCTACACCTTACTCCTAGTCATGCAGTTTGCATGTTACTGTTCAACATCCAGTAGCTTATTTTATTGCCTAGAGCCTGGGCAAAATCATGCTCTGTTTTTTTTTTTTGTTTGTTTTGCTTTGTTCTTTCTTTTTTTTTTTTTTAATAGAAGACAAGTTAGAGGTTACTGGCTTCTAAGTCCTATTAGATGGCTTGTCTGATGGAGTATATGAAGCCTTTCTTCAAACTAAGTATCTGCATAGGCGCGTTCTGTTTTGAAACAGCTTAACTTTAAGTGTGCTCAGAGAAAAGAGCTTTAGCAATTAAATGCCGTAGAGCACAACTGCAGAAACAACCAAATTTGTTTTCCCTGACATGAAAAATTTTCAGCAATAACATGTTTATCTGCCTGAAATATAAGCTAGAAGTGTGAAAACCATCCGCAGGCAGCCGTGTGTGTCGTAAAGATCTGTGCACAAAGGACCTGCTCTCGTTGCAGCGTTGTCCTGCCAGCCAGGAAAATTACTGCTCACGTGAAACAACCCCCCCCCCCCGAAGACTATCACAAAAGGGCTTGCTGTGCAACCAAATACAAGAACTTGTCTACTCCGCCATCTGTTACCGAGACCTCCTGTTACTGCTGAATCATTTTCTTCCCCCGGCTTATTTAAGGTTCTTGGCTGGTGTCTTGAGAAATGAGGGTTTGCTCGCCTCTCCGTCTTTGCTTTGGGGGGGGGGGGGGAACATGAGCAACTGGCATTTTTCTATCACAGTGAGGCTGGAAGAGACAGCTACAGTGAGAAAAAAATGTATCATGCCCAGGTGGCTGAAGGTTTGGGCTGGAGAAAGGAGGTGCGAGGAGGCCAGCTTTAGTGGAAATCCCGTGGAGACTCCTTCAAGGAAAGCAGGAACGAGAGCAGGGTTTGAGCACCTCCAGCCTGCTGCTTTGCAGGCAGAGGGTGAGGAAAAACAAAGCAGCAGCTGGCTGAGACAGCTGAGTAAAGAAGCTACAAGGTAAAAATAGCAGCAGGCTGTCAAATAATCTGCCCCGCGTTGGGCAGTAGTGAGGAAACAGCACCTGGCTACGGGGGAAGGCTGCTCCCAAAGAGGTGGCTCACTGGGAGCCGGGTGGACCTCAAAGGAGACATGGGCTTGGGGTCTGGGTTTTTACACCCCATGGCTATTTTATGCACTTATTTGAAAGGGACACGTGCAGGAGTTGTGTGACGTGCCCCCTGCAATGCAACGTGTTTACCCTGAGGAACGGGGACATCGCCTGCCGCTTTCCAAGCACAGAAATTGAACCCGGCCACTTTTAAAATGAAGGGATGTGGCACGGGAGGTATTAAACTGTGGGACCCACTTCAGTACTGTTTATGCCCTGGGGTTGGGAGTCATGGATTTTCCTGTAAAAGTTTTTGCTTATTCAATAACGATTGAAGTGCAGAGAGGTTTCTGATTAATGACCTGCTCAAAGGGCTGATGGGCCAAGGACTGAGGGCTGGCTGTGTTTTGTTTATCCTTTCCTGAATGCCATTGCTAGCGAAGGGGGTTGTAGTGAGAGTCTGAAGCTGTTTATTTACACAGTAAGAATAACAAATATTTCGAAGCGTGCTTCAACCCAGCCTTCAGCAGAGAAAGTAGCTAGGCTCAGCAGACAAACCATAGTATTATCAACAAGGGTGTCATCTGTGACTGAATCCAGTCATGGCTGCTGTGAAATGAGGTGTTTGAAAGGCTGATCTTAATTGTGCAGCACGTATTCTTGGATAAAGAGTGCTATAAAAATGCCAGGAGTACCTATTCTATATTTTTAATGACATTTCAGCTGTTTCTTTTCACTTTCACCTTCTGTTCCTGAACCGCCTGAGGTGAAGAAGTCAGTCTGTGCCTCTTCAGAGAAAAAAGTACAACTGCTGTTGTCACTGAACTAAATTTTGTAATGCAGGAGCAGGGGTACAAAGCTGGAGCTGGCAGGTCACCTCCTGAGCCTGCTGCCCTGCACACGTGCCAGCCTGGGAATGAGCGAGGTCCCTTCTCAGTAATTATCTGTGCTGCAGTTCAGCTCCCCCGGATGCCCCACAGGCTTCTGGAAACGCCTGATTCGCCCCACGCATTCCCAGGGCAGCATCAGTCACCGCTAACACTATTAAATCTAACTTTCGCAGTCACTTCCACACGGGCAAATTGACACCTCTCGTTGCACTTGGGGCTGGGTTCCCGAGGGAGCGCAGGTACTTGGCTCCCTGAGTAACATCTGAAGATCAGAGCTGGGCACTGAAATGGCTTGTGGGTTGCAGGGGGAAAGAGAGGAGACTCAGAAGAGATACCACAGCCCATAGGCAGTGATCTTCATGTTGCATACTTGTGTAGCCCTCGAGGAATTACAGCATTTGCCCAAGAAGTGGGAATGTTGGGTTAAATGACCCCCTAGCAGCAACAGATTATTAAAGTCTTATATGTCTTATACCCTACTCCTCAGGCTGCACTCTAGGGAGACACCAAATCCAGGTTAAGATTTACACCTGGGAGCACCCTCCTGCTGGAAGGTGCCTAACGGTGCATCTGCACCCAGCAGCGGTATGTGGTTGTGGAGCCCCCGCATGAGGAAAGCTGTACCACAGATGCTGTACGTGCTGCATGGATGCCTCAGGGGCAGAAACACAACAGCAGTGCTCCACCAGCATTGCACCTGAGCCGGCAGGGAGGATATATTTAGTTATAGGAGCACGGCTCTGCTCCTGACTTGCACCCGTTCCAGCTCTCTGGGCACCGGAGCACTGCTCTGCCCCCAGCTTCTGGTAGTTGGGAGGTGGGCGCCAGCTTATGCATGCAAACTCACCCAGCTCGCTCCTAGAAATGGGTGAATTTCTGTTCTTTTAAAAGGTAGAAGCAAAAGCTGGTGGTAGGCTGCAAGGGCAAACAGCTTTCCAGAGCATATATATGCATATGTAATAGCAAAACCCATCTCATCCAGAGCAGCACCTCAAGTTTGGGGTCCAAAAGACAGGCTATCATGGCAGCACAGTCTCTTTACCCCTCCTTCTGCAAGCATGGAGCCCAGAGCAGGGAAGCACATTTCTCTAATTGAGTGACTAAAGCAATTTTTGCTCCTCCTCTCCATGATTTTTTTCAGAGGTTGTTTAAGAGCTGGGCAGAGTCACAGCTGGGCTGTTAGGTTTGGCCTGCGTTCAGTATCTGGGGATCCAGCTTGGAGGTGGAGAAAACTTGCCTTGGACTGACTGTTAGAGCTAAAAATCACCGCTCTGCCCTCCCAGCCTCAGCCTGGCTGCTGTCGCAGGGACAGCCGAGCTGCTTACGAGATGTCTCCTGGATGGCTGCACTTTATAGATCGACGTTTTGCAGCAAACGGCAATCAGTGGCCAATTTGTCCTCAAGCGCTGGGCTCTGACCCTGGAAAAACTCACAGAAGGGAGTGGGGAGCTCGCTACATACATGCGCTCTGGCTGTGTACATAAACTAGAGATTTAAGTGTTAAGCATTTTAGTGAATAAAAATAAATCACCATTTTATTCAGTCCCTTGTTGCAATAATCTCAATGAGTGGGTCTTCATATCTGTTATTTGTCCTTATGGAGGAGCCATAAGGTGAAATCTGAGCTATTTCAGTTTCTTGTTAAATGTGAGAAGTACCAAACACAGAAATAAGGTGCCATTACTGGAGTTCAGAAATTACTCAGTGAAACTTCCCTGGGAAGGGGATGGTCCCAGATGCACATTATAAGAATGATATGGATGTCCTACATGAAAACTCCCAGCACCAATGCAGTAGGATTGGTGCCCCAATGAACTCTTAACCATATCATGGCAATGATACATATGAAGTGGCTATTCTGCTATTAAAATTTATACAGCCATCATGGTTGAATAGGAAAAGTTTAAGACCTTTGGGTTGCACTTCAGTCCTCAGAAGATTGGGACTTCTTACTTTTGAACTTTGAAAACCTCAGCCTTTGTGATCCTTGTCCAACTGCATATAAAGATACATACAAAGACTGCCAGAAAGACCTGAGGTGGTGGTCAATTATCAGTGCAGAGTGCCTCATCTGCCACTGACGCACCGCTGCGTGATGCAAAGCAGCAGCTAGGACTTGGTGGTTGTTTTCTACCTCAAATGTCCACTGGAACACAAAACATATTTTTTCTGGTTCATGAGGCTATAATGCATTGTATCCTGGCTATAAATCTTTCTGACCAATGGTTATAAACAACTTGATTCCTCCAGAGCCTAATTGCAGCCTGTTGCTGTTAAGCCACTGCTTGGAGGAAAGAATGAGTCCAGGCTCCCCAGGACTCTGTAAATCTGCAGACAATAAACAAGTCTAAGGCCTTAAGTCAGACTTGCTGTCAAGTCATAGGAACTGTGCCATTTTTACCAACTTCTTACAAGTCTGTCTTGACAACAAGAGGGATCCTAACAGCAGTTCTTCATCTGCTTCACTTTCAGTTGCCACTTAACAGAGATTGAAGGGGAAGAGCCTCCAGCTCTAAATCTATTTCTCTCTTTCACACCAAGGCACTTAACCAAAATACAGGGACTTGCAGTGTTTTTTTTCTGTTAAGGAGAGAAATTGATGATGAAGAGGGGCATCCTTGACTTAAAGTCCCATTTCTCTAAAGACAGGAGACAGGATCTCTGATCTTCGTGCCCGCTTTCATCCAGCCCTCCATCACCAAGAACTCGTTTCATATAGCCTTGATGGAAACACTCCTCCGCCCTGGTCAGGCCACATCCTGCTTTTCACCAAGCTTGGCTCATGCATCTTCTCCACGCCTTATATGAACTCTTCTTGCCCAGGTGTGCCTTTAGTGCGAGCAAGCCTTCATGCAGAGTTACTGCAGCATTATGTAAAATAAGGTAATGAGTTCTTACAATTATTTCATAAATGGAGGCTCATATTTAATCCTCTCTCTTCTCCCATGACTTCCAGAGCTAACAGGGCCTAAAGGAACACTTTTTTTCCCTTTTGCAGTCAAGTGCTGGTCAGTCGTTGAGCTCAACAGTTGCAGCACAGCACGCATGTTTTGCAAATTACTTGATAGCGGCTTGTATTGTCTCATTGTGCTTTTATATATGGGAACCACATATAGGTACCCTCTTCTACCTCTCCATTTTTTAGTACTCTTGTACCTTGTTTCTCAACTGCTTTAGGAAGTTTAGTTTGGTTTTGCTTTGCCTTCTTAATTTAAAATTACAGTGCTTTCAAATGGAAGGTGTTCAGGAATTGCCACCACAACATGACTGCAGGAGAGATAAAGTGGGCAGTGACTTGTTATGTTTTCCTACTCTTTTTTGTTGTCTTCAATTCTCCAGTCACTTTTTTAGCTGACCAATTTTATTTTAGACACTCGAAGATGTATCAGGTTTGCCAGTGGAGTTAAGCAGCAGTGCCCTGTATGTGACCCAGTGCTGTTCCTAGCAGGAAAAAAAAAAAAAAAATCTCTTGCTGATGTAGCTCAAGCCAGTTCTTAAAACAGAACAGGCTGTGTCACCAAAGGTGAGGGTTTTGCCAACAACAACAAAAACATAGTTTCTGCCAATAAGTTGAGGCAGTTCTATTAAGTGTTGGTACCTCAGTAACTTGCATTAGGCCCATACTCTGGAGGTAAAAGGCAAGAGTAGAGAACACCTGTTGGCAAATACGAGTGAATTATGGCAAAGTTACAAAATGTGTCTCTATAATCTTAGCATCTATAGTTTTCTATCTGATATTCTATATGTAATTTATTTCCTACTGGAATCATGGGGATATGGTGTTATCTAATCTTATGTGACACCGAGAAATGAATCACTCATCAGACCCTGCAAAAATTTGGGGTACTGAATTCTGACAAATTCTGGGGTGTTTTTTGCTTGTTTCTTTTCTTCAAGTATGAAACTGTGCCTATGATCTGCACCCCCTCAAGTAGGAAGTGCTAGAAGATGACTGTAGGCATGCGGACCCCTCTGGTCCCCACAGCTGATGATCATCTCCACCAGCCACTTTAATTATTTGCTAGGATTATCAACTGGAAGAACATGTAATCAATGCCTACCATCTTGGGGCTGTTTTTCAGATCACAACTGCTGCCAGATTCCCAAAGTTACAACCTGGATGCTTCGCCCAAGCCAGGCCAAGCTCTTCATCATCCTGTCACCAGTTCATCAGCACTTGCCTGTATTTTTCCAGTCTAAAGCTGTGTTTATATGACCTGGCCACACACACCCCATCAGTTATGGTTGATTATACATTAGTTTTGGGAGAGACTAGAAGGTATTGGTTAACTTTTCATTTCACTCTGGACACCCGCATTCTCTTTCCTCCAAGAGATGCTTTTCCCTGGGGTAAGAAGCAAAGTGATATGTCGGAGTTAGTGTAGTTACGTACTAATGTTTAGATACATGTAATATTTATATAAAAGAAAACAGTGAGGGATGGAAGATGATGCTGGTGTTAGTAATGTGACTGGCATTTGGGGAGAAAGTTCTGCTGCTTCCTCAGGTTATATTGAACACTGAATGGTGGAGATTTCTTATTTTTAACTTACATGATGATCATTATCAGCTCACAAGTTCAACAGCAGTTATTTCTTTATGTTACTTCACAGTATGTTAAAAAATAATGCCCTCTTGAATGCTCTTGAACTACTTTTCCGAGACACAGGTATATAGTGTATCAAGACACTGCCTCTCTAAACTTATCTAGATATGGGCACTAATCACCTTGTATATTGCCTGGAAAAGAGCCTGTATAGTGCCAAACATAGGGAATTTTTGGGGGGTAAGTAAGTTCTTCTTAATTATTTGACTAGCTTTTGCCCATCAAGTGACAATACAAAATCTAAGTTTATTAGACATAGATTGGTTTCATTTAATTTGGGTGTTTATATTTTTTTATTTGCTCCTCCTTAACAGTATAAATCCAATATTGTTTCTTTTTTACCCATAGCTGGTAGCATTACGTCATTAATATACTTTCAGTTTTGGGAACATTCATGCATGTATTTGTATCCTTACAGATTCTGCTCCCTGGTCTCTTCCACTCAAAACACCATCTCCCTGGATTTTGTGGACCTGGGCAGCTACCATGGTATTCCATTACATTTAAGGTCTATTCTCTCTTTCCCACCTACCTTATAGCCAGATTTACAGTAGCCCTCTCTCTCAAGGTACTGTTGCATTACTGGGCAATATGTTTTTCACTTTTCTTTCTGTAAGAGCTTTGGACTGTGTTTGATATTCATTATTTAATTTTTATTGTTGGATAATCTCTTTGGCTACTTTTCTCGATGTGGTACTGGGGTCTGCACTGTTTCCTCCCCCCTTATTTTAGCATAATTCCTCTCTTACTTTTTACTGTGTGATGGAGATATTGTCAAATTGCTGACAAGCCTGGCAGATGTCTGTCTGACCTGCATGTTCCTTAACACCTGCTGAATTTTTCCTCCTGTTTCTAGTTTAAATAATCCTCCATAACCTTGTCAGTTTTCCATGCCAGCTGCCTTTCTTTAAGGTGGAGCTATCCCTCACATACAAGCTTTCTCTTCCCTCCCCAAATAATTCCTTTGAACCCTCTACATTTACATTTCCCCTCTTCACACGGCTTTTAATTCATTAATTCGGACACTGAGAATCTATCTAGCCGATCTTGTCATTAATCCTCTTTTCTAATGATCAGGTGCATTTATTTTTTTGAGTTTCAAGAGATGATAAGAACAGCAGCCAACCAAACGCTCTAGGTACACTAGGTTGGATAAAACCTCTTCCCAAGCACAACACCACAAGTCATGATCACCTATCATCACTAGTAAGCTAAGTTAAATGCCTATTTCCTCTTTATAACTTAGATCTGTTAATACAGACTCGAAGGGGTGGTGCAGAGCGAATTTGCAGCCTGCCTTGGAAGTTAAGATAAGGATGACTTAGGACCAAGGAATGATCATATTTAAACCCATGGGACCCCCAGTGGCAGTATCACCCAGCTCTTCCCTTTTATTTCCAGCAGCACAGCTCTGGCTTAAACACCGCTGCTGCTCTTGGCAGCTGCAGCACTACGGCAGCAGGAGGGCAATGAGCAGGAGGGAACCACCAGGCAGTTTCATTGCAGCCTTTTGTCGCCTCCTGTCCTATGTGCCTGTACTGACTGGCATCATAACTCCAGACACTTCCGTCATTGAACTCAAGGAGTTCTGTGACCTGCAAATGGCCAAACAGCTCTTACATATGTTGCACCCTTAACTAATAATATTTGTAATGAGCTGATCTAATGTTACTGCAGCCTATTTTTGACTCAATATGGTAACACCATGACATCTAGCAATAAATTTCTGTTACAGATAATGTACAGATAATTCTGATCATGTAAAAGAGTTTTCCTTGGAAATAAATTTCCATAAAATGTATTTTCTTTACCACAAAGATTTAATTTTCTAACTCTAAAATTGCTCGTCTATGTCTCCCTTGCATAACATCCCTTTGGAATGTCTATACATATAATTTTAATTTAGATTCAGGTTCAGTAAGAACCTGTTTCATAATGATGAATAACTAGTAGCTGAGCACAGTAAGAATCAGACCTGGACAAGGTATCATTCTTTTTCTTTTTTTTTTCAAGATAGCAAAAATTAAGCCAGAAATAAGGCAATGATAAATGGAATTGCAAGTACCAATGAATACTAACCATGTAGCTGTATGGCTCAGAAAAGGATTTTAAAAGTTTGACATTTGATTGCAACTGATAGTTTAAGCCAGGAGCAATGTAAGCATGCTGAATTAGTGCTGTCCATGTATTTGTTACAAATTTACCATACTAATAAGTACATCAGTGTATTTTCATCTTGCTACCCACATGTATGCTCTGAATTTTGAAGCACACATCTGACTGCCTGCACAGTCAGCTTGACTTTCCAAGTGCACAGTTTTGCAAAGGTTTATTTTACATTTCAAGAGATAAAAATCAACACTTCTCTTAGAGAAGCTTGGATGTGGGGGCAGGGAATTGGTTGTTATCTCTCCTTTTGAGAATGACAATTGCGGGTTTTTGTTAATTTGCAGTGTAAGCTTTACACTTCAGCATTATTAATGTACCAGGACTGAGAGGATGTGGAGTGAGGAAGCAGGCACCTTTTACAGCTTACATTCATGATATCAAATGTATAGGTCAAGGTAAAGACATCCTGCAAGCCCATTATGATTAATGGCAAAACTAAGCATTTGATTTTTGTACAGATTGGTGCACTGAACTTCCTGTGTTTTGTTTCTGTTTCATAAAGATGAACATTATTCCTTTAATAAGTAGCAGGGTTTTACTTTGTAACCTCATCCTTTGTTATATCTGTGATTTTCTGTTGTCACTTAGACTTTTGCCAGTCTGATTTGGAAGCATTTGCTATGTGCTTGTATGATGGGATGAGCAGCGAGTTATCAGGTTTTCCTGTTCTGGAAAACTGGCTTCTCCACTGACAGCATTCTTTTTTTTTCCTTTTTTCTCTCTCTTTTTTTTTTGGTTTTTTTTTTGATCTCAGCAAATGAGAAACTGGATACTTTGCAGTGTAGAGGAAAAGCCTGGACTAAAGAAAAGAGCTGCTTTCCCAGTATCTTTCCCTTTTATTTTTCTAGATGGCAAGCAGTGCTATTTGGACAGTCTGTGACCTCACCATACTCATGCCATGGTCTCAAAATGTAAAGAATACTACCATAGGACATGTGACACTATCAGTATTACAGTGACTGCAAGAAAGTAAAATATGGAAGAATATGTTTCACATCCGTGGAAGCAGAAAAGCTAGTAGACAAACCCGGTTTCCTTTTTAGATGAATCTTCTGTGGATCAGCAG
The DNA here is from genome assembly GCF_036417845.1 of Apteryx mantelli. Lineage (NCBI taxonomy): Eukaryota > Metazoa > Chordata > Aves > Apterygiformes > Apterygidae > Apteryx > Apteryx mantelli. Next base: position 94,924,265 of record NC_089978.1, read on the forward strand.
GTTTGTTCAGAGTTACTTAAAAAGCAGTTAACATTCCATTAGCAGCAAACTGTGATCTGTGTCAGCAGTAAGACACTGTTCAGTCATTTATTTTAGAATGAGCATTCACTGCAGGGAGAAATACAATTATTAAACATCTCACAAGCAAACAAATACTGAGGCAAAACCAGGGAGTTTCTTTCTCATTCTAAATATTAAGACTTCTTAGGAATCTTTATTAATATACTGAGATTTTTATTTTGTTCTGCTGTTTGCTGCATGTGAGGAGGAAGGCAGTCTGAAGTTTCTATTTCTTTAGATAGTTGGGGTTTGTGATCAAAGAGGAAAAAAGTGCATGCTCAGATTTGGCTGCTGCCATGTCATTTTATTCAAGCGGGAACATTGTTGGTTCAGCATTATGTCCTCTGTCAACCTGGCTTTGCTCCCAAAGAGCTGTCTTAGAATAATATCTTCCCTTGCAGCTTGCAGTAGAAATGTATCTGGTCCCATGCCTCAATGGACTCTACTGGATCATGATTACTCTCTGTGCTGAAAGCAGTCTTTATGTCTCAATTTTCCTGACTCAGACAAAATCTGTGCTGACACATGAGTTAATGTTAGGCTCTCATTATTCTTGAAGGGCAAGTTTGATACTCTAAACCCTTTCTGATAACTAGCGAGATCAGGTATCTGACCTGGAAATCTGGAGATCTTCTGACTTACGCAGCAGCAAAGCCCATTCCAAGCTGAGCTGCTAGTAGCAGGCATCCTAAAAACATCTCCATGTTATCCTTGTGTCGTTCTCCTATGTGGTCTTGTGCCAAATTGCTCAGCCAAACATCAGATATTTAGAAGTTTCAGTGCTGTTGTATTGCTTTGAAGCCAGTGCTGTGACTGTACAGTCCTGCAATGCTCTAGTGCAGATTGTCCCCACTACCAGACACATTGTCATATAAAACCAGGAGCTCAATAGCTGGGAGCAATGTCAAAAGCTGCACGGTATTTTTGTAATAAATTTAAATGTAGACCCCCATTCCCAGAGTAACAAGTTCCTCATTGTATGATACTGTTGCTTGACAAGGTTTTAATCTTTTTTTTTTAATTATTCAGAGAGATGAATCAGAGAGATGAATCATTATAAAGAGACATAAAGAGACAAATATGGGAGGAAGAAATATAAATAAACAGGTGGTGACTACACTGGTTAGCCAACTACTTCTCGTAAGCCAGTAAGAAGCAGATGCACAGCTGACTCATGTGCATCACATAAGACTATGATTAAATGTCATATTCACTTTGAAAAACCTGCTTTATTTTGTGGTTTGGATATTTATATTATACAGGGGGGTCAGTATAAGCAATTTTAGATCCTAACAAGAATTAATTATTTGAAGAGTTATTATTTCTAATAGTAACCAATATACCCCTATATCTCTGAGATTCTGCTGTACCTGCAAATAGATTAATGTGAGGAGTGACACTCCTTTTTTCATCCTTTTCAGGAGAAAAGGATTCTGAAAGCTGATTCCAATGGGGAGAAACAAAGTTAATATTTTCTTTTCCAAGTTTTGCTATTGCTTGCTCTGGAGCAGCATAAGGGCCCGGGAAATATTGTGAATGCTCCTTTAAAAGCCATAACCTCGAAGATGTGTACATCACTCTCCCATTTCCTTTTAAAAAATTTCTGATAATAGTTAGTAATTTAGAATGAGTTCTGACCTAGATGATTTGGACTGCTTTTCTTAGGCCTGAACCCTAACTGCAATACCTGTGTTCAGGACTATCTCCAATAGTTACGGTCTTTGGCACATTGCATTTTTAAGGTGTGGCATGATGCTGAGCATCTTGCCCTGCTGCTCTGAAGCTCTGATTTACTGGCGGGTCCAAAGGTTTTGGAGCAAATTCTTTAAATAGCAGAAGCAGCATTTTATAAACCTTTTTCATGCCAGTTATTTCTTTCAATGAATTGAAACTCCATGATGTTCAATTATGGTTGAGCAATTCTAGTAAACGTTTTTAGAAGGAGCAAGGAGCAAATAAAATTGATCATTCTGGAAATCTTCCAGTGCTGCTGCTTAGGAAGTCATTTTTTTAAAAGCTATACACACTTAGAATTAGCCCATGTATTAAAAAGAACACAATCACATCACTGATGGATGTAGAAAATATGAAGTCAGGAAGGGAAAAGGAATTTATTTTTAATAAACAGTATATATAGTCAGTGGAATCCACAAATGCAAATGTGGATAATATACAAAACATTGTGGATGTTATGAGCACACAGAGATACAAAGCTCTTTATTTAAATCACCTTTGCTAGTATCTCCCTGATATCAGGAAAAAATATTCTTAGCTCAGTTTAAACTGTGTAAGAAATAAGAAAATCTAATACATCTATTAAGAATGGGTACATATTCAACTGACGATGGCATGTTTTGTGTAACTCATGAGTGAGTTCACACACATTGGAAAAACCTGCAACTTGGTTCAAAAATCACAGATTATGTTTCCCATCTGAGATAAATAATATAATTAAACTGCGCCTTTAAAACCACCCATCCGATATCGTAAGTATGGCATAAATATTTGTCTATGGATTTTTTAATGTTTGAATATATGATAGAACTTGAAAATCTGTAACAGCAGGTAAAAGCAAGCTAATTGTGAAATAAAAATCCTGGCGTGAACAGCATTTAATTGTTGATTGTTTCCCCTGTGTTCCCTCTATGAATCAATCTCTCACAGAATTACCAAGTTTTGAGCATCTTGCACACAGGTGTCATTTTAAAAAGGAAAGCAAAACTTTTAAAAAGCAGAACAAGGAAAACAAGCCTTATACAAAGGAAAGTTGGCCCTGAAATATTTCCTGAATACCAAGACCAATAAGCAGTTGTGACAACATTGCATATTTAAATTCTGACTTCCTACAGTCAGAGAAACATTTGCTTCATTCATATATGGAGATAGAACTTTCCTATGAAATCTAGTGGTATTTGGTCCCAGTAGCGTATAAGATAAATACTACAACAATAACTTCTTAATGTCTTTTAGATAGATAAAGGATATCACTATTGACAATACCTTTCCTGTGTTGGGCACTGAATTCATAGGGCAGATTTTATTCTCGTTTCAGATTAGCTGGTTTCTGATCAGAATGGGACACATTAAAAAGTGTCATCACTATTTTTATGTTCCCAACATTTTCTATAATAGCTTCTTTAAAATGTGTGGGATAAACAAAATCCTTGAGCACACTGTGGTATAACGGTTTTATTGGTGTTCATTCACAGTGACTTACATAGGTAGTTCTCAGGCCCGCCATTCCTCAGCAATGATGCTTATTCTGTATTTGTGCCAAGAAAGCACTTACTATGTGCCAAGCCATTTTTTTTGTTAAAGTACATTCCACCATTACAATAAAGGCACAAATACAATTTACATTTTAAAAGAAAAAATAGCAAAAACAACCTTACTGAAGAAAGAAGGTAGAACAGATTCACCCAGCAATCTTTCAAACCAAGACTGCACAATCTAATTTCCTGTACTACACCAGGAGCAAAGAGAGCCTGAACACCCATATAAAGACAGCTGTGGATGGGAGGAATGGTAATGGAAGCACAATACGAGTTGCACCTCTGATTTGTTTATTGTAGAAAAAAGTAAAATCTGGCTGCATTCTTCACTGACTTTTCATAGCCTTTTATATTTCAGTATTCTAAAGCACACTGTTAAATTTACTCAACATGCCAATAATGAAGGAAGAATTTTTTTTCCTTTCATGTTATGTGTAGTAACCCAGGATTTTGAAGTGTTATGGGATGAATAGGTCAGGATTGTTAGTTCATACAATGCAGAGATGTCAGAATTAATGAAATTTTCCAAATCAAGAGAATCTGAAAGGCGTTCAGTCTCTGAACCTGTGACATGTAAACCAGTTTAACCTTAGCAAAATACTGCAAATTTTGGGTGAGCATTTTATCATGAAAGAGATCGGGGATTGGTTTGCTAGCTTGGTTTGCACGGGTTTAATGCATTGTGCATTACACAGAATGTTCCTTAAGGCCTCCTATTAAAGTCTTACAAAAACTTACATTCCTTAGAAAGCAGAGCATTAGCCCAATCCCCAAATTTTCAAGTATATTTTTTTAAGTAAGTCAATCTTTTCTCATTAAAAGGACTTGCTGACAGCTGTGTGATATACATAAACTGTTAGGTACACATTTAAAACCCCTGGTATTGCTACCAATGGAAAAATGCAACTCCTTCATCAGCTCAAGCAATCAAGTTCCTAAAGCTCAATCAGTTGAAATACTTTTCACCAGAATTCCTCTGCCACTTTTACATTCTTATAGAAAAATAAGAGCATTACTAGAGCTCAGGCACTGTGACTCCTCCACATAAAGTATACAATCAATGCATATCATGTCTGCTTTCAAAAAATATCAAGAAACTTATCTTTTTTGTATCTGCAGAGTTTATTTCACAAAAGTGCTAACCTTCCCCCCCCTTCACCAAAATGTAGACTGTCACAGGTTTCTCTGTGTTGTCCTCAGGACCAAAGGTGCCCCTTTGATTGGGGAGGACACTCCGGTGGTTGTAAGTTTCAGATTCTCACATAAAAAATTGCGCTGTCGAACTGTGGCTGATCTTATGTAACTGCTAGTAGAAACTACTTTTGCTGACTTGGTGGGTGATATGGTCTGTGGAGGCAGTCCATTGATTTCATATGTCCACTGCATTGATGTTGTCTGAAAACAATGAACAAAGACATGATAAAAAGAGCATTAGTTATCAAATACCTTGAAACTTTTGACAGTGATTTAACATGCTACATTGATTTTAAAAGATTTAAAAGATTTAAAAAGAAATTAAAAGATTTGTCATTTTCCATGTAAGGTACTAGAATAACACAGAACCAGAACTGCACTCCAGGAGCAAGGCCATTACCCATGTGAAACCATGGACCACATTTAACTTTATGAATTCAAGACCAGGCAGGCATAACAAAAACAAGTAATTTACTTTCCTAGATGATCTAAAATTCTTCTTTTATCTAGTGAACCCCATAGTATTGTATGTTGTTCAAAGATAATTATTTCATAGTACAATATAAATGCTTCTAGTTTATACTGTAGGATTTAATTGTAGCTCTGATAATGGTAATAATGGTATTATCAAATGGTGGAACTTTGCATTAGGATAATTAACAAAACTAAAAGAAAAGGGCTCTGAGAATGCATAAGGGAATTGTGGATTCATGCTAGTTTGAAGAATATGTGAAATAAAAGCGACACTCTTCATTTGCTTTCTGTGTATAACCGTTCTCTAGGAATTGAGCATATGTTTCTATGTCAGGTCTTGTAATGCTTGAGTACTTGATTCTTATTGAATACATAATTCTTATTCTTATTACACATCCCATCTATGTGTACTTAAGGAGCATTATTTCTATGCATATGAAGGTTATACTGCTATCTCCCATGTGTCATTTGGGTTTTGAAGCAATATTTCGTTTGCTGACAAACCCAAGTGTGACTATTGCAGATTCTCCAGTCTTTTTTTTCCCCAAATTTATACCCAGGTCACTTTAATGATTGAAATTATATCTTTTTTCCAAGTCTTTAGCATCATCCTTCCTGTCATCACATCTAGGAAAAGGTCTATTGTTGGATCTTTAGGTTTCTGTTCTTTTCCTTTAAACGGAACAAAACCAAATGATCAAATCTCAAAGATTTCAAATGGCATGTCAATATATCCAGCTTTGCACTATGAAAAGAGAAAGACAACGAAGTGTTGCATGCACTGTCTGTCATCTATTTGTGTGCACTCAGTAACTGATAACCCAAAGTTTTCTGTTTGGGGCTTTTTTGCTTTCAAAGCACTTGCAGGGAACACGTGAAAATATGGGACGCTGGATGTATACTAAAATATATTCATCCAAGTGAAAAACTTCATATTCAGCATGTCTATACCAGGAAATGGAACACAGTATATCTAGTCTATATAATGCACAGACTCTATGTTTGTGCAGTCCCATGCAAGAGTGTACAGAATTACTAGCTCCAGACGTCAAAGCAGTGTAGTAACATCAAACTAGTGATATTTCCAAGCTCCCACAATCTGCCTTTCCACATTTGGCACAGCATTGCAATCACACAGCCACACCGCTTTGGTGCTAGAGCAGGTTTGTTGGTGCTAGGCTTTTGCATCATGCTGCTTTGAACTATGGAGACATGGCCTGTAGGATTACCTTTCTTCCCCTGCTCCAACTCATAAAGATTTGTTACTACAACAGTTGGGATTTATATAACACACGTCCCATTTAAACCAAACTTAATCCTTAAAACAATCATTCACAGATGTAATTGTTATACACAGCATCAGTCTGTTTTCATCCAGGCAAACTAAGGATCAGAAAGGCTGTGTATACCCTCAAATCAATCTGGAAATCAGAACAAGAGTCAAGCTTAAAGCTCAAGAGTTTTTCCCTCTGAAGCCCTTAGTGAGCAATCCAAATTCCACCGCAGCTGCCCTTGTGGCCCCATTGTTCCTCCCACTTTGACAGCTGGGCTCCTGCTCTGCTGCAGGGCATGTCAGTACTCCAAGCAGATTTGGCCTACAGAGGGCATCAGCAGTATTCATACAAATGGCCAATCAGCCCTCACAACAAAGTTTTGCATATTATAAATGCCATAAAGCATCTCCAGCATATTTGTGTTGATTTGTTTAGATATTTATTGTATTCTGCCAATTAATTTTGGTCTGGGTACATCACTAAATAGGCCATAGTCAACCTTCTCCATCTCTAACTTCCTCTGCAGTCATCCCATATTTATAATATCATACAGAAGAGAATAACAAGGATGTTAATGTGGCTCCGATTTTTTTTTTTTTAGTTTTGTTAAATATAAATTTTATATTTTCTAGGAAAAGTTTCAGCTGGTGTTTCCCTTCAGTGTCTTTCATCTCCTACTCTTCTAATCACTACTCTGTCATTGCTAAAGTACATTTAAGGGATATCTTTGCAAGCAATTTTGCATTCATATTGCAGCTATTCAATAAGAGTAAGCTTCAGGCCATTAAGCTGCAAACCCTTTGGCACAGGTTTGTTTTCTGCTATGTATTTTTACAGTATATACAGTATTTCACATACAGGCCTATACAGTTACAGCTCTTAAATGTCATCAGCATATAAATCTCTTATTGTGCTGCTTCTTATTACCTATACTTCTGAAGTTCTAAGCTGTATTTTGGTAACTTAATATATACATTTCTGTGCTCCTCTACTTTAAAATCTACTTTGCAGATATCATATTATTTTAAATATCTACAAGCACTAGAGTAAGTGTAAGATCTTAACAGACATCTCACCATGCACACATAATTTTTTAAACTTTCATTACTATTCTGCTAAAATCAAAATCTAATTTAAATTGAATATTATTCCTGTGTAAAACAGGAGGATTAGCTCATCCTTATCATAAGCCTTATTTAATACTGGCAAAGATCTACTAACTCCACTGTCTGTAAAGATAAATGCCAGCAAAAGCAGGTGTGACATGGACCAGCATCAGTATCTTCTGTCCAAAGATAATGCTGCCATTTAAGAAAAATAAATCTTTCTCTAGAGCTAGCTAATTGTCTTATTAACTCCAGTACAAGGTGAAATAGTTTATCTTTCTTTAGCATGTCAGATTAACAATTTAGTTTGAAGAAAATTTAACCCCTGGGTCATATTCACTGTGTGCATGATTCATTGATTGCTTTAAGGTCAGAGAAAAGACCTGATAGTTGTTTCAGCCAATGATTTAAACTGAGTATAAAGTTACTAACGAACCATTTCTGTTCATGAAACTCACACATATTATAGCTTTACTATTCATATTGTTCTAAATTGTTTAGGGTGGGGCATAAATGAAAGTGGTGGGCTATGTCGTTTCTCACCAGCATCAAACAAGGGATCCTGCCTTCTGGGTGCTGCTGGGCAAAATCACCCTTTGCTGATTTCCTGTTCATTCTACAAGTATCCCAGATTGTATGTTTTGCAAAAAAAAGTGAGTGGCTTGACTTTGGGGAAAAAAAGCTGCCTATTCCGGTGCTGATGTACTCTGGGTCTGGTGTGGTCCCATGGCAGGAGAGAAGACTGCTCCTCCCCTGATGGAAATACTTGGGCTCAATGGGGAAAACATTGTGGGGCAGATAGTAGGACAAGCAGGGAGTGAAGGAACAGGAAGCCTGTAAGAGAGGGTCCCCGAGAGCAGCAGACTTAAAAGCAAGTTGGAGAAATGAGAGACCTCCTTGGGGATTTAGAAAGGATTGCATGGAATATTTCAGCCCAAATATAACAACACTGTTTTTTTTTAATTCATTTTATTATTTAAGATAGGATAATGCTTGTGATCCAAAGAGAGGCTAAATAGATCTACACTATCACATGAACCTTCTAGACAGGATCCATCAAGCTAGAACGTACAAAAGAAAAAAAATATCCTAACTAATTTATCATCTTGGTGGTTTCTCTATTGTAAAGCATGTGCCATCATCCAAGGAAATTGTAGATACTCCTTGTGGAAAAATTCTGCATTCATGTATTTGTTTATTAAAAGGACGCCTCTTGTTTTAGTTCAGTGTTTTCTGCTAAAGGGGAAACAAGTGCTGTTACAAGAATGGAAAACAGTTTACTGTAACTATCAACATACTTGGGTTAATGCTACAAGACAACCTAGAATTCAATACTTCTCAGAAAACCTTTTAACACCCATAAATGTCTGTTTTATTAGAATATTTACTTCCAACTGCAAAATATTAGGTTTCCAAAAGTTATCGAAGGCATAAGCATTTCCCTTTGGGATAAAACTGTACAGATTAATCACTACGACTATTCTAAGCAGTCTGAAAACTGCAGCAAGAGCCAATGCACCAAGTTCAGAATCCAGGCAAGTGCATCCAAACTGCCTGTGTGGATTTTCAAGTCAGACACATTACAGCAAAGGAGTGGGAAAGAAATCAAGTATCAGACTTTTCTGGAGTGTGGGAGAAGGATGAGAGACTTTGAAAGGTCCCTTATATACAACCATACAATTAAGATAAAATATTTGAGTTACAAGCTGTATTCACTTCCATAAGAACTATATCAAAACTTCCCAAATCAGATGAACTCCTCTTCTTCTGCTTACAGCAGTGCTGATTATTATACCAATTAGCACTGGTAGTAACAAACAGAAGTCTAAAGACAAAGTTATTGAATGTATACATAATGTGCTAGAATTGAAATATAAAAAGGGGAGTCTCTGATAAGAAGAAAATAAGAGTAATCTTACCTAATAAGAATGTAGGTATTTAAGAATCCCAGTTTCCCAATACTGTATCTCTAGGCCTATTCCACAGTGGTTTTGTTATTGCAGCTTACTTCACTTAAAAAAAAAAAAATCCCTTTTGGGCACATATGCCTAAGAAAGTTACATTCAGCTATGTTATCTAACAAAGTTTGGGATTGTCTCATGGATACTCTTTATTTCTATTGGCTCAAAGATTTTCTGTTAACCCAAATTCAAGATTTTATGGCAGTAAACTGGAAGAATGAGGGAAAAGACACCTTGATAAGGAAGTAAAAGAGAGGGAAGTATTATTATAAAATCATATGTGCAATATCATAGTATGGCATCAAGACATGTGATAATCACCTATGAAATGAGTTAACTAAACTTCTTCCCTGTTTATGGTTTTTGTCTGCTTGTACTGTAAGCTTTTTTAAAACGTAAGGAATTTTTTTTGCTGTCTTATGAGCTGCATAACCATATCTGATTTATTAAACATTAATTTAAAATCCATGCCATAGATCCATGCAGCCACTGTATAATCAGCTAACACTGAAAATGCAAACATCATAAAAAGGTATCAAACATCATAATATTTGAAGGACAGTGTATTTCTAATCAAGTGCCTATCTATAGAATGACAAACTGATCTTGTCAAAAGCAATCAGAAACATCCTTTAATTATTTTCAAGGATAATTTATAAACATTTTTAAAGCTAAAAAAAACACTCAAATTAAAAACAAGTTTTTTTTATTCTGAAGCTGTAGTAGTATATTGTCCCTCTCAGAAGTTTATAACATATGATGATTCATATCATAGCATACGTGCTATGTACAAAGAACACACAGGATATTCTAAGTATTACCTTTGTTGATCTGTTTTAGGTTTATGGCTATTTTACCATAATGAATAATGAAGGTATTAATTGGGCTATGAAGCTAGCATTTCTTTGACAATCCTCCTAACTAATGCACCATATTTGTTCAAGTCACAACAAACACAAGATAAAATTTTCTTCCATCATAGTACTGAATGACCGTGAATCAAATCTTAGCAGTTACCTTAAGTACTCATTATAAAGATAATACTATTGATATATACATACATAAAACAATATTAAATTATTACTATATTATTAGAAAGGAGATTTCTTCCTTATGAAGAAAAACTGGACCATGGGCTGGGTGTCCTTGAAAGTCTGAAGGAGGATTCTTGTTGAAATGCATGACTTTGTTATCAATACCTAGAAAGTCCTGATGACTGTAATCTAATTGAAGTGTGAAGAGAGTAATAATTTGGCTCACCTGATGGAAGTAATGGCCATCTGCAGAGCTAAATCTTTCTGAAGAATATTTTAAAGAATGCAAAAATAAGACAAATGCCACTTTTTACTGGATATCACAAGTTAGATAGCTGATTGAATAATGTTCATGAAGTAATTTACTCAGCAAATACTGGTAACAGTCACCAAATAATTTATATGAAAGTACATTTTTGGTATTCAACTCATTCTAACAGATGGCTCATGATTCATAGGATTAAGTTACAGAACACAGATCACCCATGCATATTCACTATAGGTTGGCAGTGCTACTGAATTATATGCTAATTAATTGCTAGAGAAATCTATGTTAGGATGGAGTTAAATGTTTGGAGCAACTATCAGTAATTTTAAGGTAAACAATATTGCAGTTATCTTCTAAACAGTGTTAACTCAGGAAAGTCAAACTAAAATTTGCAAGAACTCCAAAAAAATAACCCCCCATCTCCCCCCCAGGAAATTACAGGTAATGCATCCAGTATTCCCCGATCCTTAATTTGTACTGCAGTGATGACAAGAAAAGAATGGCCTGTGATGATCAGTGTATACAGTATGAAATTAAACTGAACTTTTTACGTGACCTGCTGAAGGGTCTCTTTCTCTATTTTTGTCCCTTAAGATTAATTCAGGGTGCAATAAAATTGTTTGGGTGCAACAATGTTATAATGTTTCCATTGTTAAGGTTAGCCTCAACTTTCCTTTTCTAATGTGAGACTTGCAATAAATCCAACACTTCTGTGCCCCATATATGCTCTGTTCTAAACTTATCATAAGACTTCAGTTTGTTAACTATACTTTAATGTTTTTTATTTGAGAATTGTTTCATTTGCTTGCTTCTTTTTTGTATGAATTTCATAAATAAACAATAAAGAGACAACACGAAGATGCACTATCTCTAATAAATAATATCATTTGGTAGGGATCTTATGTCATTAGCTTCCAGTTTTCTGGATAGAATAATCAGTACTCCTATGTTGCTTTATTGTATCATCATGAAGTGCAGGGCAGGTTAAGTGAATATGTACTAGCCAGTATTTACCTGTTAATGACACGGCCTCTGCAGATTCCCCACTTTTCTCCTCCCTCTTGTTCTTACCTGTTTTCCCTGTTTAGTGCATCTGGTAAAACAGACAGCATATCGGAAAAATACTGGAACAAATAATCAAAAATTGACATCCATAATTCCTTGCTTTCCTCCTCTCTTGTTGTTCCAGTCTTCCATAGTTCTTATTTTTCAAAGGCAAACATACTATAAACAGCTAGAAAAGTACTTTCTTTGAAACCTTAGCTATCTCTTGTAGCTTAGAAGAACAACCTTGTAAAAATATGGACCTCTGGATCAAGGAAAATCTAATCTATACCTGAGTTTAAGGAGAATTCAGGGAAGAAAAAACTGATGAAAGAGAGATGTCTTTCAGAGCTAATTTTTAAACATAAGGCCTCAAGCTTCCTCATGTTATGCTGCTCTCAGATGTTTCAACTCTTGGGATGAGAAAATACTGGAAATAGAATTTCTTTCACTGATGTTGTTGAGGAGCTAATATGTATCAGAATCCGCACTTGTTAGATCTCTGCAGTCCTGTAGAAGGGCCCCTAAACAGAGATGGGAAAACTGACTGCAGTAAGTCACTATTTGCAGTGACTTACAGTGTGTCCTAGCCAAGTCTGTAATGAATCATCAACTTCTGTGTATTGGCAAGGAGAAAAGAACTCCTGAAAAATAAAATGAAAGGATGATTCTGGAGAATTCAATGGAACAAATCCACCTGGTCCACACTTGGCTCATAAAAACAATTTCCTATCCTCCCTTTGTCCATGAAAACAATTTCCTAAACAGTGTTACTTTTGAAGGACCAGGATAGTAGAAAACAAGGGCTTATTCTACTCTTGGAAGGTTACAGTATCTCCTTTGGTATGACCAGTTACTTAAGAAGTAAAATAACATTGAAAAATGGGGAGACAGGGAATTAACTTCCCTCTGAATCCAAAGTGATTAGTACTGTCACAGAGTATATAACATGAATTCTGCTAGGACAAAGTAACATCTGCATTTCTGAAGAGGTGAAGTAAAGAGGAAGGAATATGAAAAAAACTTCCTGCATAAATTAGTCATAAAGAAGATCTGGGGGAGATAATATGAGTTTGAATTGAAGCCCTGTCGGACTTTCTCTGAAATAAATGGTTTATGAAAGCTTCTTCAGGAAGATGCAGGGCACTTAGGAAGACAATCCTGACCACAAAGGTTTACAGCAGAGAAAGGGAGAGAGCCTTTTGGGTGTGACCATAGTATACAATATAATAAGCCTGGCTTTCTTTCATCTCTCATATTCTCTGTCATCATTTATAGCTGTCCTAATGATTTTAGATATTAAAATACAGTGCAAAACATATCATTTATTTACTTGACTTGAGCCATTCCTCATACAAAGTGTGGAAATCTTAAAACTGGAGTACTGAGCCATCCTGAGAAATGGTCACCAAAACTTTATTTCAGGGTTTCAAAGGGTAACAGAATGGTCAGACCTGACAGCATGGTCTGGGGGTGCCTGTGAAAAATGTCTGTCCTTCTTTTTCAGATATTGGACATGGAATTTGGGATCCGTGCACTTCATCAATGGTCTTGCCTTCCCATTTCTAATTCAGAAGATGGATAAGCAGCATTTTTTTTTAGATTAGAGGAATATTTCCAGATAGAATTAAAGGTGGCTTAACTGACTTCTGAAGTTGAAATACTGTAAATTTCACAGCATTGCTTCGATGCAATACAGTCAATATCAACCATTCCTTCAGCACTGGAGATGGTCTGAATACCCTCTGACAGCAATGGTTCTCATGCCTGTACCGTCTGCCGGCCTTGTAAGAATTGTAGTATCAATAGGAAAAGTAAACTATTTTCAAGCCTGTGACTCAAAAATTTTTAGTATTGATTCTGTATGCAAAGTCCAGTGATGATAATGATAGATGTACTACATTCACTGTTTGTAATCAACTTTTTAGATCTTTGCTTTTAAATATAAAATTCAGGTCAAAATCAACCAATAGTGAGGGACACAGGTGATTTCTTTCTTAATGTGAAAGTATTTCAGTTATCTTATTAGCTTTCTTACATTTTTTCCTGCTCATTCTGTTTAACAGATATAATTTAGAATAACATTAAATTACGGTAGGTGACAAATCTATCAAAAACAGTGCACAATGTATTTTCATCAAGCTATTGAACACATAACATTACCATTTTCACTTAAGACATGTAATTTTGCATACACAGCTTAGAGAAGCCACACCCAGCATCTGTGGCTTGCACACTGCATAATTTATTTCCAGAACAGCATGACAAATGGTTTTGATATGCTATCTTCCACAGGCTAAGTTAGTGATTATTCAGTAATAAAAGTGCAGAAGCCTGACTTCTGGAGCGCTTGATAATGTTACCTGCAATCTGGTTTACTCTGACATCTATTTTATCATTTAAGACTTATTTTGTTTTCCTTCCACTTTAGAATATCTCTGAAGTCTCACCCATGAATTACAAAGCAATTGCTCATGTCTCTAGCTGAATTCAGCACAGTGCAAGGATTGTGCAATTTAGGACAGCAAAACCACTGTAAACCAACCTGAATACGCCCTTTCCCTAGGATTTGCCAGCCTCTGGGCTGCTCTATCTTGTGCCTGGCAGCAACTCCTGCTCCAGGAAGCCTTTACAGAAAGTTTCCTGTCCTTCCTTAACTGTACCTCTTTGACTCAAAGTTCAGCTGGTTTTCTATTTTTTCAGTTGTTTCTTCTTTTTTTAGCAGCACATCACAACCTAGATCTGAGATGTCAGTCTGATGGAGGAAGTTCTTTTTCTCCTCACAGTACTATATATCTTATCTAAGAAGCATACTCTCTTCACTAAATTATCATTAGTGGTAATACTTTTTTGTTTTGTTAGAACAGTGCTGTTTATGAAAGCTACTATAAACGTTGAAGTTCCATTATGGAATACCTATTTAAAATGCTCTTTATGCAATGTGTCACTGTTTCGTACTTGTAACTCAACTATATTTTGATGTTCTCTTTCACAGCTGCAGACGCATCCATGATTGTTTTCTTTACTGGCTTTTTATTGTATTTTCTCTGATTGCATTCTTTGTTCTACAGAAATTTTTAAAGTCAAGTTCCATGTCACTTTTACAGAATTAAGATTCCTTAGAGCTATTCAACTGTCTAACTTGAATTGTTTTGATATGTAGTTGACTGACAACAAAAGTTTTAATGATGGTTAAAGAACATTGAATTGCTTAGCAAAGTAATAAAGGTTTTTTGCCATCAATAAAATCTACTGTAAGTATTAATGAATATTAAAGTCTTAAAGAATCCACAAAATATCCAATGAAGTACCTGATTTGTGTACATAAAATACAAATGAGGCTATGCTATTTCAATTATATATATACATTCAGTTAATAAAATGGACACGAAAAGATAAGTTACCATCTCTTAACACTAATTAGCTCCTCAGGATTGAGTTTCTCAGCAGGACAACTAAAACAAAAATTTGCATGTACAATGTTTTACTTTAATGTTTTCAACAAATGAGAAAAAAATGACTGTAGGATCTTTCTCCCTACTCCCAACCTCCTGTTTCACTTTGCAATCCAATGTAATGACCAAAATAAAATTCAGAAAGAACTTACACTGTCATCTCTCCTACTTTACAGCCTAATTATTACAGTTCATTGAAGCACATGAAAATGACAGTTCTGCTACTCTCTATTCATAGAATTTAATAATAAAAATATGACAGTGTTAAGACTGTGGCTTTACACCCGGAAATGCAAAGGGAATTTTACAGCAAGAGTGCTGCAGTCCTTTACTACAGCAGCATCAGAAGAGAGGCAATACTGTAAAAGAAAAAGAACAGACACTTCCTCTCTGCTTCTAAAAATAGTCCAAAGCCTCAGCCAATACACTGGCTAGAAAGAATTTGTGCAAGAGAGGGTCTACAGTGTTAGGTGCAACATTAATTGTATTTCACCTTCATTATTATTCCCCAAATAAGAGTGATTTAATACTGTTCTTACATCAAACTAAATCTGTCTCCCTCAGGGTCAGTAATGCAGATTATTTTGGCTAACAGGGAAGGCGGAAATGAGTATCTGGTATTCTCAACATGTCATCAAGTCTCATTTCAGGTAGATGTTGATAGCGCAGCAGTAGAATTACCAACAGTCACAGATGCTCAGCTTATATAAGAACTACATGAATGAAAGGTTTTATATAGAGGAAAGGGGGGAGTTTAGTGTACACAAAAGGACTATCAATAAGAGGAAAGACAAGAAAAGTCTCATCAAAGTATCAAAACGTGAATATTTCAAGTAGAGTAAGGATGTTAAAAAGATCTCTAACGTATTGTAATGGTGTATTATTGGTTTGCAGAATACTTGTGCTTACAAGCATTAAGAGCCTTCAATATATTTTTGAACATACAGGAGTAGATTGGATAAGATGTGATCCACAGCAGTAATATGTCTGAGTGAATTGCTACAACCATACATAGTACCACAGGTGGAGATGTAAAGAACCATCTGCCTAGATCATAACCTGAGACTGAGATGTAAGTAGATGTAAGTTAAAAATCCAATTGCTCAAAGCACATCTTCTGTACTGACAAATTCCGAAAAGAGAAAATTTTGGATTACAGACTGACTTCTTAGAAAGCTAATGAAAATCTTTGAACATGATGTTTATCACATTCCAGACAAATTTATCTTGCTAAAGCTCTTTGTTAGCAATGGCAGTTACTGGCTAATTTATGTGCATCATGCCTCAGAATGTGACTTCAGGTCCAGAACTACATTAGAATTTTCTGAGCTCTGCAAATGTGTCACACAACATTATTTAAATATTATTAAATATAAAAGAACACAAAATAAATTCAGTCAGATATTTTCTTTTTCAAATGAAAGAAAAAGCTATCCCTGTAGTTTAGGTAAAAAGAATGAACTAATCCAATGTCTAATCAAGTAAAACAAAACAAGCATGAGGGATTAAAGAGTCTTCTTGTTTTTCTAGAATTCAGATTTCTTACGCACTGTTGTACAAGTTGTCACTCAGAGAGATAAAACAGTTCGGTTATTTGCCATGCATCTTTTTATCAATTCTATTCTGACCATCTTATTTTGTAAATCAATGTTACTGTTTCACTTCTAATATAGTAGCCTAAAAACACTGCCAGCTTTCAGTGAATAAGTTTGAAGTAGAAACAATCATCTGGCAAGAGTTTAAGGTGTTTGCTCCTACTATATATTTTGGATAAACTGTTTCCCTTTTAAGAATGACTTAAAGCACTTCTGAAAATCCATTCCTGCAGTAATAAGAACACATTTACTCCTCTTGGAATAAATGTCTTCAGATCCTAACATGTTTCCTGACCTTCAGTCTGACAGAAGTTGCTTAATTAAAATTTCTTTCTGTTTATTTTGAAGCTTATCTTTAAAGAGTTATTCCTGGATTTGTGTTCTGAAATTCTGACTTCAACAGTTTAGTATCTAGCTTCTAGTGCCTTTGATCCAATATGGTATAACACAAGTAAAATCAATACCTTAGGCCTCACATATTCAATTACTCACATTCTCCACTATTTCTTAACATGGATATTTTGACTTTCTGTTAAAAAGCTTTCTGACATGTTGTGCATATAGTTGGGGCACATGTACCAGTATGAGTATCTATCTCCAGGGAAAGGGAGAACAAATACCAAGAAGTTAAAATATAATGTTTTTTGAGCTTGCCACAAGTTCATTTTCATAATTTAGCTTTATTCTTGTCTATAGTGAAAAGTAATAAAGTAATCAGAGTGTGTGTGTTTGTGTGTTTTTCCTTCCACTCCTGAAGGTATTCTGGTGTCTTGTATTTACAAAGACTTACCTGAATTACAAGTATTGCTCTATGCTTCTTGCCGTACATTCTGGGCTTGAATCCCACTGTTATATGGGTTCCAACAGTGCCTACTGGGAGAAGTTCTCCAGCTTGCGGCAGTACAACAAACTCAGGATCGCTGCCTGCCAGGAAATATGCAGTGAATGGCTCTGGGTACCTACAAAAAAGCACAGGAGGATATTGTGCCTTTTACAGTATCTTAATACTAATTTATCTACAATCAAACATTTATGGCACCATGTAGCATGAATCAGGAAACTTGGCAGCCTATGGAATGCTTACAGAATAATAATAGCATTGTTACTTATAGAATAATTATTCTGTAGTAATTAGTTATATTTATTTATAAATATTTATAATCTTTACATACAGACACCTGAATACAGGTCTTCCATTTCCAACATTAATATTTTATTATGAATATTATATTAATTACAGAACATTGATAGCATTTTCCACTAAAAAAAGTAGAATCACTTTACTCCACTTGTAAAGACAGCCGAAATTATGGATAGGAAGATGTTTTGCTACTGAAAATTACTCATTTTAATAATACCGATAGAAGTAAAATCCACGTCAGACTTAAACTCTGCTTTTCCTGTTTAGAAACCCTCACTTTTCTAATCTCTAATCAAGTAAAACTGACAAACCACCCATTTTATTAAGTTTTATGACTGTGTTTGCAATCCGAGGGAGTGTTACTAGAATGGGAGGGAATTCTGAAAGCCTTGAAATGAATATATGAAAAATCCTGGTTTTCTATCTCTGTTTTCCAAATTTTTCTTGTTCTATAAACAAACACTTTAAAATATTGCAATAAAAAATATTACATTCCTCTACAGATATTGTATGTCTTGAGTCTCATAAGAAGTTTTGTCACAGATACTGTAGAATTTGTTTAATAGCCAGTTTCATGGCAGTACTTGTACTTATGCACCCAAAGGAAATGTCTTATTCCCAGTAAAAACAGTAGCTGGGGACTACAGGAGAGGATACAAAACATTTTTGCCCAATCCCAAGTGAAGACTGTCTATCAGAGTTCCTCAGTGACTCCTTGTCGTAAACACATTCTCAGTATAAAAGTATACATTACATTCTTTGCAGTCAAGTATTCTCCTTTCAGTCCTTTCATATGTTGCAGAGGACATCTCCATTATCATCTAGACTTATATTTTACTCTCATTCTCTTCTCGCATCTAGCCTATGTCCAAATCCTGCACTTTCTTTTCCATAATTCTTCAATATTCAACCCATCTGAACAACTTTCTTCTAGACCTTTGCCACTTCCTGTTTTATATTTCCTTCCCGTCTGTCTAGTCCACTCTGTTGGCATATTGACTACTCTTACTGTATGTTGTGTGTGTTTTTAATATACGAACATTAGCTAACCTGTGAATATACAGAAGGAGAACAAAAGAAATTGAAGTGGAAATATGATATCGTTGTCGAAAAACAACCTACAACACTGCCATAGTACAGCAGAGCAAGTATCATGCTTAGGGCTACACTTTTAGTTGATAAAACTTGAAGAATGAAAAATTAACAGCAACTCAAAGGAAAACTGTTCAAATCTGTGTATTCATGGGTTGTCACACCAGAAATAATACTGCTTTTCAAAGAAAATACAAAGGAGTGTAATTTAATATTTTATGACTATTCATATCTCTATGGAAATGTCCCATATTTCCTGGGCAAGTGCTATGCAGCGGGTGGTACACTGGGTCTATGTTATATTGCTTAAAAATAGCTCTCCTTTTGCATATGTTCTTATGAAAAGTTTTCTTAACTTCAAAATACTCTCATGAAAAAAGGTCATATTGCAAGTCTGTAGAAGAAAACTGCCAGTACAAAAAATTGAACCCAAAAGCTTCTGCCTCCTCAAAAAAATTATAGAACATTATATTTAGTAGTGCCATCAGACTTAGTTGCATTAGTGGATTTAGCTTAACTTTTCCTTTAGGTGCCATCAAGGCGGTCAAAACTACTGAATGTCTGAAGCTGCATTTCAAGTCCTGTGACATCAAGCTTATGCTGATAATCTTTTTGTGGTACCTCAAGCTGTGCAGCTGAGTTTACACCACTATACCAACAAACTTGTTATGGCCTGAGTTCCCACCTCTTGCCATCTAAGCCCTGAGTTTTCTCATCTTCATTTCCAGCAAGGCCTGCTCAACCATGAACACTTATAGCATACCTACTACACACACAAGACAGGCAAGGGATGGAAAAGAGTAGACATACCAAGTAGCAAAGTATTCATCAAAAACATCTGAGATGAATATTTAAGCCCTGGTTCTGATCTGGGCCAGGAACCTGAACACAGGTCTTCCTCTTCCAATATAAAATTGCTCTACTGAATTTAGGAAACATTGTAAGGTAGTGCTTTCTTTCTGTCTTGTGTTCAGTCTATTTTCTGTTAAGTATGAAAAGCATCCAGCTAGTCAGGAATGACACCTACTAATAAACGCTTTGTGTCTTCAAGAGACATATAACAGCGTGACTCAGACAATAGATCTAACGACAAAAGGCTAAGTGAAGTGGGAGAGGCTGCATGCACAGAAGACGCAAGAGAACAGGGATGTTATTGATGCAGAAATTGCATCTTAGCAGAGTGAAATGCAACAGTAACTTTTTTCAAATACCAGAAATGATTCCTCAAAACAGTTAGAGAATGTAAAAGAGGAAAAGCCATTGTTTTAATCCTGAAAAATGGACAAGACAGTTTAAAATGAAACTGTCAGAAAGCTCATCTATAACTGTTCACACAAGATACTCATATTTGCCAAGTCAGAGAAAAATCTTATTGTGTTAACTTTGCCAGATTTTAATTTTCAAAAAGAAAATTGAAGAAAAACTATTAAAATGCTTTAAAAAATCAATGTACCTCGAGACAGCACTGAGAAAAGATACTAAGAGGCTGCTGTATATTTTTCTGTGATGTGTAAATATACATACACACATATAAATATACACCTAAAATCTTTCCCTTCCCTCCTTTCCTTTCCTTTCCTTTCCTTTCCTTTCCTTTCCTTTCCTTTCCTTTCCTTTCCTTTCCCTTCCCTTCCCTTTCCCTTCCCTTCCCTTCCCTTCCCTTCCCTTCCCTTCCCTTCCCTTCCCTTCCAGCAGTTTTAAGCAGAAGAGTGAACTCAGTTACTTGGCATAAAATGTTCCCTGAAGCAGGAGCTATGTCCAAATAAGGAAAACGGAAATTCTGTTAAATTAAAAGTATCGCCATAATATGGTAGATCAAAAGAGATGCTGAGGTAGATATGGCTATTGGCACAAGAACTAGAAATTAAAAACTTATTCACACACAGTTAGAAACAGGAACCTTTCACAGTGCCTGTAGTTCTGATAAATCATGGATTTTTCTGTTAAAAATATATCTAAAGATGGCCACACAAGAAAAATCAAGTGGTGTTTTCACTGATGTTCATGTCAGGGAGACTAGATGGAATCCTGGGTAGCTTGCTAGCATGTCTTCTTGTTGTCATCATCTATATAGTACAGAGAAAGCTAGAGATCTCCAAAGTCCCCAAAATAGCACCCAAATTTCTGGCATTATAGCTTTCAGTGTCTGTGTATTTAGTGTATAATTAAGATTAATAATTACATTGCTTAAAATGATTAAAAATTAATTCCTCCTTTGCTCTGTGATTACTGCTCCAGGTAAAACAGCTCTGGAGTCATTCTGGCTTCTCATTTCTCAGCCAGGAAGAACAGGGATGAGGCATTCTGTATTTTCCCAGGAAGGCTTTTGTTTAAGTTAAGGGTGGCAGATACAGACATACTTGATAAAGTTGAATGATATGCAGGGTAGGGTTTTGAAAACATGCACAAATCAAGCACAAATGAATTAGTAAATATAAAGTCAGAGGCCATCTAAACCGAAGAAGCAAATGTGTCTTCCCATCTGCGAGTTCTATAACTACTGTCATAATGGTTGTATGTTGCTATCAATCAATATGAACTCTCTCCTCATTCAAAGAATGAACAATAGTAAATATTAAATTGAATTTAAAAAATAACTAGGAAATAAAATCATGACAACAGGAAGAGTGGAAATTGAACTAGTTTAATAGACATAATTACAGTTACTCCTTTAATCCTCACTTCACATTATTTTTAAACAGCAGTTTATGCTACTCAGTGTTCTCACATTAGATAATTTTTAGATCAGTAAATTGAAAACAAATAGCACCTTATGTCTTCAACTAAAAAAAGATTTTAAAACTTATAATCCCACAGAGATCTCACTAAAATCTTATAAAATATGCTTAGGCCCAGCAAATCTGTTTTATAAAGCTGAAAATATAATGAAGTCTTTATTACATTAAGGCTCAAAATAGCTTTATTTGCTCCTCTCTTCCTCAATCTAGTGAAGTAGTAAACTATTCCTATAGAAGTTTACACATATACTCCTTTACAAAACTGAGGATTTTGCAAACTATACTTTAAAAGCAATGCATGGTGCTTTTGACCAAATGTACTTTTTTCAATAAAAAAAAGAATAACATAGCCTATTCATCTGTGAAGTATATAATTGCTAAGGAAATAATGGATGCAATTTGAAAATGCTGCAATGTGCTTCCAAAAATAGTTAATCATAATCAAACTTACTTGCTGTAATTTGTAGTTAACACCTGCTGGAAAACACATGAGATTTTAGTTATTACACTGTCAAGTTCTATACACTCATTAGCAGTATACAGTTGTGAAATTCTCTAAAATTATTAGTCATAGTTGGCATGATTTAGATGGTTACTTTTCAATAAAAAAAGACAGTAAGGAAAGAATGAGATTATCCTCATTATTTCTCATAACTGATTATATTACCATACCAAAAGCAACTGTAAATCCTGAACTCTGGACAACAGAAGAGATGTCCACACCACTTAACACTGGAAAGACTGCTTCAGAATTTGAAGACTTTCAAAAATATGAAGAAACACTGCATGACAAAATAACTTGCAGGGTATGTTTTTCCAAATATAACATCACTTTTGATGCCTACATGTTGTAAAATCAAAAACAGGAGCTATGATTCCTGTCTTCAGAAAATCTTACTCTCTTTATACCAAGATGTACTATATAGGCAGACTGGCAAAGTGGCTCTTCCAGTAGAAAAGCTTCTGGTAATATGGCTAAATATGGTTCCTGGCTAAATATGTTAAACCTCAGGTATCATACTGCTAAGAAGGATGGTCATCACTTTTTGGAAACTCTGCTGCATGTGTATCATTATCAACATTTTCCACCATGTCATCTACATTCAGACTCCAAAAATGGAGCTTAGTCAATATTTGTACTTTGCAGCTGCCACTACATGGGAGATACTAAGATAAAGTACTCTAATTACATCTTTAGATTAATGGTAGAATTTCACAGAACTGGTAACAATTAGATTCATACAGGAATCCAGGACTATAATACGCACAGCAATGTATGAGGGAGAGTAAGTGTGCTGAGAACTTAATGAATGCATTTTCTTGCAGTATACATAATTCTAGCTCCTGGTAGTTCTAATGAAATACAGCAGTAATTACAGAAGAACAGAAATATTTTTCAAAGTTGTAACTGTAAAATAATTTTTGTTTTTCCCTTTAGAATTATGGAAGGTAAAGGAAAAACTGGATTTCTCACTATTCTTCAGACAGCATTAAAATTAATTTTCTGTGATCAAGGAATTTCTTTACTGAACATTTATTCTATTCACTAGGAAATGAGCATAGATGAAATACGAACCATAGCCACCTCAGTGTACAAAATATGAAATGTAGATTAACATAACTAAATCTGCATATGCAGTCATTTTAAAGCCTAAATTCAGCTTTCTTGTCTTCTCCCACTCCATCCATTTTTGCTCTCTTTTTATTCTAGCCCTGTTTCCATAATCTGGTGGAACCTTGGATTATGCATACACCACTCTACAGAGACCATATTGATATCATCTGTTTGGCTTCTGTGATAGCTGGGACTGACTTAAGTGTGTTTTTCTGAAATATAGTCTGAGTTCATCTGAGAAGTTTCCTTAATGCAAGAAATTTCTGGTTTGTAATAAACACAGATTTGGAGTGAAAGGTTGGGGTAGAAGAGGAGGATGGATAAAATTTGGTTGTATAGGGGAAGCAATACATGATTAAAACTATCAGTGACAGGTAAGATAGTGATGGAAAGCTAAAATTACGTCAGAGAAAGAAGGTTATGTATATGGGAATTAAACAGATAGAATGAACAGGAGAGAATTATGCATTGTTTTGACTAAACATTCAAAGTTAATGTAAATTACCAAACCTTTTCAAGTGAAAGCAGTGTTCATATATATCTACCTACATGTTGCATGTTGGCTACTGAAGAATCTGCACTGGAAAACAAGTGAGGCAACATTCTGCTGCAGCTGGATGCCAATATTTTAACATGAAGAAATAAATCCAGCTACCTGTGTACTAGAATACATAGTAGTAAATGTTCTCCAGAAAACAGTTCTCTATTAGTAAAATTGTTCTGATCCCAAAATATAATTGATTAAAAATACATTAAAAAATAAGTTATTTTCAGTACACCAAATGCAAAAAGCATTAAGCTGTTGCATTAACCAAATGCAAAAAGCATTTAAGCTTTTCTTAAGCACAGCATCACTTTCAGAATTTTTATAATCTGTTTCAAATACATAGAGATCAGCACAAAAAGAAAGGACCAATATTTTAAGATGCATATCAAATAAATTTCTATAATTTTTATTTAGAGGGATAATATTTTATCTATACTTTTTTGGCTAATATTGCTGTCATTATGTACATTGGTTTACATTGGCATTCAATAATGCATTTGGTACTAAAACAAACACTAATGTTAAAACACATACAGAGTCTTGCTCCAAAGCCAATTACTTCACTGGAAATGTTGCCAATATTTCAGCTGGTGCTGAATTAAGCCTACATTTATGACAAATACCAAAAAAGGTCATCTATGAATGTTATAAAATGGCAGATTTTTCCTACTTAACAAGTGAAATCTACTTATCTGTTTCCAAGTAATCTCAATGCCGTTACAAAAAACACCCAACAGTATGTCCTTTTTGAATTTGCTAAGCTGAAAGTAAAATATTGGACTAATCATATATCACAATTGTTCTAGCTGTAGACCATTTTTAAAAATATATTTGAATTTTCTTCATACAACAAAAGTATGTAGCTGGATTCCCAGTGTCTTTCACTATTCACTGAAGCAGATATTGGTCTTTTGCTCATTAGAGGCATATGTATCTCTATTTTAAATTTATTAAAAACAGAATGTGTTACATATTTGCATGGGTTTTCATATTATAAATCATTTTGAACAGCATAGCAATTCTGCTCCTATTTGTAACTGTAACATTATTTCTGAAGCAACTACATCAGCTGTAGTTATGGGTAAACTGCAAAATCATTAATTTACTCTTAAGTATTTCTTATGCATTGAGTATTTTGTGGAGGTGGAGGGAATTAGAGAAAAGAAGATGTAAAAAAAAAAGAAAAAGAAAGCTCGCTAAAACCATTGACCTTTCAGCTTTGTAGAGGCCACCAGAGGTGCTCTTTGGGTCACTAAAGCTTGTCAATTAAATTGGTATATGTAAGAGAATCCTAATACGCCCTTAACAAGATACTGTCCTTTTTCTGTGCAGTAGTTCCCAATTTTTTTTTACTGTTGCATCACTATGAACCCTGCCATCCCCAAAAGATGTACTGCTCTTCTTAGTGAGGCCAAGCAACCACTCTGTCCTACAGGTAGAAAAAGGAGAAAAAGACACAGTTGCAGATTCCCTTTCACAGAAAACCCCTCTCTGCTTCCCCCCCAGTCACTCTCATTCAAAGAACCAGTGCAATGAGGTACTATTCACAAGAAAAGAAGACAGAAAGTATATATATATACACAAGGGAAAAAGATTCACCTCTTTTAAAGTACCAGAACTGATTCTCCATTGGACTGGGCTGCTAACTCTTAGGAAAAAACCCAAAGGGTTGATCATTTTTCTCTGGAAAGGGCTATATGATGATATTCCATATCCCAACTGAAACTTCTTAATCCATATTTTAATATTTTATGGCTTTATTTTTAATCTGAGTCATTTGAGTTATTCAAGCATTGAATTACATCTGTAATATACAAGTTTCATGTGTAATTGCTTTCAAACTACAGATCCTGAATGCTACATTTTAGTTGGCTGAGTGCTCTATTTCCATGACAAAATCTTCACCCCCAAAAGACCCTAAGTAAATCAAAGATAAGATAAAGCAATACAAAATTTACAGAGCAGTTGTTGGTACTGTTTACAATATAGAGCATATTCATTACATGCAAGCATTACATTTTGTATGTAAAATGCGTATGGGGAAACCCTTGTTATATAAAACAAAGTTTGAATGTTTTTGAGGGAAAAAGAGATTCTGTCTTCCACCAAGGCTCTTTTTATATATAACTGTAATGATTCAGGCTTTATAATACCTTTTTTGAGAATGTTAGGTCTCTTCACTACTATCAAACACCTACCAGCAGATTACAGTATTGCCAGAGCAATTGCTTCACTTTTGTTCCTGAAACAGTCCATTCCACTGAAGCTGTTAACATGAACATGGCAGTAGGAGCCTTTTGCAGAGTCCTCATGAATTATCATCACTGACAGTCACCTGAAAGCTGGAATAACTGTCCATCTCCAATGCATAGCTTTTGGAACTAATGTCTTAAAAAATCAGTAAGAATCAAGGAAGCTTCTTTCTGGGGATGCTACAAAAGCATGCATCTACAATGAAAGTTAATTATCAATCAGAGCATCTGGTACACTTGGTAGATATACAGAAAAAAAAAAAAAAAGTTTATCGGGAAGCTTTAAAACTTCCATAAGGTAATTAAACTGTAAGCCTCATCATTGTCTTTCAGGTTGACTGTTCACTGTTTTAAAGCTTATCTAGCTATAATATATAATGCAATCCTTGAGTTCCTGCTATATATAAATTCATTACAGGGTTACTAGATTGTGCAACTCTAAGAAAATAATGAAAGGTATATTAAAATTATACTAACAGAGATTTCTGCAGGACTTTTAAAAAAGAGCATTTGTAGACCAGTAATAAAATACTGAAGACTCTGACAAAATTATTTTACCTAATGAAAGAGGAGAGTAGAGAAGAATGCATAACATTTCTATATAATAAAACATGAATACTTTTAAAAGAATGGCACATTTAAAAATTTTTAAAGCACAATACAAAGGCTTTTTTGGCTTGTTTTATGTATAAAGTATTTTGAAAAACAATTAGTTTAGTAAAATCAGTTAGTAAAAACATTTAGTTAAAGCTCTGTACATGTTCCATAAAGTAAGCCTTTAATATCATGACACATCTTCCTTAGCATTGTGTTATGCATTTTAACAACCAAAAACATTTTAGGGCAAAACCTTGGAGTCATAATATAAGCATTTGGACCTACTCCACCAATTCTCTCTTGGCAGCTATAGACTAATGTGTAGAACATTTCTGTTTCTTATAGTACAGCCTCAGAACCACCATTTGTAACCTACACAGTGCGGCACTTGGAAGTAACGACTTATTTCTGAGATGGCTGCAGCTCAGTTATGTTTCTGTTGCCCAAAACTATCCTATCTATCTGATGTATTTGAGCATGGGTTATATCCTCAGAAAATTGCATAAATACTTTATCATAAGTATTTTTACCTTCTCTGGCTTGTAAGCTTAAAGCCAACTATAGTTTCCTTATTCAGGCCAACTGCTTCAATGTTGATAACATCATCCACTTCTGGCTCAATAGCGATGAACAGTATCGGAAACTTCCAGATTCCTCCTGTAGCACATTGTACTACTAGAGTTGCTGCATTCCTTAAAATTAGTTAAAAAGTTAAAAAGTTAAAACATTCATTGAATAGAACAGCATAATAAAATATAAACTCAGTAAACTAATATCCAGAATAAGCTTCTGTGTGCGCAGAACTGTACTTCAGTAAAATGAAAGTGCAGATGACTTTAAATTGGAATGTGTCTTTAATTTTATATGACATAGTATATATCAGTTGTACTTTAGATGGGAATGTAGACTAAATAGCACAGGATATTTACAGTGTAATATAAGAAAGGATATAATATGAAAGCAAAATGACGGGCACAGCGGAGAGATTTGATTCTTCTTGTTTACTCTGATTTAACTTTTTTTTTTTTTACTGGTTATTCTTTATTTATTCTGATGTTAAAGGAGAATTTGGTCCAGAACATGTTAGCAGTACATATTAGAACCAAATAGATCTGACTAAGGTATATGTACTTTCAGAAGATGCCAGACTATGATGTCCTTGGATTGTCTAAAAAGAGAATTAGTGCTGTAGATTCGGATGATAAAGAAACTAATTTAATTGCAGCCTTTCAATCCTCTACACCAGGCTTGATAGGTCTCAGGTACATAAAGATAAAAAAAAGGGGAGAGGGAGGGAGGACAGAATAGAAATAAAGAAGGTTTGTAAATAAATCTCCCCTCTGACCTCTGTGGAAGTGGGTGGATAGACTTTCTTAGAGGCTTGCTCTTAGTCTATTTCAATAATTTTCTTGACTACTGCAAATACAGTCCCCTCCTGCATCCTAAAAATACCCTCTTTGCATGGAACCCATGAGATCTGGCAGTGTCTGCCCTCCTCTTCGTGGTAATGTTCAACCTCTGAATTTCTCTTTTGCCTGCTCTTTCTTGAAAGAAGCTTCAGGAAAGTCTGTCCTCCATACAAGCTTGGCTTCTTCCAAAGGAAGATGCAATTTCTCACGCTCTCCAAAAGAATATCCCTTTCACAGTTTCTTTTTAAAAGGATGGCATGTACTAAATTAAAGCAAAGCAAAACAACCATTTTTCACATCACAGCTATAGAAGAGAGTACCATTTTTCTGTGAACCATTGTTACTGGGAAACTGCAGACTCATTTCAAATTAAACCATCCCACTCTGCCAAAGAATATGCACACACATTTGTCTAGGAAAAGTTTTTCCAAGGCTGACAGGCCATCCTGTCTCTGTGCTTTACTTGGAGAGCAAGCAATTTTCATCTGAGGCTGTAACACTTTCAATACTCCAATGATTAGAAGTAAATTGGTGGACACACACAACAGGGCAGTAACTCAACAGAACCATCTATCAGGCATTAAAAAGAAACACTGTCAGTTTTAATACCAAAGATATCATAATGAGAAGTGGCAAGTAAGAAAATCTAAAATAATAGATCTCAGGGGGAAAAACAGAATGAAGAAAACAGTGCAGGGAGGTGCTTCCTTAGCTAAGCTTAATCAGATAGGATTTTATTGCATGTTCTATTAGCAATAAAGAACAGGGACTTACCTCATTGGTTTGTTAGGTGCAAACACTATATTAAAGATCAGTGTTATAATT
The DNA here is from genome assembly GCF_036417845.1 of Apteryx mantelli. Classification (NCBI taxonomy): domain Eukaryota; kingdom Metazoa; phylum Chordata; class Aves; order Apterygiformes; family Apterygidae; genus Apteryx; species Apteryx mantelli. The sequence continues at coordinate 94,953,218 of NC_089978.1, forward strand.
CCAGACTCTGTATCCCGTTCTTTTTGCATCAGATGTATGCCCACCAAAGAGTCAAGCTGAGATTTAATTTTATCTGATTGATATTGCAATTCATACAGAAATTCCACTGTTGTGGAAAAACCTAAATGATATAACAGTAAAAGATCAATTTGTGTATATTCAAATGGCAAACATTTGGCTGGCTAGTAGTTACATTTCTGGCTTTTCTTATTATAAGTGACAAACGAGTAAAACTAGCAATTACCCAAAACTTGACTGATTTGCTTCTGATTGCATAGCAAAATCTTCCAATTTCATATAATAGGCTGTATAGTTTCAGACAAAATGAAAGCTAGAAGAATTAGGAGAGTTTAACAATAGTGACATTGCTCTGGCTACCACTTCTACAGTATAGTGGGATATTTCTAGTTCCTCAGCCAAATGTAAATTGCAAGAATGTGGTACTGTTTGTTACTAATTCTATTGGGCCAACCTCAAAGAAAATTGTTATTTAACCACATCAGTGACACTGATGGCTGCCAGCCTGAGAAACAGTCACTGTAATGAAAAATAGCAAAGGTGTCACTAGCAGCCTCTTCTCTTATTCCCTTTGGTAGCTATGAAAAGGCCAAGTAATAATGACATAAAAATAAACAGCTGAGCTTCTTGAATCAAATGGTTCTTCCAGCTATAATAAAGAACACTGTAATATTCAGTATACGATAGTAATTTGTGCACAGACAGGAACTAAATTACTATGAGGAATAGAATCTTAAGCTTCTAATCTATTTAAAAGTTTTACGCACTGTGGGTGAAAAGTCTTTTAACAACATCACTAAATGTTACAGGAGATTTCATTTTACTATGACCACATATCTCAGGACACATTTTGACTTTGCAGAGCTTAGTGTGATGCATTATGCAGAACTCCTGTTTACATATCCATCTATATGCTGGCTATAGACTGTCAATCAGGTTCAGGGTTACCTCCAAGGGCCTTCAGATTTGGAATTCTAAAATACAGACTATACATTTCTTTCTATAAAAAATCTGTATCCCCAAGAAACAACGCACTGTGAGATAGCTAAACAACAGCTTACTTCCACTTTGCCTATCTGTAAAGCCACTTAAAGAGTATGGAGACTTCTTCCAATGCTTGAAGTCCTTTCTTCTTTGCTTAAATGTAAAAGTTCCTTTTCATTACTTCATTAACTAACAAGAAGTTTTAACTTTTGTTGACAATATTTTTGTAACACATAGATTAGATTAACCCTAAAAATTGTCAGAGCTTATACCGAATCGCTTCTGACTCTTTAAAGTACATTGTTTACACAGATATATAGAAGATTTATCCTAGATGTACGAGTTACACAGACATAAGCAAAACATTATCACCAACATACAGGATTATCTGTCATAGTAGATATACACTGAGTACTGAAAACATAGGATTTCCACATATTAATCTATCCTTTATAACTGTACTTTGTTATTATACACGTACTTTGTTATTATACACATACTCTGTTATTATACACGTACTTTGTTATAATGAAATTAAAGACAAACATTTTTCCTACAGTTTATAAAATTCTTGGGATCATACTACATTGTTCCATGTTTTTTTGTTAATATAAGAATCTCCCTTCTTGCTCTTTCTGAAAAATAACATGTTCATGCCATGCATTTAGAATTCAAGACAGCCCAAAGTTTGTAATAGTCACCCTATACAAATGCCAAAACACGAAGATTTAGACATAAAAATTAACTTATTATGTGAGAGAAAAGATTACATCATTTGGAGCATTCCATAGTGGGAAAATTGCAACTGTTGAGCAGATGTTTCTTTCAGGAGTTAAATCACACAACACTGCTCAGAAAAGGCTTATTTTATAGTTCAGATGCTAGGAAGAAAATGTTGTGAATTACATGGTGCTTTTAGTGTCTGAAGATATTTGGGTTTGGTTTCACATATTTACATAACGCCATTTAGTCATAAGCAGTTAAATATTATATTTTTTTCTGCTCTGGGCTGTTTTATAACCTGTTCTATGCTCACAGTAAGCATTTAGTTAAAATACTTTAATATTTACAACACCTAAGGAAAAACAATGCATTTTTAAGCACAAATGAAAATATCTGAAAGCTTCATTATGCAGGTCCCTTAGCTGGTTGTGAATCTACACTGCAGATCTAGTTTAGGGCTGTTCAAAACAGAAAAATGTAATTAGATTTTCATCAGAGCTGCAAACCCTAAAGACTACCATATTATGGGAAGCCTTTGTGAATATGTTAATATTTGTTTCAGACAATTCTATAATTTACATGCTGTCTAAACAAACTGGCAGCTGCTGAAGGCAAAAAAATGTTGCTAAACGTTGCTAGAAATGTGTCCAAATTGTCAAATGTTCAGATTTCTATTGACTCTTAAAAGCCCAGTTTCAATGTAAGTGGCAAATAAATAAAACACTGGAGACAGAATTATCCTTATTTTTAAAATAATGCCAAATACAATGTTGCATATTGTTCGAATATGCCTTGAACCTTTAGCCCAGCACTTTGCATACCAGTCATTTACTAGTTTTGTTTTTAAAATCACCAGTTTAGTGCAGGTACAATTGTTATGTTATCTAATGCAAAATGTAGAATAGACATGCAGGTTAAAGTACATCCCAATTAATCTGCCTCTGTTCTGAAGCAATAGTTCAGCAATAGAGCAGCAGCAATAGTTTTAACCACTTCACACTTGTCTTAAAATACAGATATTTATCAATCCAAATAATGGGATAAAAATATAACATGGTATTTATATACAGCTGGTTAGACCAAAGGAACGAAATTCTCATTATAAAAAAATATTACTTCTTCATATTTCCCAAAGAATATTATGCATTATTTAAGTAAGACATGAAGTAAGATTATGATTTTGAGGTAATTATTGCAAGATGAATTTTGTAAAGCATTAAACATTTCTTATTCTGAAAGGCTATGAATCTCGATTTTTTATAGCATTTTCCTTTCTGCAACTAAAGACTTCCAAAAGTTAGTATGCATCTAGGCAACATTTATGTATGCAGTTTCATAAGAATCACTGAAGCAGCTATATTTGAAAGCCTGCCTCACAACACGAGTTTTGAGCTATGTACTTTTGTATATGGCTGTCATTTATTCTCAAGTGTTAGCAAGGCTACTTCTCAAAAAGCACTAGAATCAAAGTGCTGAAGATTTGTTGTGTTTTTTATAACCTCTAAGAAGATGAAAGGAAATAGACCACTTTCGTTTTATTTACTTTTTGACTCGTAAGCGTGGAAACTTCAAAGTTTTTACGTTACGAGCAGACAGTTTAGAAAAATGTGATTTTTTTGTGACTGTTAGGGATTACTGTAAAGCTAATTAATAGATGCCATACATCTAAAAATAAAAAGAGCAGCCTAACAGGTTCACACAACAGGTACCTCAGGAATGTGACTGACTTCTCAGTAGAAAAGTTCACCTGCTAAGAGCTAATTACAAAGACAGTGACAGGCCTAATGTCTGTAGGTGGTATTGTGAAAGGCCCACTGGATATATCTGACCTGGAAAAGAGCTTCACACTGTCATTAGAGAAGCTTTGTGCATCTCCCTCATATTTCTGAAAAGTGAATAAGTGTTTGACCCCACTGAAGACCAGCTCATTAAACAACATGCTTTCTGATGATAAAAATCTAATGGAAAGAGGCCTGTGAGGCTGCAGTCTTTTTGTGGATTCCCAAACGAGATCCAGCCATCTGAGCACTCTGCAAATAACGCTTAACCTGTGGCACACTTGGTGACTAGAAATGGCAGGGAAGAGGACCGTGCTAAGGGATGCTCCTGTCCTTCATGTTGTCCCCAGTTTCCAGTGACACAGGAGGAAATTGAAGCAGTGATAGAAAGAGGTTCAGATTGCAAAAATGCTTGTCCTCATTACAGAGGCTTTTCTTACTTTGGATAGGTGCAACAGAACAGAGATAAAGAGTGAATTCATTCAAGTGGCCTTCCCATTCAGCCGGCCGCAATCTTACCTGCAGTCATTAATAAAGGAGGTCAGCACAGTCACAGGATGCAAACACAAAATGAAAGCCCAGCTGTTCATAAACTTGCAGCTTCGTGCTTTTCAAAAGCCAGGTAAATTACTGTATCTGGTGCTGGATGTAAACATACTGCACTCTCTCACTGTTTTTTCCCCTAGTCCTGCTAATTCTCCAAGGTTAAGTACCAGCTGCTGCCCTGGCTCCTCCCCAGGTTCTCAACAAAGACTTCTTTCCCTCTTCAACAATAGCCTCCAAAGCAAGTAAAAAAGAAACTATAGGCTCAGAATTTATCCAATCATATCTACCAGATATTTGGCATCTAATGCTGCCCTTCCAAACCTCGGAAAATATCTTTCTTCATAACCCCATTCAAACTGTGGTCTGACACTTGTTCTTTTCCTGCTTCTCCACTGTCTTCCGGGACTCTTCACACGCATACTATTTGAACACAGTAGGGAGTGGGGAGTGAACATTAAGTATGCAGTTATGCCTTAAGAGTGAAAGCAGAAGCAGAGAGAATGAATGACTTGGATTAAAGAAAAACATAAAAAGATAAATAAATGATAGTGGATTAACTGGTTTCAATACAGTTTTTCTCGAGTGAATAGCAAAAGTGAGTTAGAAGAGTAAAAGGAAAAAATAAAAGGAAGCCTGATGGGGAAGAACTTTCCAACATTTCAGTAGCCAGTATCTTCCAGGCAGTGAGAAATGAATCTCATTTGAGAAGTAAACATCTTCTTCTCACTGTGAAATGTCATAACTGGAGGCTAACAGCAGCAGAATAAGCAAAGAGCACAAGGACGCCAAAAGACCTGTTTGTAACTGAATATGGCCTTTCACTGAAGTTCTTCATACAGGTACAAAACTGCTGTATGGAGAGCATTATAAAATACCAGCAAAATAACATCACATACTTTGTTAAATGCTAGACACCAAACTACCTTAATACAAAGAAATTAATGGATATGAAAGTGATCTCCTCCTGCTGTTAATATACTCATTGATGCTCAACGGAATTCTGAGGAAATTCTCAGCATAGCTCTGCTTGTATGTCTTTATATCTCTTCAGTGAAAATTTCTCTTTCCATATCCAATTAAAGCTTTTCATCCATATGTTCAAGGCTCTGCAAAATTCCACTCCTAGCCACAGTTTTTTTCTTTTTTTTTACCATACATTCCACTGCCTAGTTTCCTATCAAACACCTTTAACATTTCTTTCCTAAATTTTCTTTGAAGCTTACTATTTTTGTATGCTACTTTTTTCTCTCTCAGAACACTTTTTAAAAATAGATTTCTAATGCAAGGCCTTAGAAAGTCTTTCTTCAAAACACTGCATCATTTAGTGAATGAATGGGCAGCTTGTCAATCTATGTATATGAAATACAGTGTTTGCATCTAGTATCTGTTACTCTTCATACATTTTTGCATTCTTCCTTTCAGCTACCTCCCTCACATTCTCTCTCTCTCTGAATCCCTTCTGGACTACTTCCCTTTTTATTACATTTACCCACATTCTTCTCCCTTAACAGTTTTTATTTCTTTGCTTTTGGCATAGTTTGGCATAGTAAACTGAAGCAAAAACCTCAGGATAAGCAAAAAGATCAGCCCAGAGGATCTCTCACATGATCCTGCTTTTATCTGGCATTCTGCTTTGATGTGTACAATGTTCTATATATTAAGGTTTTACAGTAACTGATTAAAACGTATTTTTTCAAAAATATTTTATTCCTTTTTCAACATTATCCTATTTACATACCATTGCCTTCATTTAGCTCCTAATCTAATAATTTTAGCAAATAATGATCACCTTATGATGTTTTTTTTGACTAACCACTAAAACACCTGTCAACAAGCCTTCCTCTTATTTTAAACAAGCCAATGAATGAAGAGCTGCTTTTGTATCAAATGAATAAAGAAAAGTATAATTCATACTGAAACTTACACATTCATACATTACTGTGTATCCTAGTTGGTTCTATTCTAAAGCTTTTTTGGAAGTTTTGCCTTTCTTTATTTGCCTATGCTACAAATAATTTGGACTTTTAAGTTACCAAATCCAATATGGAACATATAGCCATAATTTCAAAAAGATAAAAGTTACTCTACTTGGCTACTTGGTGTAGGTTTATCCCAACTAACTTTAGGCATTTGACTAATGTAATCTGAAGACCACAAGTGGCATCGCTGTTTGTCACTGGTGTAACTAGGTCAACACTTCTGAAAATGTTTTTCCAAGCAAAACCAGAGTTGACTGGTGGAGCCAGACTCTTTTCAGTGGTGCCCAGCAACAGGACACGAGGCAACAGGCACAAACTGAAACACAGGCAGCTCCATCTGAACATGAGGAAAAACTTCTTCACTGTGAGGGTGACAGAGCACTGGAACAGGTTGCCCAGAGAGGTTGCGGAGTCTCCTTCTCTGGAGATATTCAAAACCTGTCTGGACGCGATCCTGTGCAATGTGCTCTAGGTGACCCTGCTTGAGCAGGGGGGTTGGACTAGATGATCTCTGGTGGCCCCTTCCAACCTCAACCATTCTGTGATTCTGTGATTCTGTAACTAGTATCCATGGAGAAGACTGGACCTGAAGGTAAGGGGCCTGAAGAAGCACCACTGAGAACCTAAGACTGGTAGCCCTCTTCTCTTATGCTGAACTTTCCCTTCCTCTCAGGGCAAGGGGGAGGGAGATCAGAGAAAGAGATTTCTGGAAGATCTCAGGTGATTTCATTTTCTTTATCTGATCAGCAGAAGATGATAAAGCATGGGAATCATGGAAAATGTTTCCTGGAGCCTAGCTTCTAAATGTCAAAAGAAGGTGTTTCAAGTACATATGTTTTTTACATAAGTTTTAGAGTAGCACAGAAATCTTGGCATGAAGAGTAAGTATTTCCTCAGTACTGCCAGGACAACCTGCCTCCAGTAGAGAACATGGGCCAGGTTTTCTACAATGCTTTTTTCTGGCCTTAAAGGGCAAAAGGCTCAAATTCATTCATGGTATGCAGGATATCCTGGAGAGCTTTCAGCGTGTCCATACTTCATCAGACTGAGGCAGATAGGATGGACAGATATTTTTGCAGTACTATTGTTTTTTAATGAGAGCAAGTCTGATGCAGTCTGCAAATAAGGAAAGAGATTTTGGCAGCTAGAAACGTTTGCACAAGCATACCTGGCCATAAGCAACCTCAAAACAGCTTCTGCATGAACATATGTTATGATGTGGTCTCAATTCACAAAGACATTATTTTTTCCCATGGTACCCTCACTCATTTGGCTCCTTCTGAATGTTGCTCCCTGAAATCAGTAGCAACTCAAGATGTCTTTTAATCTAACCATTCAATCTGTGACAGCCCACACAAAAGCTAAACTGAAAACAAAATTATTAATCTCTTCACAGGTTTTTGATGTTTTGATGTCACCATGATGATGTCTGAGTACTTTAATGCATGAAGTAGTTACACTACTGACTAAAAAAATTATGCTGCTCATTTGGAAGACCTGCTTCCCATACAAGCAAATTCCTTCAGATTCCTTTACAGCAGCAGGGTATTTACAGATAGGCTGCAAGATTTTTGAAGTTATGATGCAATGGCTATGCTGTTTGTTTCAGTCTCTTTATAGGACAGTGTGATGGCTATTGGCCCCTCCCTCCCTCAGAGGTATCCTAGTTTTCAGCCTTCTTTTTTATCATTTCCTGATATAGTGGAAAGATATAACTCATAGGGGATGTTCTATATTTTTTCCTATAGGAGGTTAAGAGGACATCAGTGCTTTTGCTTTAAATCACTCATCACACTTATGTGTTCAAATAATCCTCGAGCATTTTGTATTACATCCTATACACTTAGTCACTCTCTCTCTCTCTCTCTCTCTCTTTTCCAAATTCATTCTTAAAACTAGTTAAAAACTATTTTAGCAATTCCTCTTATTCCCCGTCTTCCAACATTGTCAGCGTATACTGTGTCAAGTATCGTTCTCTGGCACAGAAAATACTCTTTTCCATATTTTGAAACATACCACTTCCATTCATGAAACTTATCACTTGCCAGTTAAAATGTGACTCTATGCTATATTAATGTGACTTTACAAATGCCAAGGACAAATAGATTTAGCCCATCATTAGCTATTTAAGTTCCTTCACAATTCCTTATTAGGGTTATATATAATTATAAAATACTTTCCATTCAGGAACATGGCAATCTTGAAATACTGTGGATCACACAAACATAATTTGTCTTACTAAATATGAGTAATTATTGATATAGATATTCAAGCTCCTTCAGAGTTATTTATTAAGGTTACATATAATTATAAAATACTTTATGTCCAGGAACACAAAATATTGTGGATTATATTTATTAACACAATTCAGGGTTTTGTAAGTTTTGACCACACCTCTAAGCATCATTGATATATAACTTTGTAAATCAGCTGAGTCTATGCAATGTATACCTGGTTTTGCTGAACTAATAGAGATACAATAAAAAAATTCAAAATAGCATTTTCAAGAGAAAGTGCTTTCTGACTACTTTTAACCTTTGTCTTGTAACTTGGGTGTAAAAATAGAACCATTATCAATTTTCCTGATCACCATTAGACTCAAACAATTTTGAGCAGACAAGGCACACTTCTGCTGATTGCTGTTAAAAATCAGAGTACATTAAACCGCGCTGAGATGCAGTTCTTACTCAGCAAGGCTGCACTTGTAGTTTTTCAGCAAGTCATAAAGCACTGATGTTTAAAATATTCCTATATGCAGTACAGTCTATTTGCCCTTTGAAATTCTGAAGAACTGACACAAACAAACCCAAGACTTTTTAACAAGAAAATATTGAAACCCACAATATTTGAATAACACAACCCATGCGTAGCAAAAGGCTTTTTGTTGTCAATTTTAAAGGTACTTTTACATCTACTAAGTGTGTCAGCTATAGGATGCTATATTTCCATAAGCTGAAACTATCATACAAGCTGTTGAGCTAATCCTCACTTGCAATTACATTACAAGTTCACTTTAGAAGATTAATAATATAGTATTTTAAAATGTTTTAATTTAATTAGCAGATATTTCAGATAGACACATTACATTTCTAATGACTCTGAAATTTCTCTTCACAAATTAGACTGTCCAGACTGAGCAGAATCTGGTTGCCTCTCGAACACAACAAAAACTGCATCTGTTTTGTGCAGGATTTTAGGAAGGAAGATGTGACGTGGGAACATGTATTGTAAGGTCTTGATTTATTTGTTTTTTGAGGACATTTAAGAAGTATACTATTCATTTTCATTTGCTACATATCTCTTGATTCATGGTCACCACATGAAATGGGGAGTTAGGGACCAGGAACTGTTGCAGTTCCGGGTATTTATAATAGTTGCATATTTTTAGAAGTGGAGATGACAAAGATGGCAACCTAGGTTATGCTATTTCCCCGTATCTTCATCTAAATCACTAGGCAAATAAGCCTGTGGGACTACAGACTAAAGAACTTCAGTCTGAGGATTTTCTCATGCAGAAATGGATTTTTGTATTTTGAAAACTTGGTTGTATATATTCAAAGCAACCCACTCAGTACCTCTGCAAATTCAAAAAGTAGACAGGCTACACAAGTAAAATGGGTCATATAAACCTGCAATCACCAGATGGAGGGATTTTCTGTACTTCCTTCTAACTTATAAGGGGATATGGAGAAAAGACAAATTTCCCTAGCAAGCATTCTTTATCTGGTCATATAAATGGATTATTCTTATAAATGAGATGGAAAGAATCTATGTCTTAAATCATGTCTTTGAAATCAAAATAACTTAAATTATTTATAAGTTTCCTGATATTATTTCAATTCTGATATCTGCATTATGATATAATCTTTACTTAGATAATCACATACTATTTTGGGTTAGTTTCCTTTGAAAATTAACCAAAATATGTGAATTTATTCACATGGAACTCTCTACTGATGCAGCTAAATTGTTTCTGGTACTGTTACTAGCATTTGTAAGCACGTCTCGGATATTTCTAAACTATACTGTGGTCCATTAAAGAGGAATACTTTTGTTATCTTGTGACTTTTTAATATACAAAACAGCCTTACCACAGAGACTGGAACACACTGCCTAATCATTACAGTCATGTTTCTTTGCTTCCTTTTTCTTATCCAATGAATTAAATTTAAAGTTATTTGTAAGGTGGAACAGCTTGAATGCAGGGGAGTATAAATGCCTCTACTATAAGACAGCAGTAGTCTCATGGGAGGTTTGGATTGCAGTCCTCCAAGGCGGAAGAGGGAAGATGACCCAAGTTCTCAATATCTCTCATCACAAAGAACAGCAAAAGTTCCTCTTCTTTGGGCAAAGCTGTAAAGAATACTGTGTTTTCTGCAAAGCCAAAGCCAGGAGGCACACTTTTACAACACCCTGTATCAAACCCCTGAACTCAAATAGGCAGAAGAACTCACTGTGAATACTGACAGGGCTTTTCAGGGGCTTCTGAGGACACCTGAGACTGAGGCATTTTTTGAGCATGGCAAACTACTACTAGGTTACTGCAAACTTAGAGCCAAAACCACAAAAGGATTTAGGTAACTAAAATGGGAGACCTTAGGCAATTCCATGCAAAATGGTAATTCTAAAAACTTCTCCATTACATCATGGATCCTAAAATCTTTGGCTTTAGCCAAAGTTTGCAGTATTTCTGATGTGAAAAATTTCTATAATGAATGTAAGGAAAATAAATCCATTTGTGGTTTTTTTTAGATACAAATCAATTTAAAAAAGAAAAGCTATTCAGAAGTAATAATAAGCTTGCACAGTAAAATTCTAAAATTCCACCGCTGTCTTCCCAAACTGGCTGGAAGAAAGAGCAATGGTTCAGGGGAACAATTTCATTCACTCTGCTATGGTGATTCTATTACACTAGCAACATTTAGTCATTTGTCTTTATAATTTTAATGGCTAGCTATATCTTCAAATCTTCAAATCAACTTACTCCTAAGAGTGTCAGAACTACAGGCACAATGCATTTATATTTACAGAAACATAATGTTGTACACATTCTCCATAATGACTGGGGAAGTTTGTTTTTTCCTTTTTGCCTCATGCTCATTTTGGAAATGAGCAGTATGGGAGAGATGAGAGAAATCTCTGAAGTGCATAACTCCATTTTCTCTAACAACAACAACAACGCCTGAACAGTGCGAATTCAGAGACAAGAAAATATAGGCAAAGAATTGACTTGATAAATTCCATTATAAGTCAATTTGAAATTACCATTTAGCAGAGTCACAAAAATACAATGCAATAACTTGAAAATAGAAAAACATTTGGGACAGACTAGTTCCAGGTGTGCATGTATTTGTTACTACAGAGACTGTCAGGCACTTTGTCTATGGCAAATTTAGGTATATAATCCCTCCCGCTTGTTTTTCTAAGATGAAAAGCGTGCAAATAGAGATGAGATAATTAGACAAGGCAAGTACTGATTGACCCTTTGTTCTTCTGGAAAACCCACAAAGTTCATGTTTCATGGGCTTAGATTAGCTCTGCTGTGTTGATAGCCCATAATTAATGGGCTAAATCCTAAATTAGTTCAAATTAATGCAGATGGATCACTGTGGGGTGATATGATATTGCAGAAGCACAACTAACAGCATGGTGAACTGTGTTGCCTATAGTTTTGACCTCCAGAAGCTTTTCCAAAATATCTTGACAAACCAAGGGTGTAAAGAACTGAATCCATGCTATGGCGCTAAAGCTTCATTATCACCCAATTCAGTGAAAAAGAAATGGAGAAATGGAACTTTGGCAACAGTACGATAATATAATAAGTAAAGTAAGGCACGGATTCTTGCAGCAAATTATATTGCCTACTTTTCCCTTAGCCACTAAATACAGCCACCTATCTGCGCATCCTTGCTTCAGAGATATGTTATGTTGGGTTAGCTAATCAGTTCTTTTGGTCTTTTCTTTCTCCTGGGTGCACATCATACTGAAAAGTAACATTAGAAAGAAATGAATTACATCTGATTTTGTTTTAGAGTTATTGTGTGAAGGTGAATAAATAACTTCAGATTAGTTTATAATTGATCTGGTTTCCTGTAAGTGCTGAATATTTTAACTGAGCATGATTTTGCAGAGGTGTTAGAAACTAATTTTAATTTGCATAATGATGATTCTCAATTTTAAGGCTTGCAGAGTTTAACATTTTACAAAATGGTAAGGAAACAGAAATGCTGAGTGACTGTCCTGTAAACAGAAACATTAGCACTGATTCGTGCTCACAAATTCTGTTTGCTCATAATTCAAGGGCTCCTTTTCAGGATTTGTTACTATTATTCTAGCTAGAATACAGGGGAGGGACATGTAGCTGCCTGTGAGACAAAAACCATGCTAAAAGTTGTTTGTTTTTCACTTGACTGTCCTACCGCCATGGATATTGCTTTAGAAAGTTAAGATCAAGTGCTAACCCAGTATATTATCACTGAATTAAAAAAGTCCTATTTGAAGTTTTCCATCAGAATGCCTGAACATATTGCAGTTCAGGAAAAGGAAATAATATAATCCTAGTTTTCTATGTATCTTGTTTCTAATGCACAAGAACAGGCCATTTAAAAATCTCTGTCGGTTTACCGTGTAAAGATAATTTACAAAATGGAGTTGCTTGATCAGTCTGGTACTTCATATACCATTAAAACTGTGATTATCCACCAGATCTACTGTAATTATTTCATTTTCATTCAAGGAATCCTTTATAGTGCTTCATTTTTCATCTTGTCAACTAAGAGTTACCCATTAGAATTTAAGCAGGTGAAATTAGTCTCTTCCTTCAGAAAGAAAAAAAAACCATCAAGTTGCTCCCATGTTTCATTCATAAATAAAGAAACATGAAGCCAGTTGTAAAGTATGTAACTACTGAATTATGTAACTACTAAAATAATCCATCCGGGCTATCATTTCTATTCTTTTGCTCTATTCTTTGACTTCTGCTAGTTCCCCGTTTTCCAGCACAAGTTCAAACTTGTCACCCTTAACAAGGTAACTCAGAGTAACTCTTCCTACCAGCTGGTGGTTCACCCCTTGTCAACACTTCCGTTTTGCCATTGCTAACAGCTTTCACCAGCTGTTAATCCAAAACAAGAATTTATTTGTTCTTTGTTCTACTCCGCTTCTCACAGAGCAAAAAAAAGTCCATCTACAATCTCATTTATAAAGCTATAATTTTCTCATCCTCAGATACCACTTGAAAAATAATTCCACAGTGATTCTGAAAATAGAGAGTTTAAGTTATATAGAGAGCCATCTCCATTATTATCCTCTTTATATTGTTTTCCATATCCACCTGCCACACTTTATCAATAATTAGATTAAAATCTCTCTGGATGAGAGGTAGGTGTATAAGAATATTTTATTTCCACCTATAGTGGCACTTTTATAACTCACACTGATAAGATTTCTTCAGTTTTGCCCAATTTTACTGAACTCATTTCTTAAAGGTGAACCTCCTGATCCAGATCCATCACACCAAAGTGGCATTTAGTGGAGTTCAAACCACTGGCTAACATGAGAACTTGCTGAGGGAGGGAATAGGCTTTAGCATGTGTTTGGAGGTGTTCTTTTTCTGCCTTACTATTCTCCTTCCTTCACAACATTCATTAATGCCTCAAAGAGGCATTTTAATGGGGTTAAAAAAATAGAGGATTTCCCTATATTCTGATGAGTTTCAGTACTTCAAGAATTTATGAATGTTAGATAATTGCCATAAAACTGTTAAAAATGGGCGAGGGTTGTTGCTCTTGTCGATGGTGAAACAAAGGGTATGGATACACTGTGCATCATGTTTGCCAATGTACATTATGGATTAGCATAACTGCAAAATATTATTTAATCACTAGGTGCAATTGAACTGTTCATCTGTTTAGTCAGAGATCAGCATAGCTGCGAAAATTTCACATGACATAAAGATTGATTATCTGTGCTACCCTCAAGAACCTGAACAACACTTTTTCCCCAAAATAATAATTCACATGAAGCCTTCCCAGAAATAAGAATCCAGTAGCAATGAATTAAGACCAGCCTTTGGGCTGTGAAAAAAAATATGAATTAATCACAATTAGGGAGGTTAATTACAAACACTCAACCCTTATCACTGGCTTATGTGATAAACTGAAGCAAGTAAAAGGGACAGAGACAGAATAGGACTGATTACTGTATTTCATCAAATCAGAAATACTCTCTGACCACATACGACACATGCTCTCAACATGGCCAAGTTTGGTTGCTTAGAAACTCATGAATCACAGTCAAATATAATTGATAATTTGCGACTCTGATGTTTTTCTTACCATATTGTGGAAAATCAAACATTTCTAAATTTTCTATTGAATGTTTAAAGTAAACTAAAAAGAGCTATTTTATTAGAGTAAAAAACAACCATCACACTTGTTTTGATGAATTGTCTTAAACTAGTTTAACTGAAAATAATATCTTTAGAGAGTAATATTTAAGAAAACAGCTGAAAAACAAACATACGATATATTAGAGTAAAAATACATATTTAATACAATTGAAAATTATTTAAATAGGCCATATCATAATTATTATGCCCTAAATTCTAACTTTTTAACTTGTTGGATCTCTGAAACATTGCTGATTTCTGAACAACAAATTGCGTCATCTTAGCTATACAGTATTTAGACCGTCCCTTCTTTCTTAAGAAATTATAATAACTTTTTGTTTCAAACAAAATCTTCTGGAATGGACCAAACTGAATTCTTTTAATGTAAAGGACATGCTTGAAGATTTTCACTTCCCAGGGGTTTAGTCTTGACCAAATAATTTAAATACTGAAGCACAGTGGTAGCTGTTTAAATCTGATCTGCCAGTAATTATCATCATTTATCTTTGATATAAAAACTGCTTACTATACATCACGCACAGTCTGATGAATCACTCTTTCAGAAGAGAAAAGAAATGAAAAACAGCTTGCCAAGCTGTTATCTTAGTGCTTTATACTTTTATTTATGTTATTAGTGGTAGGCTGCAGAATGCTCAGATAGCACCATTAAATTTGATTCCTAACAGGCATCAAATTCATCTAATAATGACATTACAATGTCATTGACAACCCTGAAAAGCACCGGAGTTATAAATGATCTTAGTACCTATGGTGTCAAGCATTTCATTACCAGATGCCTTGGCTGAAAAAATGCAATGTCCCAAATCAATGTCTTGCAGTATGTGCAGAAGCCAGTGTTAATAAACATGAAATATTATTCCCATGAATAAAACAAGCACTATGCATCAAAGATCTGCAAGTCTTTCAAAATGCTGTCTCAACTTGCTGAATGCATGTTACTCCTGTCAATTCCGATGCCAGCGTTTTGGAGGGAAATATCTCAGGTATGTTTAAGATGGCCTATTCATATGTGACAGCTTAATAAACTGCTAAGCCAGCTATTCCATAGTAATAAAAATGGTAGCATGTATTTTGACACAAAGCTGTTCTTACAAGGCCAAATAAAATTGCATGATAATATTTATGGTTCTCCAAAGAGGCAAGAATATACATTGAGCACTTCACAACTTTTTTGTTTTACTAGCCTGATCACTATTACTTTGTATTATGGGAATATAAAATGACAGTATGCCCAGACATGTTAACTTTGACACTGCAATATGAGCAAATGTATAGATTAACTAAGTAATTACATAGATCACATAGATCAGCAAGTATATTCCATGCAGGATCTTGCTGACAGTTAAACCTCAGATCCTGTTCTGTTTTTAAAAGTAACTAAAAAATTAAATTAGAAGAGGTGGACAGTGATTGCAGATACGAGTTCATGCTGGTCAGTGGGGGTGGGGAGAGGGAGGATGCATAAAAATCAGCCCTATAGAAAGGATGGAAGGCATCTTGATTTACATTTTATAAATTTGCAGTATGAACTACTGCACAGTCATTTGGCACAGGAGCTTCTGGAACATGGCATTGCTGTAAAGCATCTGGCGTGTCAGATTCTGAAGCTGACACAGGTGACAAAAATAAGACATAAAAGAGTAGTTTATGTGGCTCTGGGACTGAATGCCTAAGTAACGGACTGCAATCAGAGCAACTTCTGTAGACACATCTCTCACCACCTTACAGTGCATTATATCCTTGAGAAAGTTGGAGCATTGGTGAAATATCCCTTCCCATCATTTAAAGCTATGTTAAATACACATTAGGATGTCTCAAGTCACACATCCTAATTTTAAAAATGGTATTTTTTTTACCAAGTAGGATGACTTTGCACCCATAATCAAATGTGGGTTAAATTTTGGGGGTACGATCATTTGGGAAGATAAAAATGTAACATTGCATAACTTGTTGCAGTAACTATGCCTGTTAACAAACATCTATTAACAGATAACAGGCATTCAGCAGCAACAAGCACTTTTTTCTTGCTACTTGCACCTTGCACCATTCTCTTTCAAGAAGAGGCACAATATGAAAAGCTGGTGCATCTCTGAAGAAATTGATTTTCACTGTGTCCTCAGCTGATTAACACTAAATGGAAGCTATCTTTCTATAAAGCTTTACTGCTTCTTTTGAACAAGGCCTCCTTCAATCCATTTTGCTGCAGACATTGGCCTGCTAGTGGAATCTTACAAATAGGGACAACCTGCAGATAAATATTTCCTTGCAATGATTACACAGACATATTTTTGCTAACTTCAGACTTTGTAAAGGCTATTCTCTTTTAAAGGAGAAATGGTATGTGTCCCAGCCTCACAGCCAAGGCATGCAAAAAAAAAGAAAAAAAAAAGGTTTTAAGTAACTCCAGACATACTGTTATGTGAAAGTCCCATATTTGCAACAGGGTAGAAATACAGGCTGCGAGAAGGATTTTTCTAGCAGCATTTTTCTAAACCTCATCTATTGTCAAGGTAGAGCTACATTTGGTAAAGTACCTGCACTGTATTTGCAATGTTACTGAAAGAGTATGATATCCAAGCTATTTGCTCTTACCATCAGTGACTTGAACTTCATCTTGGAAGTTGGCTGGCTTATTTGTATCAACCACTGCAGAATTTCTTGCAGCAGGCATAGCAGTTGCTCCAGGAACTACACCGGTCAGCAGCACTTCCACTCTTTTTTCTACTCTATGCCTGGCTCGACAGCGTATCACAGCTACAGAAAAGCAAGAATCCATTCATTGTAAAATGTTGTCAGCATCTTAATTTTAACGAAACAGCTAAACATAGAAGTGAAATGGTCTTAAAGAAGGATGGAATTCTAAATAAGGACCAAGGCGACTAAAAGATTTTTCTCATCTCACAGTTTCCATTGTTTGTTCTTTAGGTGAAGTAGTAGAAAATACTGTTAAGCAAAAAAAGTCTTCTCCTACTGTTGGTTCCCAATACCACTTGCAAATTTCTCCCTTTTTTGTAATCATGAAATGTATATCTTTATTTTAGTTTATTTGCAAACAGAAATTATGGTATAGTTTGATATCAATCAGTGAGAAAGGCAGACTGAAAGAATAATAAAGAAATTAAAGAATTTAAAAGTTATATGAAAAATGACAGTTAAAATTGGAGAAAAATACTAAGTTACTCTTTGATTTATTAACGTAAGAATAATTTTGTTCAAAATTCAGATCTTACAGAACCATGTTAGAATAAAAAGCATTCTGACCTGAGCTTCTCTTTGAAGCTGAATAACAGAGCTTTTTTCAATTCAGTTAGTGATTTTAATTTGCTTCTTCTATAATATGTCCTTTTTCATTAAAAGGTAGTGGGTTTTTTGCCTATACATTAGATTGCATACAGCCTGCTTCAATAGTCATTGTTTATGGTTCTTTCAGTAGTTGTTGGCAAGGAAAGAGGGGAAGTTTATATTCAGGAACTGAAAGGAAAATACCTTTTCCCAAACAAAAGACTTAGAATTTTCCAGCGGTATTGAAATCAACTTGATAAAGAAGAGCTGATTACATTCTTCTCACTTTCAAGGTCTAAGTATTATTTTCATCAAAATTATGCCTCTGAAACCACAGAATTATTTGTTCTATTACTAAAAAGCTAGGTATTTTTTTCTGCCCACAAGGCAGCAAGTAATGCCTCATAATCACAGACATCTAAGTAAGGAGGAACAAGTTCAGAAGTTATAATTTGAATTTTTATCTAAAACAGCCAACAGATTTATACCCAATGATTCTTTACAAATTAACTCTGAACTTGGTATCAAGATCCATTTTTTAGTAAGTTATTATGTTCAGTGTTTAGAAAAAGAGCAATGAAACACTCATTTCTATACCATACTTATTTAGCTTCAACTTTTAGTTCTAAAACTTGTTTCACTATCATCATTTTTGAAAGTAGATTGCATATTATGATCAAGTCACTCCATTGTTTTCTCTTAAAAAAAAGACCTTTTTTAATTTGTCTTTTCCTATTTGATAGGTTTTAAGTAATTCCTACAGCTCTTTTCTAAACATTTGCATAAAAAGAGCTACAAGAATAATTGAAAATGCATCTTTTTTCCCAGGTGCATGGCCTTACATTTAACAGTAAAATGCACATTACTTGTATCACCCCGGCTTACAAAGTATTTCAGATCACTCTGTACACATACTGTGTCTTCACCAGTTTCTATTCCACAGCTCATCTTACTACCAGAAGTCATCCTAATTCTTTTTCTAAATGACTGAGTAATATTTATGGATAAAAATCAGAACGCTGTGGGATTTGAGTGGACAAATCCCTGAGCAACTTGATCTAATTAGATCTGCTCTGAGCAGGGTGTTGGATTAGATAACCTCCAGCGCTCCCTTCCAACCCAAATTATTCTATGACTCCACAAGAAAAAAAAAATACTGGATGATTCTCCTTTTGTAATTACTTCTTTAAGCTAGCCAAGTTTTAAACTATTTAATATGTACTACATGGGTTGTGACCACTGATCATTTTAGTTGGTCTCATGAGATACTAAGCCAAGTGACTTCTAGACGTTTAAGTATATTAAGATGCAAATAAGAATGACACCAAAGATGAACTGCCTAATATACTAGCAAAACAGCTTTGGTTTTTGACATAACAGCTTGTAGCCTCCAGGCAATTTCAATAAATGAAAATAAATACATTAACAGAAATGATGATACAATTTTCATCATTATTAAAAACAATAATTTAAAAACAAAGTAGATTTCTTGTAAATTACTTGCTCTGGACTCTAGTCTTAAAACTGTGATTTTTAAAAAGTCCATTTATAATGGAGAACCAATGAGAATCAAGGCAGGAATGGAATCTGTTTCATAAATACTCTCACATGTAGGTATATTAGTTTTCCAGCTCATTTTTCAATGAAAGACCTAGTACTTCCTTAGGAAAAAAAAACAGAACATATAATATGGACATGATGCTGATGGCCCCTAAGAGATATGCATTCAAAATGAATGCAGTGCTCCTTGTATGCATTATAAACATTTACTGAAAGTAAACTAGGGGATAATGGAATTAGTCATAAATATCCTACAGTTTAATTTTGTTATTTTAAAGAAGCATTTTGGAATTGCAAATTACTTCAGATGGGACATTACTTCAGTTTCTGTCCATATGCAGCAGTAATGTCACTTAAGCAATTTACAAATGCTATCAGTTCAAATTCATACCCACTCTATCTAATGAAAACAACAGCCTGATAAAAGAGAGATTTATCTCAAAGTCTGCTGATGGTGAATTACATTAGAGTTTTAAAGTAAGAACACAAACTTTCCCATCAATATACATAGTCTTAATGCTAATGAGACTCGTTAAAACTGCCATTTTGGGCAAGAGTAGATCGCATGATAATATTCTGCTTCATTCCTTTAATGTATTAAAGTGGAAATTAAGTAGATGAAAGGTCTAATTAATATCACATCATTGGCATTCGTCTGCAAATAAAAGGCCCTTAAGCAAATTAAATTAATGACAGTAAAAATATCTTTTTCTAGAGGTCAGTTTTCCAGAAGTCAGTGCTGTACTTTAACCTATTTAGTGTAGGAGGGTATTATATTCACTATCAAAAGACAAGCTGGTATAAAATTGTCCATCATCTACACCTCGATCTGTAGTTTCAAACTTTTAGTTTTAAAAAGTTGTTCATAACTTCTGTGAAGCATAATTCTGGTATTATATAATGCCTTTAAAAATATAGGTGCATCAAGTCTATGAACATGCACTATCCCCAAAATAAGCAACAACAAAAATCCTATCAATGTCAGTCATCATGTAGTACAACTTCTTAGTAACAAACAGAAAACTTACTGTTATTCACACTCTTCTACAATCTACTTTTGATTAAGGAGCAAAATTCATGGCAGAGTGAAACAGCAGACACTACTCCAATATATGTACCATGTAACATTCTGAAAGAGTGTTCTGAGCACTTAAACAGAAATCCAGCCTTGCATCAGTCTTTCGTTTGATTTACTTTCAATTTTTACTTTACTTTCTGTATGTTAGCATTAACTGGGACACAGAAGTGCATATGCTTTGAGATTTCTAACCGCTCCTGACTCCTTTTATCCACAATAAGAACAAAATAACACATCTAGATTTGCTTTGTAGGTTGGAAAAGAGGATTTTAATCCCAAAAGCCCCATAAAATATAAGTAGCAACTTTCTTTCAAATACAAGAGAAGTTTTGCATTAGTCTGACTTGGTGAATGCACCTTATATACTACCAACTAGGGATTCAGGTTTGTAGAACACAGAAAGTTGCAGACAAAAAGTGACCTGGGAAACCAGTATAAGTCTTGCAACCAGCTTAGTGCTTCACCCCATGCTTTCTGAATATCCTCTGAGTTGGTATTAAAAAGATCAAGTCATCTATTTCATCACCTTTCCCTACCCTATCTTCCTTTAAAATCTAATAAGTGATTTTATCTTTTCTAAGACTGCAGCAAAGTATTACTACAAATTCTTGTGAACTAGCAGGTGACAATGCAAATAACTATTTAATTTTCATAAATTTACTGCTCATGTTTTTTCAATAATTACCTACCTGAAACTAATTTCTGTCGTGGTGCTTCAGGTATTCCATGAACTGGGTAGATCCAACGTATTCCCCGAATTCCCCCATTCTCTGCCACAGTAATACTGTTTGGAAAATAAGTGAAGAGTATCATCATGATAGACTGCTGAGAAATTTTTTCCAAAGCAATCTAGACTTAAGAGTTGTTGGTGGGGTGAGCCTCCATTTTATTGTATTCTTTAATGCTAAACATATCTAAGCAAAATATGAAATAAAATCCAAAATCAGAACAGCAATAATTTACATCCACTTAGTTTAGAGTCTTCCATATTATTCTGTTAGGATAGGACAACATTTGGTCTGATCTGCTCTTTTTCATGCCATGTTTAAGCTGAAAACAAGTTCATTTATATACAGGTGATGTTAGAGTAAAAGTTGAATCACAATAAAGTCAAATACATATTTGTAATAGATCACATAAATATCTACAAGAGAAACAGTAAATAATTATTAGCCTAAATATACTGATAAATTAGAGGCATCTAAGTGCTTTTCATTTGCTCTATATCTGTAACTGTATTGGCAGCTAATACTTTCATTTTCCTTACTCAAAAACAGAAAAGGTAGGTACTGAAATAGATAGAATTCTCCAGCTTAAACCTGCATTCGTTGCAGAGTACATTAAAAACTCATGTATTTGTCCTCAGAATCAGAGATATGATTCCACTTGGGAGCTACAAATATCTGAAGGGGAAAATAACAACAGGTGTGAGCATCTTCAACTACTGTTTTATTTTCCTATGAGGATAAATTACCTCTTTAAGTCTTTATTTAATTCAGCAGAATCCTCATAAGGCCAGTTTTCACCATTCTCCCTCATTACATGAATTACCACCAGAGCTTCATACATTTTCATTGTATCCGGTATGAATAACACTGGGATGTCCAGTTTTCCTTTTGGAGCTAATGCGATTCCTGTAAGATAGAACAGATTGTCATGGTATTTTGGAGGTTTTGAAAATTGATTTAAATCATATTATTCATACATTTCCCTTTTTATTTTTGATACAGTATTTAACATTTTATAGAGTCAAATCTCATTTTACTGTAGCATGTGGCCTGTGTTCCTGTAATGAGGTATTTCTTGATTCAAAGTTCTGAAGACAGGAGTTTATATAAAGTGTGGTTTGTTATTAAAAAAAGAAGCAAAGCAAAACAAAACCAAAAACCCTTTTAGAATTATATTTATTGAGAGAATCTTGAAATGAGACCCAAAGAGATTTTGAAGGCTCAAAACCAAATGAAGAAGATTAAGTGAACTTCCCACCTTTAATATTCAGAGATTGCGTGTATTATGTGTAAATCAATCCCATGATTTTCTGGGGACTAAGTTACGATTTTTGAACATTGGCTGCTTGCAACATAAGAAAGTAATGCTGCACAAAAAAGGTCAATCCAAAAACAGTACTTCATGTTAAAGGAAGAGATACTTGAAATATATTTGAAAGAACCTGTATTACTATTACTGCAGCCACATCTGTTCCGTATCATTTCTCACCTGATGGACTTCACTCTTAAAAATCCCTTCTCCTCTCTCCCCCCTCTATATATATCCTCTGTGTTGTCTATAATTAAGATAACCTGATACATTACATTACAAGGGCCTTTTTCCAATGGCTTGCCAGATTGCCAAATGTTACAACATCTATCTCAGGGTATGACCCAGCCATTTCAGAAATAAAGTCATGGAAAAATTACAAAAACTAGAACAAGCAGATCCTGCAGTCTTTTCACTACCAAACTCCCTGCTTTGTAAAAGACTGTTGAAATTCAGTGGAACAGATACTTTGGGATTAAGGTGCAGCTTTAATTCTATCTGCAAAAAGAGTCTGAGTTATGAGTATCTACTTGACTATATGTTCTACATTACATTCTACATTTTGATGACAATATTTCTCACTTGCTACAATGCATACATGCTAATACAGGTCTATGTGTATTATTCCCTCAGAATGACTGAACCTGCTCAAGTTAGTATGGATGTTCAAGCACTCTCCCTGTGGTTGCTTCTCCTGACAACCACAGGCTGTTGTGTGCTCAGAATGTCAGGAGGGAAGCTTTATATCATGCTCCAAATGTTAACCTTCCTATAGCCTAGGTGGCTTGACGGTGAAGACCTTAACACTGAGAGCTGTGGTAAAGTGGGTGATAAGAAAATTGTAATGCAGTCTTGGGAAGGACAAAACTTAAAAATGAGATAGATGTACACAAGTTTGGAAATGAAGGTGAACATGCAGGGAGACAGAATGAAATGATGATAGACAGGAATGGTCAGAAGCAAATAAGGTCAAGTAAGCCATAGCAGGGTGGGAGGGAAGGATTTGAGAGACTGCTGTCCAAAACACAGAACCAAAGTCAGTTCCCTTCACTTGCACCAATGCTCTACTAGCATTTAATTACAAAGCCTACTAGCAAAATGGATGTGTACAAAACCAAAAACAAATTAAGCAGCATGGGGAGCTGCTGAGACCCCCCTTTTGAGGGGATGAGGTGAGAAGCATAAAGCACCAATGATGACCAAGGTAGAGAAGAAAGAAGACAAGCCCACTTCAGTTCCAAATTCTCCCATTAGAGAGCTCTCAAGCCTGACCACTTTGACCTCCATAACTAAGAAATATCAAGGACCATTAGTGCTAATTATTTTGCATCACCTTCATGGTATTGTATACTTACAGCTAATTTAGGATGATTATTAAAGACTAACAGTCTTAAACATGTAGTGATAATGATTAACAATGTGTAAGAACTAATTATAAGCATGAAGTGTGTTGTTGATGACTGAATTCAGTAAAGTTTTGTTTTAAAGTTTAAAACTGGCTTCATTTATCAGTCCCCTAAACATTCCCATCACAGTGATCTCTAATTCCCTAACAGTATATTTATATATATAACTGTATACACACTCTGTGTGTGTTCGTAAAGTTACATAAATACATACATCAGTTACGTACACAGATACATCTATTCAGTTGCAGTACCAGACAGGTCTATATCTCTGGTTTCTAGCCATTCCTTTCTTGATAATTTTCTCTCTTTTCTTCCTTCAAGCTGCTCATGGTTGCTAAAGGGTTGTGCAGGACAGAGGAAGCACCAGCTCCCAGCTCCCTTCCTCAAAAGTGCGAAAGCAGCTTTAGCTTGCTACAAACCACCTTGCGTTCTTTAAAAAACACTATCCCTGCCTTTCCCTATGTGTGTAGAAAAACACCTTCTCAGCTCTTTTAGAAATACTACACCTACTAACTCAGCAGACAATAATATGTATGTGGGCAATTTTAGTACAACTCAGCATGACCGCGAGTTGCTCCTATTTGCCTGTGAACCTCATGCTAGGGATACCAGGACTCTATTCTGTCTCCATGACCTCTACAGTGATGCCTATATGCTGCAAATGACAAATTGCTGCTACATCAGCATCTTACTAATTAAAAAATATCCAAATAGCTGTTCAAGCTAATTTTTGGTCTCTATTGTTTTGCCACAATAATATAACTCTGGATGATTTGCAACTTAAAAAAAATCTTTCAAAAACTATAAATTAGAATACAGTTTTTTTAATATCATTTACAAGTATTTTAACATATGAAAAACAGAACAAACTGTTAACTAATACTTTGTTTCAGTACATATGCATTGCATATACTGTCTGAACAGTAGCTTAATTTTGCCTGTTGTAAAACATAGCACTTTCTTAAAAACAAATTTTACTAAAGAACCCATATGATAGCATTCTGGGTCACTCTGGAAGAAAATTGGTCATTAAACATCACGGAAAGACAGATTTTATAGTATCACTGCAGAAACAGAATATGCTCGCATTTTTTAGTAAAAATTCTTCTTATTAGAAGCTGTTCATAATGACAGTAATCTTTACATTACTGGGCTTGCTTACAGCTGTCAACTAACCAACTGATCATTAACTGCTAGTAAAGATTTGTTTCCTTATGATTTTGCCTAGTTAATAAGACAGATGAAATAGGCCTAGCTGCAAAAACCTTACACTGCTTCATGCTTCTCTTTTCTCATTCCCCTTTAGAGAAGGAGAGCCACAACTGCATATTAAACAACTGATCCCTTCTGTTCATGTAAGTATTTATACTGCAACAAGTATCCACAAACTTTTCATGAGAAATCCATAGCAATGCACTTTTCAGAATAAAGCAGCATCACACTTGGTAATAAGCTGTGGGCCAGATTTTGGTAATACCCTATTTCTATTTGACGCTACAGGCCATTAGGAAAGAGTGATAGTTATAAGTGGAAGCTCAGCTGAGCCTTTAAAAGACTGGAACCATCTGACTCAAACCAAGAGTTGCAATTAGAGTCAACTGCCTTACAGAGAAGCACACAGAGATCCCTTTGCCCCCTCATTTCTTTATTAGGTAACTTGTTTTTTAAGTCTTGCCTCTAGGCTTTCCAAAGGGCAGGGGAGGATACTGATTCTGTAGCAGAGTCCTTGGGCACTGCGTCCTTTGAAACTTGAGACTAGAACTCAGAACTGAATTAGATAATGAAATAAAAATGAGTGTATTTCAAATTCTCTGCTTCAGCTCTGCTGGGCACTGCACTGTGGACCAGTTCTGTGTAATTTCTGTATCAGCCCTAGAGAGTATAGCACTGTGCAAGCTAAACTTAATTGAAGTAGTGAAGCTGTGGGTGACTGTAGCCAGGATTTTATTTGGAACAAACACAGATGAGGAAAAACACACTTGTTTCTTCCAGAATAGCTCAGGAAAATGTTTAAAAGCAAGGGTCCCAGGCAGTCTGACACTCTGATCAAAATATCCTGCAATATCTTTGAAAAGAATCAGCATCCTCCCATTGAACCCCAGTCTAAGCTATGTATCTTTCATATTGCTGAGGTATTTTGATGACAGGTTTGCTTTGTGTAGAAAGGATGTCTCCCTTTTGCATTGCTGATAAGTCTGTAGCATCTCAGAGTGCCCTCCCACTGATTCTTCCCAGAAGGACAGCACTCAGCTCAGATCCCACTAATTGAAAAAGAGAGATGAGGCAGAGCTCGCCATGCCTCGCAGAGTCTGACAGGGAACCATTTAGAGTGATTTTTTTTTGTTGATAGTTTCCCCATTAAAATTATCAGTGTAGAATAATGTCAGCTAAAACCACAGATGGTTCTGCTAAAATTAGCACTGGCCATAAATGCCAGCTCAATATATTCAGCTCTGTTTTTCTACTGTTATCCTCAGAATCTGCAAAGGGCAAGCTCCAGAATATTCATATACAGTAGCTACTGCTGCAAAAGGCTTGCTAATTCTTTCTGAAGGAACTCATCCAGTAAAGGAGGATTGATATCAGGCAGTAGAGAGTGAGATATTGCCAGCAATCCATATATGGAAAATACATAACAAAAATCACGTCTAGGTGTTCTTCATTATTTTCACCTGCTAGAAGAGGCAAGCCAATTGGTCACCCAGTCTCCCATGTTCTCTAGATACATGAAAAGCAAAATCTCTAAAAGAAGTATAACTTGAACTAATTTATGCTTTCCCATGGCACATACATTATGTCAAAACTCCTATTTGGCATCCTCCCTGGGACAAAGAAATGGAATATAAGGCAATCCAAGTTAGTTCAACTCATGTATAATAAAGTAAGTAAAAGAGCTAATACTAGAAGGATGTAAAATGATGAAGGTTAAATTTGCCTCATTCTTCTTTTTAATGTGTACATCATCATTTTCTTTCTCTCAGTACAGTGTATTTAGGCAGGCGGGATGCCAGAGAGATTCCTTTCATAGGTAGTCCACACCGGCTGTATATCTAGAATGACAGGTTCTTCTACCACAAGTTAGCATTATCTTTTCCCCTGTGTCTGAAAGCTTCCTTAGTTGAAAAAGCCAGGAATATGCAAATTAGATTACAATAAGTAATTTCACAAACGACTGGTTAAAACTTAAGAAGTTGCTTTAAGAAATGAATGGCACAAGAAAAAAATGGGTGTTTGAATCTTTAACTGAAAGGTTTCACAGCATCACTATCATAAGCAGACAATAGAACATATTAGATACAGAGTGTTTATAAGCTTTGTTTGCTATTTTACGAATCTTGCATTTATACAATTTTGTGTACTTCTGGCAGACTTTCTGGTTTATTTCATTAATGGATTTAATTTAGAAGAATTTATATCTGGTACTAAATAATGGATACAAGTTAAACATTTGTTGTTTAGATTAAGGTAAATGGATTGAGAACAGAGCTCAGTAATTAAATATGTTGTTTTGTTTAATGCAATTTATTTGGTTTTTAAATGAAGCCTGTCTAAAAGGCCAAGCATAAACTTTCCTTTTCATTTATAAAATTATCCTTTTCTAACTAATAGCCTAGAGAGCAGTTGCTGCCTAAATCAAAAACATTATTTTGACAGGAAAATCTAGTACATTTATTTATCATTAGAAGTGCAGTAACAACTCATCTTACAAGGGTTAAAACCACTGCAAAAAAAACTGTTTCTAACTACAGTAATTCATTTCTTTGGTGAGAACCAAAACAAGAAAAACTGCACTTAAGATCTTTAATTCTGAGAAACCTTTAAAAAGATGGGTAACAGAGATCACGAAGATCTCACTCTCTTATTGAGGACAACAATTTTCAAAATGCCCAGCATAATTAATATATTTCCGAACAGAGTCCCCACCACTGACCTATCACATCTGAGTATCTGCTTTGATGTAAGACTGTTTTGCAGTAATATGTGACCAACCAATAAACCCCTACAATGGAAGACGGCTCAGAGATGGCAAGGCCAATGTGCTCATGACGCTCAGGGAAGACTGTACAGTGTGACGGACCACAGCTGTTGCAAAGAAAGCTGAAGCAACAGGCTTGAGCTGAGCTGATTTCAACCCACGTACTCCTTACCAGTGACTGGGGACACCCAGTGTGGTGACAGTAAGCATATTATAGAGACCGGTAATGGGAATTATGTTTGTGTTGTGATTCAACTATTGTATATTGCAATTGCTGTATTCTGCTAAATGTAACTTACCCTTGTATTGTGATTTCAGTTTATTGCTGTATCACTCTGCTAACTCAAAATCCCATGCAACATCAAGTATCTTCAGATAAGTAAATCTGATATTAAACATTACACCCTCCATGTGTGGAATATCTAAATGAACCTGGTCAGAGCATATTGGACTCTGACATAGTACAGAAAATATCCAATCTCCTAAACTGTGGTTCACCACAGAACATATCTCTTACCTCCTAAAGCTTGGTACCTGCAACTTCAGGCAGGTGTTACAGAGCTGCCAACTAAAAAAATTGCCTGGCATTCATATACGTGCCAGGTTTGAGGATATATTCATCTCTGCAGCTATCTTTCGCATCCATCTTGGCAGCAAGAGATATTCTTTTGATTTCCCTCCACAGGTGCTGTGAAGATGGACTTTGGGTTCCCTTTACAGAAATCCAATCAGCAAGCACATTAGGAAAGAGACATCTGAATGGTAGGAGATGAGAAGAATAAAAAAGAGAAAGAAAGAAAGATCAAGCAGCAGTACAGAACAATACATAAGACAGAGGTCAGAACAGGAATATAGAAGGTAAAGACAGGGAATATCAAGCAGCAGGACGGAAAAAAAAAAAAATCTAAAAGCCTGAGGGACCAGACTTTTGAAGAATAATCAGGAATAAGTCTAGTAAAGGTTTTCTAATTATACTGTGGTCAACAATTTTTCTAAGACTTTATGGCAGACTTGCAGTTTCTCTTGTTTTTTCCTCCCAAAACTACACTTTTTCTTCAAGAACCTGATAGAGAGTAGATCTATCCCATCTTCCTTTAACTATTCAATCCATTTGAATAAAAATTGCCTATCAATCACCCTTATTTCCCCGATGACAACATCATGTTTATAAAATTTTGTAAGCAGGCATCCAAAATCCAAATGTCTGCAACAAATTAATGTCCTAGATCCAAAGTCACAGAGAGCAGGAGGCACACTACAAAGTCAAAGGAAAAAATGCAAAAGCCTTGTACATCACCACTGTAAAAGCTGCATCAACACACCTTCTCTTGGAATGATTCCATTTGTGGAACCTCACAAATAGACAAGTAAAAAATCAGTTTCCTGCATTAACTAATTTTCCATCTTATTTCTGCTCACATTTAAATACATTCCTCATATTTTCCAAGAGAGGAGTTGATAAAATACTGGCATATAAGAAGGGCTAGAAACAGAGTGTGGATGGAGAGGGATTGTGGGGGTGAGTAGAGGGATAGATAGTCATATATTTTAAGGAGAGGGAGCTTACATTTTCTACTCAATTGTGCTAATGGGAAAAGTACAGCCCATTCAGCCTCTCTCATGCTCCATTGCAGTGAATTCACTGTATTCTGCATATGACAAAAGCCAGTCTATTAGCACTTAATATCCTGCCTAAAATCTTAACAAAAACAGAAAATAACCACACAATTATTTTGAAAGTGCAAGAGCCACTCAGGAAATGTCACAGTCTTCATAAACAAGTGTGATTTTCTTTTTGGTGCCCAACTACGAAAACAAACAAACAAACTTTATCCCTTCTCTCTCAGAGAAAGTTCGCTTTACCCTTAGATAAAGCACTAGCAAGTAAATTAGACCATGACAGCGCCCCCCTTTACTTAATCTTTTTCTAGATCCAAACACACACCAAAATATCGTGAGTCCATGGTTGAAAGAAAACTGTAATTGCTTCACTTCAGGCATAATTGAATTTTTGACATATGTCAAATATCTGATTTTTTTGACAGATATATTTTTACTTTCATTTTAAACTTCTCTTGAATATATGTATCTCTTAGTCCAATCTCTGAAAGCACAGTAAAGTTCTGGAGCTATGCCAGATTTTAATCAAAATTGAAATCCGTAATGACACTAGTGCTGTTACATCCTTCTGCTTCTTATATTCAACCAAAAATTGTACAGTTTGTTACAAGTTGTCAGGAGACATTTCACACCTTACATAGCAGACAGTAACTGAAAACAGATACAAGTCTCTGATTTACTCTCACATGTGAATGAGACACAGTGATTACTCAGCGCTTTTGCCTCTTCCAAAGCTGTTTGCTTGACATAGTTTAGAACCAGAAGCCAGAAGAGGTAAAAGTTTAGCTATTATTCTCCTCTATGAATCACATACATGCATTTCATGTATTTCCTGAGTTATATGCTTTAATAATGTTAATATTTATACTCTTTGCCATTCTAGGTTCCCAAGTTTCTCTAGTAAGCCATAACTGAGCTCTACATTGCATTTTTGTTTTCTTAGTACTCAAGAAGGTAGTCAAAGTTGGTAATATCCCTCTTGAAAAGTAACTTTTGCCCATTAATTATTTGACTTATCCCATAAAACAATAGTTCTGTCAATGACACATTTCTTGCCATTACTAGTAAAAGGATTTGTAGGGACCTTAACAGGGCATGGTCTCAGGATTTGAATGAGATTTGTCTTGGTGTAAATTGATTTTAGCTTGTTTTAGTTATGATAGCAATTGCCTAGCAGCCAGGTTTGGTTTAGAGTGTCTGAAGTTTATAGGGATAAAAAGTAGACATCCATGTAGACTGAATTATCTATGATACTGGAATAAAATACGGTTTGCAAGAGTGTAAACACAGAATGGTGCCAGTGGTCCCAATCTGTAAACACAAATCGCAATGGTCGCTACAGGCATGCAATCTGTATTATAAAAAACAAAATCCTGAAATGGAGAGAGGGAAGCTGACACTAAATAGTGGGAATTAAGATGGTCTGGAAGGGATTACTCAACAGCGTGAGGATGATTAGGAATGGTACTGACAGAGGAGACAGACTTTGGATGACAGAATGGAAATGGGAACTGCAGTCTTTTTGAAAAGAGGTAGCTGCTGAAGATCCTGTACATATGTGGGAATCCAGAAATGCAAATCCTATGTAATCCACAACCGAGTTAAGAGACAAGATGACTATCGACTTCAATATTTTCATATGAAATGTGAAACAAATGTCTACAATTTAGTTTTTCCTCACTTTTGCACAAACTGCTCACTTTCTCTTCTTAACAATAACTAACAAGTTATTTTTCTTTTGATTCAGAAACGAAGAAAAGAGAGATTGTCATTGTTGATTTCTTTTTAAAGCTTGGATTACAACAGTAGTGGATAAAACTACATAACAATATTATTCTGGAATAGAAAGGAGATATTTTAGGTCAGTTATTATAACTTCACAGAGGACTGTTTGTGGTGAGCTAATTGGGAATGAAAATTTTAGTGGAAGTGACTTCATCAATTAGGATTACTCATTTTAAATCTGTCAAAATGAGAAGCAGCCAGCCTTCAAATCTAGGGCATTTCCGTATGGTTAAAGACAGACTGTGAAGTAGCTCAAGGCCTAAGTGACTCGTAATCAGAAGTTGAACAAATGTAGGGGAAAAGCTTTTCCCAGCAGCTGTTTGTCATAGGTGTCAACTGAAGAAAAGGTGGAGGAAGAAATCCTTATGTATAAAGATGACAGAGAACAGATCATAAACTGTCATTGGTATCAACTTAAAGAAAAAATTAAAAGGTTTATTTTCTGACATATGGCAGCTAGGAGTTGGAAAGAAGGTTAGAAAAGGTGATGAAGAAGAGTTTAAAAATATTAGTAACTCTATAGCAAATTGTTCTTTTTTTCATTTTTTCACTGCTAAACATTAGTCATTGTGATCATCTAACCTGACCTAAATATACAGAATTTCTTAGAATTCATTCTGAAAAATCAAGGTTCAGTTTCAATAACTGCTCTTGAACAAGAGAATATAATTAGAAAAAACATGTCTTCATGATTTAGATGTTTCCAGTGATGATGAATCCTCCACATTTCTTTGAGAATTGTTCTCGGGGTTGATTAAGCTCATTGTTAAAGATGTATTTTTTTGCATTTGGCTACTGACCTGGTTTCAGTCCCTACTTTTTTCTGCTGAAGTGCTCTTCATTATCAGTATTCTTGTTTTTAGTGAGGTAGAACAAACAAGTCACCACTTAATTTCTCTTTGATCAGTTAAATAATTGGGATCAATGAATCGCTCACTCTGCATCTTAGATCCTTTAAATATGTTTATATTCAATCAAAAATGGTAAAACAATACTCTGAAATTTTAAAATTAACATTTTCAGAATTTCCATTTTAGTATTTTGTTTATTCTTTTACTGCTTCAGGAAGAAAAAACCGCTGAAATTGGATCAAGAATTTGTATATCTTCAGTAGTATACATATATAGTCATCAACAGCATACATATATATGGATTGTTCAAGCTTTGTTTTCTTTACACACAACATTGTAGTCTTCTGCACCTAAAGAATCACTGTTTGTTTTTTTTAAGTTTTGTGATCATTAGTTTTTACACAAAAGGAAGAGGTCTAACAATGAAATTAGATTTGGAGATCTAACACATTCCCCCAGCGAAAGCTATAGATGGTAAGTAAAATTAAAGAGAGACAATCATTCTTCAAGGAAAACAAAATGCTGACACTTCAGCCTATTTGACAATATTCCTTTAAGTTTTAAGAAGATGGTTGTTTCCCTTTATTAGTATTACTACTATTACAAAACTTCTTTTAAAGAACAGAAAAGCAGAAAGAAATATGTGAGATGGAGTCCTTAGCAGGCAAACAAACATTGGTTTCTGTGTGCTTCATTTTAGAATCCAGATGTTACCTCACTCTGAATTCTGCTACTCACCTATCAAGAAAACAAAGTCAGAAGATCAATCTGTTTCATATAACAAAAAATCTCTAATGTACGAAATCACCAAATGAACTTTAGTGGCATAAATCTTTTCACATACCTTACACATGTAATTGAAACATACATTCAAAAGTATATGGTTTGCATGCCTATACACACAGACACACATGGTGTATATGTGTTTTCTTATCATCTGCATGTATATAATGGTAATCAATCGACAAATGTTTGCTCTAGACCTAACCAAATCCTAGCTTCAATGTCTATACAATTTTCCAAAATCCTAGTCTTCTTACCTTTTGGGTACACTCAATGACAGGGAGCATATGTACCTGAAGCTCTTAGATATCTACCTTTTTTAAATGTTTTATCCAAAAATATATTTTTAGTGGAATATATTAATTCCTGAGTAGATTACCATTCCTCCATCTTAATACAGGAAAAATAATTCACTTGATTTCTTAACATGTCACTGTTTCAAACAGCTGATAGTAATTCTTCAGCTGAATCCCACAATTGAATATCAAATATAATTTCTCATTTCACAAGAATGATGACAGAATAGAGCAGAAGCTGAAAGCTGAACCAGTGAAATGACATGATCATAATCTGGCCCTTCTAAAGTTCTCTGAGCATGAGAATAAACGTGGTCTTACTTTTATTCTAAGATTTGTAAAGAGTTTCAGGTATCTTATTTTCTAGCAGGAAGTGCATTTCTCTAAAAAGGGCAGAAAAAAATCATGCTTGTTAGTTGGAAATGGATTAGCAAGCAGAAGTTGCACAGCATATTCTTGAGAACTCCAGTTATTTAAAAGTAAATTTTAGAGAGCTATGATATAGTTACAATGGAGAAGTGTATTTTCTCAAAAGTGATATCATCTTTTCTATGGCCAACAATATCATCCCACAGTAGCCATAAGGATTTACTTTTAGAATTCATAGTTGATAATTAGTTTAAATTAAGTTAAATTATCTGCTTGGTTAAGAATCAGAATGTGGAGTTCTGAGCAAGGAGATTCACCTTTGAAATGCAAAGTTTCTTTTTTTGATTGGTAATAGTTGTATATTCTGCTTCAACAGTAGGTTAAGAAATCAGAATAATTTTAGGTTGTAAATATTCAATATGTTTAAAATTACATAGCTATTTTCTTCTAGTTGCTAAACCTTCCTTGAGCCGATTTGAGAATGTCCTGATTAGAGGGAACAGGGATTTCTTATGGCAAGTCTGACTGCTTACTTCACAAAAAGCTCAGAAAGAGCTAAAGCAATAGAAACACTCTAATTTAAATTATAAATTACAGCTTGTGAGTGCTGGAAATTGTTCTAGCAAGATGTTGTCTGTCTCGATATTGGTTAATCAAATGATATACAACATTATTTTAGAGAGAGAGAGTACAATTCATCTAGAAAAGGCTTCCAGGAAAAATCAAACCGCTATTAAAAAA
Organism: Apteryx mantelli; assembly: GCF_036417845.1. Taxonomy (NCBI): domain Eukaryota; kingdom Metazoa; phylum Chordata; class Aves; order Apterygiformes; family Apterygidae; genus Apteryx; species Apteryx mantelli. The sequence goes on from NC_089978.1 coordinate 94,987,443, forward strand.
AAAGATAACTATTTGTTTTATACCTTTCTGTAAACTCTGCTGCAGCAATTATTTTGGACATATACAAGTATATAGTCACCATTTTTATCCTTAGGAAATAATACTGCATGAAAGAACTTTGGGTGTTATTTTAGTTTCTTTTGACAAGAGGTTATACTAGCAAACCAAATTACTGTCCATTTTTGAGCATCAACACATATTTCAGTAAGGCCAGTCCTCTTTAAAAACTTTAAGTGCAGAACGTGCACTTAAGCAGTGCATACAATTAACCGATTTTGAAATAATTGTTGTGTGTGTTAAATTAGGAAATCATTTGCTGGAAGCAGGATTTTCCCCTCAGCCTGACACTTAGGTAACTTCCCATCCCAATGCTCCTTCCTTTTGGGATAGCTGTTTCTTCTAGAAAATGACACTCAGTCTCCTCCACCACAACATTTTGGGGTTTTCCAGTTTCTAGATATATCACACAGAGGATTAATTTCACACAGAATGGTTGAGGCTGAACGGGACCTCTGGAGATCATCTAGTCCAACTCCCCTGCTCAAGTAGGGTCACCTAGAGCACGTTGCACAGGATTGTGTCCAGATGGCTTCTCAGTATCTCCAAGGATGGAGACTCCACAACCTCCCTGGGAAACCTGTTCCAGTGCTCTGTTACTCTCACAGTAAAGAAGCTTTTCCTTATGTTCAGATGGAACTTCCTGCAGTTCAGTTTGTGCCCGTTGCCTCTCATCCTATCGCTGGGCACCACTGAGAAGAGTCTGGTCCCATCCTCTCGACACCCTTCCTTTAGATATTTGTATACATTGATAAGATCCCCCCTGAGCCTTCTCTTCTCCAGGCTGAACAATCCCAGCTCTCTCAGCCTTTCCTCATAGGAGAGATACTCCAGTCCCTTCATCATCTTAGTGGCCCTCTGCTGGTCTCTCTCCAGTAGCTCCATGTCTCTCTTGTATTGGGAATCCCAGAACTGGACACAGCACTCCAGATGCGGCCTCACCAGGGCTGAGTAGAGGGGGAGAATCACCTCCCTCGACCTGCTGGCAATGCTCTGACTAATGCCCCCCAGGATACCATTGGCCTTCTTGGCCACAAGGGCACATTGCTGCCTCATGCTTAACTTGGTGTCCACCAGCACTCCCAGGTCCTTCTCTGCAGAGCTGCTTTCCAGCAGGTCAACCCCCAACCTGTACTGGTGCCTGGGGTTATTCCTCCCTAGGTGCAGGACCCTGCACTTGCCTGTGTTGAACTTCATGAGGTTCCTCTCTGCCCACCTCTCCAGCCTGTCCAGGTCTCTCTGAATGGCAGCACAGCCCTCTGGGGTATCCGCCACCCCTCCCAGTTTTGTATCGTCAGCAAACTTGCTGAGGGTGCACTCTGTCCCTTCATCCAGGTCATTGATGAAGAAGGTGAACAAGATTGGACCCAGCACTGACCCCTGGGGGACACCGCTAGCTACAGGCCTCCAGCTAGACTCTGCACCACTGATCACAACTCTCTGAGCTCTGCCACTCAGCCAGTTGTCAATCTACCTCACTGTCCACTCATCTATCTCGCACTTCCTGAGCTTGCCTAGGAGGATGTTATGGGAGACAGAGTTGAAAGCCTTACTTATATCACATGTTATTTTATCAATACATATTATTCCTGGCAAACTTTCCCTAGCACAAGGTGGCAGAGGGCCTCAAAGGAAGAATCTTTGTAAAGGAAGTGTGAAATCTCAAGGGATGGTCAAGGTTCTTTTAACATGTTCTCTGGTTTTAGAAGAGCAAATTCAGATTTAAGTGTGGCAAAAGTATCTGAATTTAATGTGTTAAAATGATACTCTTGCTTTTAACAATGGTTAAAGTGAATAAAAATAAACAGAAAAATCTTTCAATTTAGTCTTTCAAATTCTATTAATGGTATGCAGTGAGGCAAAAAATGATTTAGGTTCCCAGAATTAGTACAGATAACTCATCTAATTGGGGATCTTGCCTGTGTCTCATTTAATCCTTCCCTCCTTTGTGCTCCACTAACTTCAAAGACAGTCACACAAACAGGCTCAAAAGAACCTTTTCAAAATGAGATTTTTAAAAGGCTTTTCAAAATTCATCAGAATGAAACTGTAGTAAAAAATTCAATATTAAAATAATATGTACTGAAAACCTGCATCATAATATAATCTATTAGTATGATGCCAACTTTGCAAGTAATGAAGAATTCACTCCTAAAATATTGCAGAGGTAAAGTAGTTCCAGACTACTGTGAAGTATTTCTGTTGAGGAAAAACATGACAAGAAGTCTTGTTGCAGAGAAAGCTTAATATGCAACTGCTTATGAAAACATTGAAGAAATATATCAAGGTTATATAAGTAAATTAAGAATGTTCAATTCAAAACATCACCTTGCATAGTTATGATTTGTTATAATATTATTTTTGTGTTAAATCTCTTGATTAGCCTACTTAAAGGCCTCTGTAGCAAGCAAATATAAACAAAATGTTGCTAATGAGCATTGCAACATCTGAACAAGACAACACAGGCTAACACTGTATATCAGGAGGGAATTGATTTATGAGTGAATAGACTCCAAGAAGTTTGAAAAACCTCTATTTCTCTAATCAATAACAGGCAGAGGTACCAACAGGTATGAAACTACTTAATTCAGAGTTGGGAGAATTAGGCAAATCCCTGGATCCAAGAAACAAAAACAATGCAAAAATACATCCTTGACTTGGAAAAGGGGCAAATCAATAGGAAGAAAAGACCAACAGGATACAGTGGTCATTTTACAGTTGAAGAGATGTAGAGCAAGCTGGAAAGATAAGGATCAACCAAATTTCCTCAATAGCTACTGGCATTGCACTATTATATTGTATACTGTGGTCCTGCGCTATTGTGAGTGAAAAAAAATGTACTGCATGTTTATTCAAGCAGAAAAGTTAGCGTTATTCATAAAGGTCTGAAGAACATTTCTTGTCAACAATCAATTTCTTATTTTCCTATTTTTAGTAGAAAAGAGAAAATTTTATACAACAGCTAGAAAAAAGGATCTATAACAGTCCCTAATAGGACTGCACTTGTTTCAGCTGGTGGTTTCTGCTGCTTGCATGTTGCAGAGGTAATACAAATGGCAGCAAAGCTGTGGAATTAGTTTACAACATTGGTACTCATTGTGAAAAAGGCAGTGCTACCTGTAATTAATAGAGATCAATTTTTATGTGCTATTACCCTCTGGTTTATCTTAAAATCCATGATGCAGGAGAAAAAGATTTAATGTATAAGGGATTTTCAGCGCTTGTAAAGCAATCAGATAAAGGTTAGAGAATTCAACATCAAAAGTTATTGCAATACTATGATTTTCACTTCAATTTACAAAACAAGTATATTTAGCATTAAGATTCTTATAACACAAACACACAAACAATGCAATCTCAAAACATGATTTGCATTTAGTAAGTACAGTTCATCTATTACAAGAAGCTCTTATGTGTTACTGAAACCTTGAATTTGTTAGACCTCTGAACACGAATCTCAATAACACCTTAATGAGGAAGCTAACAGTACCTATTTACAGATAAAAGAAACTGAGTCACATCAAGAAAGTTTCAAGGACCTATTGACAATTGCATGGTACAGTTTGCATTCTGAGCCTCCATCTAGACCCACTGTATGAAAATTGCTTTCTAAAGTTTCATCAAAGAATTATAAAAAAAGAGGATTCGCTTACTTTTCAAACCTCTACATTTTATTTTGAAAGAGTCACTGTAAAGCTTTACTACACCTATACACCATATCAGGACCCTCAACAAAATGTGGCAATGAAAACTACTTAGTTTCAGTTTACTTTCATTAGCTACTTAATTTTTTAAAGGTTATAATTCTTTTTAAAAACACAGGTTTTACCTAAAATAGCATATTAACAGTAATGTTAGAAGTGTTAGATACCTGGGCATACACCATTGCAGGCTAAATTTAATCTCTTAAAAAGAAACTAGTGTTTGGGAATGTCCCAGAAAGTCAAACATACTTCCAGCTTTGCTACCATGAGGCCTTAAATGTGTTGTCATCTCAACAGATATTACTACTGTGCAAAGAAATACAATTTCTCCTCACACAGCAGAAGACGATACTATATGAAGTGACTATGAATGTTGTAAAGCATCTTACATATGTTGTTAGCAAACTGTGATGTCCAGTGAACAATTTTGTGTTGCACGATTCAATGGTTGTGAGATACTACTCTTTTATTACCAAAGGTCATGATTCAAATGCTTCTCATCTAATTGTAACATAAATCTGTGTTCCATATTTCCCAAAGAACATCCAAATGATATCCTATACTTAATGTCAAAATCCTCTCTGCTGGCTATGCACTATGATTTAGAAGCAGGATAAGCATCACAGCAGAATAGAGACAAAGATTTAGTTACACTTAAAGCATGTCTGCCTGTCTGAAGTACTGCAAACGTGGCAGTAGTGCCCTCATTCTTTTTTTTTTTCCGACTGGTAGCAATGATGCAAATCTTCAAAGAAATAAATATTGCTTAAACCTAAATATTCTTGTAAGATTCAACATAATCATTACTGATGTCAGTGAATGAAGGTATCAAACTGATCTTCATGTAAACATGAAAGATTCCATCATTAATATCATGAAAGATGCAAATATGATCATGTATGCCTCATAAAAGGTAGAAGAGAAAGAGAAAAGAAATTTTACTGAGACTTACATAGAGAAGAGAGAGGTACCAGTGATAAGCAGTCTTTTTGCAAATACACTGGCAGGTACAATCCCAGTGGCTTTATCAAATCAAAATAGGGCTTGCCTAATCATCCAGGCTTTGTGACAGAAAAGTAAATCGGGGAATCTAATTCCCTCTTGTAATTGAAAGATATCAAATTTTAATGAGAATGTGAATAATTTATTACCTCCCCCATAAAAAAATATTTTGAATACTTTGTTAATCTTGGTAATAGTATGACAAAATATCAAGGGAAGAGAATTAAAGTAGCAGAGTACTAAGAATATGGTGTTCATTTTAATTAAATTATTCCTCTCCTACAGTGAACAATTTAAATGACTCCATTTGCCAAAAACTGAAGCTATAGTATTATTGATCCAAGTTAGTTTTAATACTATTTTGTCGGCAAGGAGAAATATATAGCTTTGAGATAAACACATAGACACTGGCACACTAAAGCATTTATCAAAATAATTAAACACACAAATAATCCCACCTCAATTCACACCTCAGCAATTAGAATACATGTCTAACATACATTTCCTGTAATTTTGCTGCAATTGAAACACATGCTTAAATTTAAGTTCTTGGCTACTTAGGCATTGTCTTACATGCTTGAAATTAAATATACTCAAATATTTTACTGAATCAAGAATTTCATCCACCAGTCAGAACTGAACAAACCAAATGTACCTTTCCCTATCACGAATCAGGAGTCATGTCTGTCTCCCGAATGCGACTGCTAGTAGCTGTTTTTTCAATTAATCACATACCCTACCACAGAACTAAGCATATTATTTAAGTGTGGCTGAAATAGAACTGGTATCTTTCATATTTACAAATACATGTTTTCCCACTGTAAAAATCTGCCTTCGATAAATTACAGTTTTGCCAAGCTAGATAATTTAGCCAAGATTACCATGCTGATGTCAGTCTCAAACTATATTTTTTGAACTGCAGCAAAAATTTGTAAACTGTTTCTGTGAATGAGGCTAATACATTTGCCCGCATTAAGGCATTAAGACTTTTCATTTGAAAAGCTATGGTACATACACACAATTTAGCAAACATATGTCTCTTTGTTAGCTATGTCCATCTGGCCAAAGGGGGAAAGAGACTTTTGGGATGGAGCAGAGATACTTTTAGGGTTGTACAAAACTTATTATGGGATGTTTAGGGGAGGGAACAGAGGAGGGAAAAGAGGGGGGGATCACGCTGGATCAGAGTGGAACAAGCATGGGAAAATAGAGGTAAACAAGGAGCAAAGATGCCAGTCGTATAAGCAGGTGTTGGTCAGTAAACTTGTCTGACTGAGCCTCATGCTTGATTATTAAATCCTATTTCTAACTATTATCTTCAGCGTAAGCGAGCTCCTATTCTGAGCCTGTGTGTGTGTGTGAACCACTAGCGAAGTTCAAATCAGAGTAGCCAGCAAGTAGGATAAGGTCTGGGTGCCAGCTATGGGAGAGAATGAGTCTAAGACGAGTTACTGGAGAGACTGGTGTTTTGCATGGGTGGATGGGCGTCAATTGCTAGCGAACATTAAGTCAGACTACACAGCATATAGGAGGAGACCAGCGTATGCAAAGACCGAAGGTCAGGGCCAGTGTCTGGGTAGAGAGACTACAGTCTGAACATGGACACAGGACAGGCTTAAATCTGCATTAGTATTCAAGAGACCAGTGAACATGTGTGTGCTTATGAGGTGTGTGAATGAATGTGTATGCATGTTCTGCTAGTGAACTTCGAGCTGCCTTAGCCAGAGAGTAGGAGCAGACCAGCACCCAGAAGACCCAAGGTCTGAGCCAGTGACTGGATGAGGGGTCTAGGATCTGGGCATGAATATCAGATGTACTTAAAAGTCCATGCTAATATTCAAAGAATCAGTGAGTGTGTTTGTGCATCAAGAGTGTAGGTACCTCCAGCGCACTTCAATCTTGATCAGTCAAACAGGAGGAACAGCATCAAGCTGTCCATGATGTTCGTGTTTACACGAGTGCTGCTTGTTTTTACAGTGGTGCTGGTAAGGGCACTGCTCTCTGTGTTGATCTGTGTAGTTGGCTGTGTTTGCACTGTGTGTGTGTGTGTGCGTGTCTGTGCACCTATTGGAAGTAAGCGCTCAGCCTGGCTGCCGGATGGATGGGAGAAGCCCCGGGTCAAATTCAGCTCCAGCAAAATGGGAAAGAGAACTCCCCATGGTGACAGTCTGTTGGGTTTGGGTATTTCTAACAGTCTGATGATCACACTGCGTTTTAAGCGTAATAAATCATTGTATCACAGACCCTTTCAGACAACAATTTTGCATCTACCCAATACATATACTGCTAAACTAAAGCCCAGTCAACTGACTCCACCAAGAAGCAGAAAATAAATGTCTCCATGACCATCGCACTCCAACAGCTTTCCTAATCAATTCATATAACTAGTCCTGAGGACCTAACTGACTAAATTTTAAAAAAGCCTCTTTCCTTTCTATTCTTTGCTGAGTGCAATTCAGATGGAGATGGCACAGAATTGCAACTGAGACTACACCATAAAAACACTCTCAGAAAGCAACAGAGATATATATTTATTGAAGGGTTGTCAAACAGAATTAAGGATGGAGCAGGTAGACAAAAGAATCCACAGAGCTCTGGAAAACATGTAAAAGCAAAGTTAAGAGTTTGGCAAGATAGTTGTGGAAGGATTTGTTTATATTAGTTTGACTTCTGCTACTGGTTTTCACACAAACACAAGATTAAAAAAAAAGATATACCCGTTTAACTTATTATCTGTGCTACATTACACTGAAGTCCAAAAGAGACTCCAGGCACACCCCTGCTATACAGTTCTTCAATATATCAGTCACACATAGTACCCGGGATTTGCAGAAAAGTCTTATTGCTGCCTGCTATGTACCTGTGCCCAGTGATTCCTCACACTGGCATGGGAGCCTGGACTTCTAAGAACATTTGATAACACTCGGGAGAAGAAAGAGGTAGGACCAGGGATCAAAATCTCCTACTGAAATATAAATGAATAAATGGATAAAGGAAAAGCTTAATACTTGGAAAATGAAATTTTTAAAATGAAGCCACAGTACACAATGCTCCAGCAAGCCAGTTAAATCAAATCCTGATTAAGAGAAATCTTAAAGCTTAAGGTTTCACTGACTTTAAAACTTGTTGGTAAAAAGTGTTATTTAGTTACCGTATGCATACTATATATGGAATTTGACCTTTACTCAGCTTTTGTCTTGTATTTGAGACCCCATTTTTCATCTCAGTGTAATTCTTTCAAACTCTTTCAAGAATTCATTCTTTGACAAAAATAATAAATAAATAAAATAAAAAATAAAAACATTTTACAAAAAAGCTCTGGAAAACTCAGTGTAGAAAAAAATAACTGTAGTTATCGAGGACATTTAAAAAAAGGCATAAAACTTCAAGGTTGAAAGCTCAATTTCAATACAGCCTTCTAGCATTTATGCCTTAAAATAAAGTCTGTCCCCCTGATAGTTACTTAATAAAATATACATTTGAATTTTCTCTTCTCTCCAGGGCAGAATATAGGGGTTCTTTTATTTTTAAGACATTAAAGTTCAAACTGATCAGCTCTTCTTCCCTTCAACCCCTCAAACCAAAACTGTTTCCAGCCTCTTCCTAAGGAAAAAAGATCCATGTAATTTTTCCATCTTTACATACATTTCTCTATCAATATGAGTAGCAGTAGGGCTTTTGGGGGGTAGGGGGGCACTTTCAACAAAGTTAGACATAAGTTTGTAACACTCCTTCAATCCTTAGCGAAACTCAATGTCTGCATAGACAAGAAAAGTTAACTTCAAAACACCAATGAAGCAAAAGCTACAGCACAGACTCAGCAGTTGCAGCTCTCAAACCAGAAATCAATGGTTTGGTTAGAGATGGGTGGAAGCTATAGTGCATGTTTGGGGTGGAGCAGGGATGTGTTGTCTTGCACAGACAAACTCAAAGGAAACAGAGACATGCCATGGTTATTCCAAGAGTGGAGGAGATTGGGTGAAATGGGTACAAGACAGAAGGGTGTAGAAAATCAAGCTTTTTTAGTTCAGCTGCTCAAGGAACAACTTGTTTGATATTGCTGATTGGTTGATAATGGTAATTTCCATACTGTGCATGTGCAGCTGCAAACACAAGTGCAGATAATTTTTTATAGCTAATCTCGGGGTAGTAAGATGATTTACTGATTAATTTACTGGATGAAACAAACCTGTGTCTCTGGAGTTTTCATTGGGTTTAGTACATAAACAGGTCAAGTCTAGAAGCAAAATCTGGGAGAAGGGGAAGAGAGGAATTGAGTAATTCTATCTTATTCAAGGACACACTCTGAGACAATCTTGTCCATCCACAGCTATTATCAAATAGATTAGCAGCAATACGCTATTCTAAGAAGGAATTAATCGTCTTTTCAGGTTCTAGTTCTATTGAAATTGAGGGAGATAATTTCTTATCAAGTTCTAAAATATAGCAGATTTTTTTAAATAGAGAAGTAGGCTCAGATAATGTGAAATAATAGCCTCCCCTGAGGCTGATTTGCATAGTTTAAATGCTTTGAAGTGCTATACTCTGGAAGTTCAGTAACAAATCTTGAGATTCTGATGAAACCTACTGCATGGCCTAGCTTAAATCTGTGAGACAATTGTATCTTGAAAATCTGTTTTCCATGATAAATCCACATGGGAAGTCTTATGTGGATTTGCATGAGAGTAGGCAAAAGATGGCTTTCTGATGGCTTCCTGTCTTTCATTTGTACCCTGAATATCCTATTTCTTCTCTCTCCTTTTCCAGTATCAGGAGAACATGCTGAAGTAGATAAATCATTTCCTAATATAGTCAAGAGAATGTACTGTTCTACTTTTTGAATTCAAGCATTCTTTTTAAAAGAACACTAACCACTATTTTCTGTTTATTTTTACAATGCTGCATTTCACTTTATTTCAGTCAGTCATCTGATTTCCAAACACAAATATAGATATGTCTATATCATATAATTTGTACATAAAATAAAACTCAAAGGTAGAAAGAGTGCATAAAATAGGCCCTATAAATATATATAAAATGTATAAAATATGTCTACTTTTCCAGGAGAGTACTAAGAAAACTGTTTAAGTTTTATGGTTCCTTGTATTGGAAGAATTTCACATATTTTGTAACAAGTATACCAAGCGTATCTGTTTCAATGCTGAAAAATGTCTAAGTCTAAATCCCACTGCCGGTATCCACACTTTTCTGTAAGAATATTTTTGAGCACAGATTCCCCAACTATTCATCCATACAGTCAATTTGGAGGAGTGCCTTAAAGCGTGACACAAAAACGTCCCTGCTGTTGATTACTGATTTTCTCAGGTGAGGAAAGCCTTGAATGTGCAGTGGTTTTAGCTAGCTCTCCAAGGTTTCCATGTTGGCAGTAAAGACGAGCTGCACTCAAGAGTGCCATCACCTAGAATGCACTGATTTTATTAGCATATCTCTTAGGACATAAATATGCTTTAGGCTGCATCACACATGTTGTCATGTCATGCTTCTGCACTGACACTTTCTTTTTAATAAAATATGTCCCAGTCTTGAGACTCTCCTTTAAACTTGCTTCTCAGTCAGAAGTAACAGGAGAACACCATGCTTTTATAATGGTTTCACCTGGCTGAGAGAGGTAGGCCAGGGTGATTCAGCAACCAGGAAACTGCAACACACATGGAGCCAAATGGAGGCACATGTCTTCATCCTCCGTTGGGAATTTCATAAAGCAAATATGCTTCTGTACAAGTTTGTGGGTGCCATGATGGACCTTCAGAGATATCAGAACCAGGAAAAATGCTAGCTGAAGGTTCAAACAAGGCAACAGTCATACACAAGATAAGAAGAATAAAAACACAGACAGAAATGCTAAGATGGTAGTAACATGTCAAGAATTCAGTAGGACACTACTGAAATGAAAACATATAAAATTCAAAGAAAAGAAAGCAAAGAAACAGAAGGTGGCAACTCAGCAATATCATGTATCAGCCCATTCCAAGCAGCAGCAGAGGCTGACCCTTCCCCAAATGACTGATAACAGTCAAGACATCAAAGATACATCATGCATCTCACTGGGAATGGTGAGCATATTAATGCCTAGCCTAGCAACATGTTAGTCCTAGTTATCTGCTACATGTATTAGCCAATAATTAGCCAATAAACCATAGCTGTTTACTCTTAAACTAGGTTCTGCCACCTGCCCTCTTTACTGTTCCTGTTTGATGCTATGCAAAAACATTCATAGCAGAAAAGCTTATAGAGCTCCTGTAACATCAACTATATATGCTAAGTCATAAAGCGCTAAGACTGCAGGTTGGATATAAAATGGGATCACAGCTTCATTATTAGGAGCAGGTGTAGTAAAACAGCATGGGCTGCTGAGAAACAGTAACAAGCAGTCGAGAAGACTTACATTGCCACTGATTGTGAAGCCCAGGTAGGAGAAAAAAGACAGCCTACCAAGAGTAACAATTTCACAGCATGCCTAGTATTTTTGTGTTCTTTGTAAATGTATGATAAAAAATGATCCCAAGATTCTTAGCCTCACTCCTATTTTCTCACGATATATTTCCCTTTAATTTTTGCATTGCTCAAAAGAGAGTCAGTGAGGAGAAAATAAGTAATTAATAAGCAGCAAGCACTTTTTTTTTTCCAGAAATGTAAATGTTGCTCATAAAATGATCATATAAAATCATATTCCAACACATGTAGTAAGAAGAAAATTTCATTCCCGCATGCTTTCAGAGTATTCTTTCTTCATTGCAGGTAAAAGCAGGGGATGCTGTCTTTGTTGCACCTAAACCCCAAGATCTGTGTATCCACACCTCATACACTGTTAAGTGTGGGGAGAAAGAATTATGGAATCTTTCCATAAAAATTATTCTTAACATGATTCCATTGTCCCTGAACTGTGAATGAGAACAGCTGCAAAACAAGCATGTCTCCCAATAAAGAGATCAGACTGCAGAATTCTCAGAGCAGAAGATTTACATCAGGAAAATATTTAAGATATAAAAGAGTAAGTAGTGGAAAGCATAATTTATAAAGATTGCTTTGTTGCTCTAATATTTCTGCCGAGTGATTGCTCTGTCAGTTTTACTATGTACTTTATGGATTAGATTGCTTTGGGCAGTTCCTCACAGCCTCTGTGAAAAAATACAAATAATTTTGGGACAACAGTTACAGCTTCTATATATATGCCTGTATAAAATATATATAGAGAAAATGATATCACGTCCAGATGAATTGTTACACCTCCTTTTTGTTCTAAATCCTTCTTGCTATATCACCCAGAAATATTGTTGAGCCATGGTAACCCCCAAGCAGAGAAAAGAAAATCTGGGAACAGCAAGTTCTGCAACAATGTCTACAACAAAACTGCGCAGTTGAGTATATATCCAGGAAAACTCCAGTATACGGCACATTTTTGAATTAAATTGAAAATAAGTAATCTTCCCATTTCAATTTTTCAACTCAGGTCTTTAATTTAAGTTAGATATTATTTCTTCACGGGAAATGGTATGGCTTAATATGATATCTATATTAATGGTTATTGCTCTAGTGGACAGAAACAGACTCTCACACATACAATTGTATGAGATACTAGAAAAGCAAAATTATTTTATTCAGTATATATTTTAAGATTTGAATAATTTATCTGTATATTTTGAAAATAGAAAACATAACTGGTCATCTACAAAAACAAGAAAAAAATTAAAATATTCTGTGTAAATACAGAAATTTATTCATCTTCTACACTTCTGCAGAAGATGAAAATCTCTTTATCAATAGCTTGTAATGATTAAAATCCTCTAAATTATCAGTAAATTCTATATTAATTGAAGCTTCTACTGTAATAGTAGATAAACTGAATAAATAAATTGCTATTATATGCAACTCATAAGTAAATTTTGGTAAAATTACAACAGTAAATGCAATTAATTACTTTCCTATCCTGTATCAAATCAGCTGTAACCAACAATATCATTTAAAATTTAATCCAACAATTAAATCAAATGATTTAATTCTTTTTGAGAGGTTCAGTTTTATAGTTTCTAGACTCTATTGTCACATTTGAAACTATCAGGAATGACATAGGAAAATACAGAAAATAGTAATTTGCAATAGAACAACTATCTTAGAAAAAACAGTTGAAAGTACTGGAAAGTTTGAAGAAAGAGACAAGCATATCTAGAGCTGAATAACTGTGAAGTCTATTTCCTACTTTGTTTTCTGTGAATTCAGTAAAAATAACAGTAGTTAACCATTGCTTAACTCATTTATTCTTGGAAATTCTTATCCCTTGCTTTTCTCCTTAACTGAGCCTTCAAACTAGCAAACATTTTATTTTGCTAAGGAATTTCTTAGCAATTCCATGCTCTTCCTTTCTAGTACTTCAGGGATTTACGAAACTATAGTAGTTGCAGGGTGAATTGATAAAATAAGTAAACTGCTAACAGTTTAAATATATTACAAAGGCTGCTTTTCAAGTGTATTAATTTGCACTTGTTAAAAAAATACACTTTCATTAAAAAAAACACTTTTAAGAAGCTCTTCAGTTTAAATTTAATGAAGAATTTTAACAACTGATGCTTTTCCACCTAATAGTTCACAAACTTTCTTGTAATGTTGTTGCTCATCTTGACCATCCCAAAATATAACTTTATTTGAACTTAATCTCTCACTTCAAAGCATTTCCTTGGAATAGATTAAGACTGCATCACTGCATGGGCTCATTCACCCTTTGTATATTACACTGGTAACACCTCACGTGAGGTCTGTTTCCCGCGCTCTAATCTCATTACACAACATCATCACAACAAACATTTGTGTTTTGGTGGTAAGGCACTATTTATAAATGAAAATATGTTTCAAAGTCTAGGAAAATTAATGCAGGGGTAAGGAAAAAGTAACTCCTTGGCAAAAATCAGCATTACACAACTGAGAAGAACCATTACTGAAGGCATATGTAATTATTTATTTATTTTTTTAAGTAACATGTATACACTTCATTGACATGGGGCTAATTCTTGTCTCCACAGGAGTCAGATTCATTCAGCACATCAACTGGAACAGTTCCATTCATCAAACAGAGTTTTATATACACTCTAGATTTCAGAGACCATAAAGGATCCCACCTTGTAAAAATTCAAAGTAAAAACCAAGAAATTACAGACCTCGTGTGTGTTTGAGCAGAAGATGGAAAGCAGATTCCTTACAGAGGGACTTGGGTAGGACAGATTCACTGAGCTGATGACCAGACTGCTCCTGATCTAAAGAGGAAAAAAAAAAAAAACCATACTCAGGGAAATTCATTTAGAGGTTGAAATTGACTGAACAGAGCTTCATAGATGGATGTTTTTCAAAATATACTTTCAAATGGAAGCTGACAGGTTTTTTTTTTCCTTCACTTAAAGATATTTTTCTTACTTTGCTGAAGATTAATATAGATATAATATAGAAATAACCTTAAATATCATTAAAATAAAATAGCAAACCATTAAAAAAAAAGCCAAAAACTGAATCTTTTCAGTTAAATAATATCAAGGTAACAAAGAAACTGTTTGCTAGATACCAAAATCAAAATGGCCAGGAAAGCCCATAGTGTTATAAAATGCATTAGAGAGAGCTTGAAAACAGGGGCTCAGAACCAGTAGTACTGTAACAGTGGCAGACGATAATAACAACTGCTTTCTTGATGACAAGTTACTCAATCAACCAACACATTAGTTCATACAGACAGAGGATTTGAACATTATTTTGATTGTTTTCACTGATTAATGTCAATGTTGTAGATAAATGAAAAATGAGATATGAAAAACTGGTTTGAAGATGGGAAAGTTTATAATTATGTAAAAGGGCTTTGGAGCTGTGCAAGCAGCCAAAGGTCTTTAGCTAAAAGATTCAACAATTGTAGGAAGTATCTTGTAGGAAATATATGTAGCAGTTAACTCCAAGAATCTGAGCCCGATAGATAGATCATTGCTGATTAATATGTCATATTAAAGGGCAGTAGCACTAAATGATGAACTGCTGAGAATAAGATATGATACACATGCATGCATCAGATAGCTTGGGAAAGATTGCCATGTGGGGTTAGAGAACAAAATTAAATTTGCTTTGAGGGACAGAACAATGAACTGAGATGTCCAATAAGGTGAGAAAAAGCTCTCTTGGAAACACCAACCTTTCTGCCCCTTTTGAGAGGAAAACCAGTCTCATAATTCTTTCACCTCAGGAACAAGTTTCAGGTTTTGGAAACTAGATTAGTCTAAAAGGTTTTAAATCAAATTTGCAATGCACAGGGGACTACTTAAAGAATAGGGAGACCTTTTCCAAACATCAGAAGCTGAGTGCATAAGAAAAACCTACACACCCATTTTAGTATATCATTAAGACAACTATATTTCCCTAGTATCTTTCTTGGACTGAGATACTGCTATGGCAGAAATCAGGCTGTTGTGAAAGCTTTCCCTAATTAGTCTGCAGGAACTCTTTTCTATTTTTTCTCCATGATGTAAACACCCTGAATACTGTAAATTTCTCTTCTTGGAAGGGTTTTGCAGAGGTTACAATATGTTATTTATTTATTTAGCAAAAACATTATTTTCACAGACCTATCCAACTAATTCTTGACAATCTTTTTTTTTTTTTTTTCCGATGTAAATTCCACTATATAAAATTAAAAGCATTAGGTTATGCTTCATGATGTTTCAAAAATGCATTTATCAGATGGGAAGTATATATACATATTGCACTTTACTTTTTCATTGGTGGCTAACATCATGGCTGCAATTATGCCAAAATCAGCACAAAGTAATCTTAGCAATTTTATTCTAAACTGATTATCCACATTCAAAACTGATTTGAAAATAATAGTATCTTCACTTTCCCATTACTTCAACATTGACTTAAATACCTGCCACAATACTTACGTCCAACATATTTTGGCTGAAGGAAAAATAACCGTTCATAGCAGACTAACCTTTGAGTACTTAGTTCAGTTAAACAATAAAGTTGGAGAAAGCAGTTTGCAAACATTTCATGACACTCATTTAAACAAGTGGCAATCCCAGTTTGGAAATCTCAGTATGGAAATGTGATGGCTGAGCTACTATGCATGCAACCCTACCTTGGAAATACAGGAAGTTTTAATAACCCTCAATATCAGCCACTTATTTAATATGATAAAGCTGGATTCCAGAGAAGAACCAATTAACCTCCCTTATCCAATTCCTAACTACCGTCGTAGCTTTCATCTTTTATTTGATCATAGCTCTTCAACCTTTGAGGTGAATATCCTGTAAAAAATCAGTTGCACTTTTTTTCTGAAACTTGGAAATACATTTGGCCCACTGAATACATTAATTTAAATTATCCACGTCAAATAAAGTAAAGCATTCCAGGTATTAACTAACTACTAATATTTACGGACAACTCTTACACACTTGCACTCTGCGGTCTGGTCTACACTGGAGACTTTGGTAGTATCAATTACATATCTGTTTAGCTGCATCCATAAAATCTTAGCAGAAAAATTACATAGTGCAGTTTACACAAGAACAACATTCAACTTGAAACAGCTAAACTAGTACAAATGGTCACTAAATGATCTGTAGTAAGAGTCTGCATACTCTGTAGCTCTGATCGTTGGCTCCCTTTGGGAAAAAATCTCTTCTGTCAGATAAGCATTACTCCCATGAGAATTCTTAATATAGCTATAAAAGTTTATGTGAATAAGAGCTTCATAATTAGACCCCAAAAACGTATATAAATCCTGGGGGAAAAAACTCATTGCTATTAAATTCAATAAAAAAATACCAATAAGTTTTAGGAGGTCCAGGATTTCATCGCTTCATCACAAATTATCAGATGGTGTGTGGTTTTACTTGCTTTATACTTATCCAAAATAAAACATTGTTTGAGCTACAATATCATCCAAAATTCACATAAAGAAGCATTTCTTAGGAATAATGCTCTTGGGTTTCACAAAGCTTCAGAAATGAAAACAGTAACTTCAGAAATGGCACAGCTATGATGTTTCCCAATTAATTTCTATTTTAATTCCTGAACTGTATTACTTTAAACGTAATTTCATATCTATCTAGTGCCAAAACTGCCTACGGAATGTTACTTGAAAACAAGACACAGCTAACTTCTCAAATCTTTAAAGCATTAAGTAAATTCTACAAATATTGATGTTTATTGCTTGTACACTTTAATTGAGATGCTCTCTTTCCCTTGTTGCCACTTTTAATTCTTTTAAGAAGTGGTACATGGTCTGAAACCACGTGTAAAGAGCACAGTCAATCCAAGGTTCCCTTCTGTCTGCTGAACTGCTAATTTCTGTCAGTTCTCCTTCCGCTCTCTCTCTGGCCTCCAACAACATGGGCAATGAGTGTGACGAGTCCAACACAGGATTAAATAAAGGAACGCATTCCAGGAACATGCTTCTGTGCTAAAATAATGTGTTTTTTAAATTATTAAACTTACAGTTTCAAGTTCTGTTCTGAGATAGATTCAAAAACTTGTGTGAATTTGAGTTACTGGCTGACATTATGGTCATTTTCTACTCTTTGGATTAACATTTTTGAGGAAAATACTTTTTTTTAGGAATTATTAGCCTGTCACTCTCCCTTTGAGTATTAAATTAGGACTGCCTTATATCTCAGACTAAAATGTTTAAGTAAATCAGACGGAAGGTTACTGTTGTTATGTCTAAAGTAATATTACTATCATTCCTAATTAGCTTGTATTTTCCCAAGTGTGTAGTTGCTTTGCTATGAGAGATCCAAGGACAAAGATAGACACTTTATGTCAAAACACATAAATAAAGTGTAAAGCATCACAACATGGGTAGGAGATCTCTGTAACTTAGGGCCTTAAATGATCTTGAAATATGTTCAGTTTTGGACACCTCATTAACAAACTGATATAAACAAAATCAATGGAAGAAAAAAAATCATAGAGAACTAACGGAAGACCAACTTCATGTCAACTGAAGTTCATTTCTTGGTAGAAAAGATGTATCACAGCAGTTCCCATCACATATTCTTTATATAGCTGACGTATAAGGTTCACAGAAGTAAATTGTTTTTTGGTCAAACCTGCAGTCTTTGCTATATCCTACAACAGGCAGAAATGGCTGGCACAATGGGATCCTCAAAGGTGCATCAGAATACTAGTCTTGCACTGATATGCTTATCATTAAGGATAAAAAAAAAAGTAGCTTAAACAAAAATAAAATAAAATCTAGTATAATGGCATATCTCCCAAAAGGGAACAGTGATATGTGACAAAGCATAGGTGAAATGAATCACTAGGTTTGCTTATAATTTTTTGCTTTTAATAAAATGTAATTTTTTGGAGACCTATGGAACCAGGTCTAAAAAAAAAAAAAAAGAAAAATTCATTCTTAATGTTGCAAAAAACAGGTTAACCAGCTGAACAGTGGGCAACATATCTGTACTGCTATGGTACCTCCAGTATTTGAGTTAGTATATTAAAATATTATTTGCTTCCTCTCCAGGTAAATGAAGTCTTCGTAACATGAAAGTTCAACTAAATTTATATGCCATTATGGAAATTATTTTCCAGGGCATGTAAGAACTAGAAATACTATGCTGAACTGCTGCATCCATGACGTTGCTTCTAAGACTAGATTTCTTTTCTTCTGAAAAGAATGAAATAAGAATTATGGTAAATATTTCTAGAGAGAGCAAACAATAGCATGTACAACTACTTCCGAAGACAGCTCAAGTACATAACACAACCATCTTACGGTGATTAAAAAGAAGCAAACATTATTTACCAGTCACCAGTGGCAAGTGAATTAGAAAATTAACATTACAAATTAACCAGATTAACAAATTCAAAACATATTTTAGAGGACAAGTATGGTCTTAGTTCCATAAAGATCACAGTAGAAAATTTATTTTCTCAGAGAAAACTTTTAATAATTCCACTGCAGATCACAGAATATTAGATCATCATCATGTCAGGTCTGCTGATGTGTAAGGAAAAATGAAGACTGGAAACTTCTGATGCATAAAAGCCAACATTAGTCTTTCATTGTCTAAGCCAGTTGCCTGTGCACTGTCTCTATTATTGAAAATCTCCCTAGGACAAGTTAACGTTCTGTAGTTAAAAAGACAACTATGTTTTCATTAAAATATTTAAACAAGGCAGCTTCTGCAAATTTAAGACAGTCTCTCAGAATATCACATTTTAGTAGTTTTTAGTACCCACATTTAAGCTCTGTAAATAATTTTTATTAGGATTGTATTGTGGAGAGGTTTGGTTGTTCTTTCCCTTTTGTGTGTGTGTGTGAATAGCACATTAGATTAGCATTTTTACAAATGGTACTTAATAGTATTACAGTACTAAGCTATGCTATCTGGCACTGGATTTATGCTCAACAAGGCAAGCAGCTTGCTTTCCATAATTGCTACAGTTGCTGTACAAATCAGAATACCAACTTACATTTTACACTAGAATAAACCATGCTGCCCTCTATCAGGTGCAATGGGAAACTTCATGTCACACATGTAATGCACACCTTCTACACTTCATGAAATGCTGTAATCAATTAATTCCTGATCAAATAAGGCTGACTGCACAGCTAGTCCTTCACAGTGCTTCTTTAAGTGTCTGGGCTAGGATAAATTAACACAAAGGGGAGATGGAATGAGAGGGGGAAAGTACAAAGGGTTAACATTTCAGAAGGAAAATTACATAATTTATTGTTACTTAAAATGTATAAGTTTACTGTATCTTCAGCTGAAGAACAAGAGCAATCAGAAAAAGAGGTATTCCAACAATTTATCAAGGTCCCTCTGGACTGAAGCTCTGCCATTCATCATGTCAGCCACTCCCCCTAATTTACATTGCACTCTGTATCATCATCCATGTCATTAACAGAGGTCTTGAAGAATATGGGCCACAGTACTGACCCTAGGGGTACTACACCCATCATGAACCAGCAGCTGACTGTCAAGCTGGTGATGACTATCCTTTGAGACTGGTCCAGCCCAGTTTCCAAACCATGCAACAGTCTGTTATCAAGCCCATGCTCCCTTAGCTTCCAAATGGGAATATTACAATAAATAGTGACAAAAGTTTACTAAATCATGGTATATTACATCCACTTGTTCCTCATCATCTGCATAACCAGTCATTTTCTTGTAGAAGACAGTCAGGTTAGTCAATCATGATTTGTCCTCGGTGAACCTGCATGCTCGATCACCTCCCTGAAATGCCTGTACACCAATGCATGCAGCTTGGGGAACAAACAGGAAGAGCTAGAGATGTGTGTGCGGTCGCAGGGCCATGATCTCATTGCCATTACAGAGACATGGTGGGATAGCTCGCATGACTGGAGTGCTGTCATGGATGGCTACATGCTTTTTAGGAAAGACAGGCCAGGAAGGCGAGGTGGTGGAGTTGCTCTTTATGTGAGAGAGCAACTGGAATGTATTGAGCTGTGCCTAGGGGTGGATGAAGAGCGAGTCGAGAGCTTATGGGTAAGGATCAAAGGGCAGGCTAGCATGGGTGACACTGTTGTGGGTGTTTACTACAGGCCACCTGATCAGGATGAGGAAGTCGATGAGGCCTTCTACAGACAGCTGGAAGTAGCCTCACAATCCCAGGCCCCGGTTCTCATGGGGGACTTCAAGCACCCCGATATCTGCTGGAAAGACAACACAGCTAGGCACAAACAGTCCTGGAGGTTCCTGCAGAGCATTGGTGACAACTTCTTGACACAGGTGGTGGAGGAGCCAACAAGGAGAGGTGTGCTGCTGGACCTCGTACTAACAAACAAAGAAGGACTGGTGGAAGATGTGAAGGTCAGGGGCAGCCTTGGCTGCAGTGACCATGAGATCGTGGAGTTCAGGATCCTGCGAGGAGGCAGCAGGGCACCAAGTAGGATCGCAACCCTGGACTTCAGGAGAGCAAACTTTGGCCTCTTCAGGGACCTACTTGGAGGAATCCCATGGGTTAGAGCCCTAGAAGGAAGGGGTGTTCAAGAGAGCTGGTTAATATTCAAACATCACTTCCTCCAGGCTCAAGAGCGGTGCATCCCTATGAGTAGGAAGTCAAGCAAAGGAGGTAGGAGACCTGCATGGATGAGCAAGGAGCTCCTGGCAAAACTCAACCAGAAGAAGGAAGTATACAGAAAGCGGAAAGGGGGACAGGCCACTTGGGAGGAATATAGAAACATTGTCAGAGTATGCAGGGATGTGACGAGGAAGGCTAAGGCCCGTTTGGAATTAAATCTGGCTAGAGATGTCAAGGACAGCAAGAAGGGCTTCTTCAAATACATCAGCAGCAAGAGGAAGACTAGGGAAAATGTGGGCCCTTTGCTGAACGGGGTGGGTGCCCTGGTGATGAAGGATGCAGAGAAGGCAGAGTTACTGAATGCCTTCTTTGCTTCAGTCTTTACTGCTCAGGCCAGCTCTTAGGAACCCCAGATCCTGGAGGCAAGAGAGAAAGTCTGGAGGAAGGAAGACTTTCCCTTGGTGGAGGAGGAGTGGGTTAGAGATCATTCAAGCAAACTTGACACCCACAAATCCATGGGCCCTGATGGGATGCACCCACGAGTGCTGAGGGAGCTGGCGGATGTCATTGCTAAGCCACTCTCCATCATCTTTGAAAGGTCATGGAGGACAGGAGAGGTGCCTGAGGACTGGAAGAAAGCCAATGTCACCCCAGTCTTCAAAAAGGGCAAGAAGGAGGACCCAGGGAACTACAGGCCAGTCAGCCTCACCTCCATCCCTGGAAAAGTGATGGAGCAGCTCATCCTGGAGGCCATTTCCAAGCATGTGGAGGAAAAGAAGGTGATCAGGAGTAGTCAGCACGGCTTCACCAAGGGGAAATCATGCCTAACCAATCTGATAGCCTTCTATGATGGAATGACTGGCTGGGTAGATGAGGGGAGAGCAGTGGATGTTGTCTACCTCGACTTCAGCAAGGCTTTTGACACTGTCTCCCATAACATCCTCATAGGTAAGCTCAGGAAGTGTGGGTTAGATGAGTGGACAGTGAGGTGGATTGAGAACTGGCTGAATGGCAGAGCTCAGAGAGTTGTGATCAGTGGCACAGAGTCTAGTTGGAGGCCTGTAGCTAGCGGTGTCCCCCAGGGGTCAGTGCTGGGTCCAGTCTTGTTCAACTTCTTCATTAGTGACCTGGATGAAGGGACAGAGTGCACCCTCAGCAAGTTTGCCGACGATACAAAACTGGGAGGGGTGGCTGATACCCCAGAGGGCTGTGCTGCCATTCAGAGAGACTTGGACAGGCTGGAGAGGTGGGCGGAGAGGAACCTCATGAAGTCCAACAAAGGCGAGTGCAGGGTCCTGCACCTAGGGAGGAATAACCCCAGGCACCAGTACAGGTTGGGGGTTGACCTGCTGGAAAGCAGCTCTGCGGAGAAGGACCTGGGAGTGCTGGTGGACACCAAGTTAAGCATGAGGCAGCAATGTGCCCTTGTGGCCAAGAAGGCCAATGGTATCCTGGGGTGCATCAGGAAGAGTGCTGCCAGCAGGTCGAGGGAGGTGATCCTCCCCCTCTACTCAGCCCTGCTGAGGCCACATCTGGAGTACTGCGTCCAGTTCTGGGCTCCCCAGTACAAGAGGGATGTGGCACTACTGGAGCAAGTCCAGCGAAGGGCTACAAAGATGATTAGGGGACTGGAGCATCTCTCTTATGAGGAAAGGCTGAGAGAGCTGGGCCTGTTTAGCTTGGAGAAGAGAAGGCTGAGAGGAGATCTTATCAACGTGTACAAGTATCTGAAGGGAGGGTGTCGAGAGGATGGGACCAGACTCTTTTCAGTGGTGCCCAGCGACAGGACGCGAGGCAACGGGCACAAACTGAAACACAGACAATTCCATCTGAACATGAGGAAAAACTTCTTCACTGTGAGGGTGACAGAGCACTGGAACAGGTTGCCCCGAGAGGTGGTGGAGTCTCCTTCTCTGGAGATATTCAAAACGCGCCTGGATGCAATCCTGTGCAATGTGCTCTAGGTGACCCTGCTTGAGCAGGGGGGTTGGACTAGATGATCTCCAGAGGTCCCTTCCAACCTCAGCGATTCTGTGAATCTGTGATTCTGAATCCATTTGACTGCTTCTCATTACCTTCTTGACCATCTTGGAAATGGACTGCAAGAGGATGTGCAATCCATGGACTGCATGGACTGCAGAAGGATATGCTCCATGATCCTACCAGGGATTGAGGAGAGGCTGCCTTTCCTACTGCTCCATACATCTTGTTTCTAACATTTTTTAAAGAAGGGAACAACCCAGCTTTTTTTCAGTCATCAAGGACATCTCCTGATCACCATGAAATTTCAGAGGACAGACCACAGCCTCACAATCACATTGGCTAACTCTTTTATCAGCCTGTGTGAACTTCATCTGGTTTTATGGAGCTGAACACATCCAGCTATTCTAAGTAGTCCACAGCCCGTTGCTCCCTCATTAGCTGCCCATCTTCCTTTCAAAACATATCAGTATATACTGGTATGGGAGCAGGTTTTGCCTGAGAAGATCAAGGCAAAAAAAGTGTTGAGCCCTTCACCCTTTTCTGAATTGTCTGCCACTAGTTGATTCCCTGCACCTATTAATGCACCCGTATTTTCCCTGAACTTCCTTATGCAACTAGCATAGCTGTGGAACCCCTTCTTGTGACCCTAGACATCCCCTGCTAGTCTTAGCTCCATCTGGGCTTTGGTCTTCCCGATTTTTTGCTAAGTACTCTCATAGTGCCATTATATTCCTCTTTTGTTACCTCTCCTTGTTTCCACCTCTTCGATGTGTAGTCCAGGGAATATGGTATTACTACCACTGCAAATAATAGGCCACAGGGCTTTACATTAACTCACTAGTGCAATGCTTCAAGAGTTGACAAACCTTGATTAGACTTGGCTTGAGCTTGTTTTAGCTGTAACAGTAAATTGCCCAGCTGTCCAATTGCTAGCTGTTGCCCAAT
The DNA here is from genome assembly GCF_036417845.1 of Apteryx mantelli. Taxonomy (NCBI): domain Eukaryota; kingdom Metazoa; phylum Chordata; class Aves; order Apterygiformes; family Apterygidae; genus Apteryx; species Apteryx mantelli. The sequence continues at coordinate 95,011,184 of NC_089978.1, forward strand.
TTGTTTTCAGCTTCAGCTTAGTTTTGTGCAATTTTGTGGCTTTATCGGAAAGAAATCATACCATATACAGTAAAGATCTAACGAAATTAAGGGGCTACTGTGGAACTAAACCTGGGGGCCAATAAGAAAGCAAATGTAGCAACAAACCTTTCAGAAACATATAAAAAATAAGCTCAAGCAGATCCAAGACTGAGAAGGAAGAAACTGACATCATCAGCATCTCTTTTCCAGTGAAGAACCTGTGATGCTGATGACTCTCTGTGATAATTCATTGGGGAGGGTGAGCATAACACCAAAGAAAAAATACCAGGTGGGTGCGAGGAACTGTGTGTATATCAGTTATCAGCAATTAGTATTAATTGAATAATTTGGACTAAAAGTATTAGTGGTCAGGGCCCTGAATGCACCAACAGACTAATTGCTCTGACCAGCCAATAAATATCCTTCTCTGAAATTCTCTGCAACCTCTTCCCCACACCCAGGGGTTTAGCTGCCTGTGTTCAAGATCAGCTCTGATCTAGTGCAGCTGTGTAACTTTTTATCAGATTTCTGTGGAAACAGATAAGTTGTGAATGAGAAGCCTCTACTGGAGCCTCTACTTACTGGCTTGGGAGTTGCACTGAAGCTCAGGTCCTTGCCTGAGCTATGTCATAGGTATGCTGTCTCTGACCATGTACCCTGCCAAGCCTAGCTGCTGCCTTGATCTCAGACTTGCCTTCTAAGTGTGGACTTGGCTCACAATCAACAGACTCTTGCCTGAAACTGGTTATTGGCACCCAACCTGCTCTGCTCTTCTTGTTTGGGTACTTTGGGACTGCACCCCTTGTTGAAAGGTTCCTGCCAGCCTTGCTGTCACCATTTGTTCCTGTCCCTCCTTTGGTGGAGCAGCCCACTCCTGGTGCTCCCTGACAGCTAGTATCATTGAAACTGGACTAATAATAGCCCATCATTTTTATTTTCATTAGACTAAAGACCTTGATAAAACTATTAATAAATTCTTATCTCTGCATATAAGATGAGTTTCTTTAGCCCACATATGTTGCACAGGATATAGTGAAATATATCCTTCCTTTTTCTATGTTAGTTTACTGAGAAGGTCTCTGCTTAGCAAAATGGGTCTTCTGCTGAAATTCTCAGTCTTCCTAAATAATGAGATGATTCACTTCTGAGCTCTTCAGATGTTCAGATCGTCATCCATGAAGACTGTGAGTGGGGGACTTCTGCTAGTTGTTTGTACAATGTCCCATCCACCTCCTCCTCTTAGTTAGGCAGTTTACAACAGACCCCTACCACTATGCTCCTTCCACCTGTGATCTCGACCCAGAGTATCCCAATCCCTATATCACTGGTTTCAGACTAGGGCTCTACACAGTAAAGGAGCGCCTTAAAAAAGAGCATGACTTCCCCTCCTCTTCTCTGCCTATTCTTTCTTAATAGCATGCACCCATCCATGACCATCCTCCAGTTGTGCACACTATACCACTGAGTCTTCATGATTCTGATCACATTGCAGCCTTGCAGCCGTCCTGGTCTTGCAGTTCTTCCTATTTGTTGCCCAAACTCTGTGCATTAGTGTACAAATATTCAAGGAAAGCTTCTGTATGCCCTCCACCTCACTGCCAGAGCCTTCTAATCAACTTTAATTTGCTCAAGGTTTCCCTGGCTGCATGGGGAAGATAAACACATGTATGCCCACATGAATGAAAAGCAAAGGTGTAGTAGCTTGGAGGTCAGATGAGCCTTGGCAATCTATCTCCTCTGCAGTGTCTCAGATTTGAACTCCAGGCAAGCAACAAACTTCCTGGGATGATAGGTCCGTATGGAAGACGGGAGCCTTTGTCCCATGGAGGAAGAACTCTTCAACCTCTAACACTCATTTCTTCCTCTTGATAGTGCTGGTTCGAATCTGAAGACCTGAGATGTTCAGCTCTGATGCTTCCCCAGTGAGACTTCTTCTTCCTCCTCTGTTCCAGGGCCCTGAACATATTCTCTAGAGGAGCAGCTGCAAGTGGGAATGGAGACTTCCCCATTGCCTGAGTCTGTGTTTTCTTGCTGCTTCTGTCTTGTTTTGGTCACAAACTTCTCACTCTTGGAGGAGTTTGCCTCTTGCTTCTGTAGAGTCTCCGCAAAGATCTTGTCAATCGCTTGTTCATCAACCTGATGGAACAAAGCTCCTGTATCTGGCACCACAGAAAGTCTATTAGAGCACACATCCAATTGGTGAGGTTACCAGTTGGTGGGGTCATCCATGGCCCAGTGCCAGAGCGAAACCTCAAGAACTCCCTGCAGCCTGAGACCTGGATTGCAGTATTCACCCTCGAGACTTCCATCTGGATAGAGACTGTCCAGAAATAGTGATTGCACCATCTAGGGCAGGACAGCAGGTTCTATGGTGTGTTGTTATCATTTGCAGGTCCTCTTCTGTTATGAGCAGCACTTTTCACCCCTCTGTGTACACACTGAATACCAGCTGTGTATCAACTGCCCTGTTACTGTTTACATACATATTCTGCAATGCCCCTTGTCACTTAAAGCTGCCTAGGTGCCAGGTAAGTAGGAAGCTGGACACTGTAAGATCTCCAGCTCAGCAGGGAACTTCCGGCACTGTCTCTGAGATCCTGGCCATGATTTACTTAGCTTATAAACAGTGGATCCATTGCATGCTGTTGCCTCCTTCACTGTTGTCCAGAAAAGAACAACAGAAGAAACTAAGTGGTCTAATCATTTAAGAATGGAACTCTATTTTGTGACAGTCGTGAATGAAAATACTTTAATGGTTAAACATGGGAAACTCCATTAAACTCTGCCAAAAAGATGCTCTTGACAAGTCCCCATTTAGGGAACAGAATCCCCAGAATCTCTCATCAAGAAGTGTTTATGCAGCTGAAAGCTATGGAAAGCTATGGTCAACAGACAGAGGAACCATGGGGTGGTTTTAGGAGGACATAGCACAGATTTGGGAGAGGAGATAAGAAGTAGATCAATGGAAACACAGGCAGTCGACACAGATTAAAGTGAAAAGGTACCCCATGATTACTGCAGTCCTTTATATTGAACCTGAGTTCAGAGATTACTACCATATCTCCCCAAACATTCTTCATCCCTTGAATCATTCCCCATATGGGTCCTAGCTATCCATGTCCCTGAGGACTCACAATTTCTATAATACCTTAAAAGAAGCTAAGCAACTTTCTTCTTTTTCTTGCTAAACATTAAATCCCAAGAGTCATATCTCAGTCAATTACTGTTGAACCCAGGGGAGGCTTGAAGTCTTTTTTCCAGCGAGAATAGAAAAACAGCAAGTCTTCATTTAGTTAAAAAAAATAAAGCATAGAGGTAACACAAAAGGATTTGGTATTAACCAAACTAAAGATTTCAAATCCACCATTTGTAAGCCAAGAAAAATCTTTTTAATGTCGGTATTTGCCCTGATATGTAGAATGGTTTCCCTGAAAAACATATAGCAAAATAACAAATTTTCCCCTCAGATTCCCAAATGTTTTACACGTGTAGGAATCTAATCTGCATTTCATATTTGAAACTCAGAGATACAGTGAGATATCTGCTGTTACGACTTAGAAAAGTAGCCCATCACAAGAATTTAGTTTGCATTACTCTTCTGTGTATTGGGTGACTTCAACCTGTATTTAAACACTCCATTTACCAGACAACTTTAGCAATCAAACACACTCCATTTACCAGATAACTAAAGCAATCAAACACACCAAAAGGTCTTATATACAAACACCAACATGACGACACAATTAATTAGTAATCTCTATAAATCACCAGCAGAGTTTCAGCAGGAACAATGTTATGACCAAATTAGCCTTGACCTCAGGAACTATTCAGCATCCTCAAAAAAGAAAATTTTTACAGACTACAAGATTTGTTAACTATGGTTTCTATCACTAATACTATAAAGTGACTTAAACAGAAGCTTCAGGCAGGCTAGATAAATAAGGTCCTGAGTTCATGCATGGCATCATTCTGTCAGATGCTTGGCACTTTAGGCCAACCTGGAAAAAGACCTAGGCATAAGTTTAAAATCAATCAATCATCTGTTCTGCCCCATAGCTATAAACACTTTTTTTCCCTGCAGAAGTTTTAAGGAAATTCAATGGTTATGAAAACAATACCAATGGAAATATCATGAGTTATCCACCTGGAAAACTTGCAGTACATTGCCAAGATAACTCAATTCAGGTTTATAACACCATATTCACCTATTTTTGAACACTGATGAAAAGACCAATCAATTACAAAGACATATGCTGAACTGTATATATTGGCTTGATTTGACCGACAACAAAGACAAATTACTGTTGTAAGTTTATCAACCTTCTTAAAAAAATGAGTCAACATTTCTAAGATAGTTAAAATTTTCTGTTTTCTGATAGCTGGAATTTTCACCATTCCCTTCTAGTTTCCTAAGCTCTTATTCTAGCTGATGGTCAATTTAATTTTCCTCACCCAAGTCTATTCCAAATGATGTTTCAAAAAGTTTCACACTAATTCTCAGGACACCCCTGAGAAGTTTTTGTTCTCAGAATCAAGGTTGAAATAAAAAGAGGCAATCAGATATCTATGATAACTATTACAGAGAGACCTTAAGTGGTGGTGACTTCATACAAGAATTTACTTCACTAGCAGACTGAAGAACTGCTCTACAATTTTTCAAGTTCAAGTTTTGCAAGTTTGTGTATTTCTAATTCATATCTCAGAAGCTGTAATTTATTCAAAAGCTTGATTTCATTACAACAAATAGACATGAATCAACACTTTTAAAAGACACATTTCTTCACTTATTCTATACACCACAAACCCCAAATCACAGCATGACAGTGTAAACCTGGCTTAAAGCTTATCTTAGCACAGGTTTGATTTTGCTGATGACTTTTACGTCCTTGCCACATCCACAGCAGGTCAGTGTTAGGGGCTGCTGAAAGCTATATCTTGAATTTTTGCTATACTCAGGTGCCAGGAAATGCTTTAGTGCTTCTTTACTGATGCTCTATGTTATGCTGGGCTAGGTAGAGTTTCAGAGAGCTTTCTAAAGCTGTTTCACTGAAAGTGAAATTTATGCTGTTTCACTGTGTAAATTTCAGTCATCAAGGAGAATCTGGGACTTCGAACTTGATTTCTACATCATTTGTGAAATGTCAGTATGGACAGTGACTTGGAAATCTTTAGTATTTCTGTGTTTTACATTATTTTTACAGTATGTTTGAAAATATTGCTGAAACATACTTGCTTGGAAGGTCAGTCAGAAATAACTTGAAAAGCTTTGTTCTTATTAGCTTCTTTAACTATCTATAAGCTGATAAAATAATATGCATATAGTGTGTATATATATATATAGTATAATATATACTATTGCCTAAAGGCTACAGTACAGTTCACAATCACAAACCAGCTGCCTGTATACATGAGGCTGGTATGACCTAATTGGGGTATTGAGTACAGGTTTGTGCTGTTTCTCAAATCCCACACCACAGTCTCTGGAGCTTTCCAGGGTGAATGTGAAGGATACACAATGTTTCAGTTGTCAGTATATGGAATGAGGCAAATGTAATCATATAACTATCCAACTCACACTTTTGATGCTACCCGAGGCACTTACATTCCTCTAAAAATAAAACACTGTACCTGTTAGCTCCACATCTACCAATACATTTTCAGGAGCTGGATTTCTGAAGGATATGATGACAGAAGAATGCTGATCAATGCATGTACTTATGCTAGTTGGTTCCATCAGCTGAGGAAGAAGACCAGTTCCAGAAAGGTAAAATATCCACTCCTTCAGCTGTAGATAAAAATTGTGTCATTATACATTATTTGACAAGTCACACCTGTGCATTTTAGGGGAAACTACCTACTTCCATCTTTCTAGTGTTCTCTGTTTCTGTTCTAAGTAAAGTGCTGTTTAACACTTTCTTTCTTTCTGCTTCCCTCAAGCTATTATGTTACCTGTATTGCTATCTGGGAACCAATAGTCTCAAAGTGTCAGGCTTTTTATATGCGAGTTTGGGAGATATTCCTCTTTGCATTTAGCTTTCGTGATACTCAGATCATCTGTGTAGTTATTCAGAGCTGCCAGTGTAGTGAATGAACAGATGTGGGTGATAGCAAGAGGGTTATTGAAAGCATGTATATTAAAACCTGCAAACAGATGAGTTGAGAAGTCTTCTTCAGAAGACCAAGGCAAATAATTCATTGAGGGGAAAGCAACAGAATCACAAAAAAGCTAAAATTATTACTCCAAACATAAGAAGAACTTTAAAGAGAAAAATGTATACAGAAGAAGCAAGAAGACAGGAAAGAACTAGTGTACATAGAGTATCACCACACTGCAGAGTGGGGAAATAGAGGTAATTAAGCTAAATGTGTTAATGTTAATCAATTTTTCACCATGACAGCAAAGAGTTGCCTGCCCCAGATTTAATCTTTTAAAATAATTTTAAGAGTGATGTTAATAATGCTACCCATTATGGAAGTTTTAAAGGTGAATAAGCAGCAAAGGTGAACAGCAAATGTAAAGGTACCACCATTATTTTAAAGAAAATGTTTAATGATACATATATTCAAGTTGCTGGCTTTAAATTAAATAATAAACATGCAGACTAAATCTGAGGCTCATTATGAACTGCTCAAAATGACCCATTGCTCAGCTTTTTTCAGTATCACACAAAATGTATGCACTATAAGGAGAACAGAAATTAATAAATAAAAACTGAAACAATATTGCCATTATCTGCAATACTGGATTTAATTCTGAGTAACCTGTCTGCAAAAAAATAAGGAAAATCTCTAACAGAGAGGGTTCAAAATCTAACAACAAATCCAGAAATACTTACTGTTAAATGTGACTAAAATATTGAGGCTTCTAAGTATAAAAAGGGATAAATAAAATGGGACATCATAAGTCTTCAGAAAATAGCTTTGGATGGCAAAATTGCATGCCTTTATCTTCATTGTATAGAAAGACATTCAATACAACAAGGAAAAAGACATTTTAATCTTGCTGAAGGAAATTTGTTGGTAAAAGTCATCCAAGGCTACAGGATTTTAATAGAATCTTAAAAAGAAGGAAGAAATGTTTCTATATTGATGCAGCAACTACCCAATGTTAAAAGTCAGAATATAAAGATAGAGCCTATGTTTTGTTTAGACAGCAATATAAATCTCCTTCGCTGTGGGGAGCTCTCCATTACTCAAACTAACAAGAATTAAAAAGCATCTCCCTTTATAAATTACATTTTATTTGGTTATTGTTGACTTAAATGGAACATATATCCAGTTCATGGTACTGCTACATGAGCAAGAAGCTAGCACTGCACACTACTCTGACTGACTGCAAGCCAAACACTGCTGCTACGCAAGACTGTGTAACAACCCAGGACTAACTCTTCAGTGAAGCACCTTTGCCATGGTAGTCAACAAGACACTGCCCAGCAGTTGCCAAGCCAGCATGCCCTAGCGTTTGTGTGCCTGGCTCATGCCCTTCCTTACTACATCTGCCTCAAGTAGTTAAATATATACAAAAGGCTGAGCACACTATCCAGGCTCCTTTTAAGGAACTGGAACACAGGCATTAGGATACCAGAAGACCATGTTTCCAGAAAGCTAGATGTACCCCATTATGAATAGTCTACACTAACTTGTTAACGATACTTTGTGCTAGCTTACAAATGACAGTAATGGTAATCAAACAAAATTACTTGCAAAAGCCTTAATATAGGAGTTACAAGGAGAACATAATCTAAAACTGCTTTCAACACCCACTGCAAATATGTGTGAACCACCTCTCTGTATGCTCACAGCAAATTTTACATGAGGGTACAATGCAGGGGTATAGGGGGGAAGGAACACATTCATATTATTTGTGGGTGAACTGTACAGATCAAGTTTGAGCTTTGTTGCTGAAGGCTCAAGTTCATGTTCTGCAAACAGAAAAGGCTGTGGTTTTCTACTGATTTTTATGGTTAACAAGCAGGGACATTTTGAGCCCCATTGCTTCAAGAGCTGAGCACCTTCAAAAAAAACCACTCTGACATCCTGTCAAACTGAGCAGCTAAAAAAGGATTCAAAGAAAATTAGAGGTCAGTTTGGAAAATAAAACAATAGAAACAAGAAATTATATAGATTGTAAGGCAGGTCTGCTTGTCTCTGAACTCCAGTTACTGTCCTCTGTGACCCACTATGGGATTCAGCTAAAGACCATGTACACTCAGTGCAAGAAATCAAGAGGAAAAGGAGATTAAAAAACAACAAACCCCTAAAGCAAATAATACAAGATAGAATCTAATATAAGGCCCAGCTTTTCTCCAGTATTACTTAGTACTATTAAACTCACTCCATTACACAGGGATGCTACTGATATGGTAGGAGAATAAGATAATAGAAACATATCAGAACCCTGGATGTGGGTTATGTTCAAGCTGACATTTCAGTTGTGCTGTCTCAACAAAGTTAATTTCAGATTTCACAAACTATAGTAAAGTGATTAGAGCTAAACTCAGATGCTCCCTGTGAAGAGCTCTTCCTGCAGCTTCAAACCAGAAACAAATGAAGCAGATAATAGCACAGAGCAGTTTCTTTCAATTCATCAAAGAGGCACAATCAGAAACAGTTAAGACTTATCCTATAAGTACTGTCATTAACTGATTTTAGGTTAGTCAGCTACTCAGCTATCACATGGCTTAAAGCATCTGTTCAGATACATATAATCAGAAAAATCAAGGGAGAGAAATCAATTTTTTTTTTTTTTTTAGGTTAAAAGTTGTTTGAGGCTTCCACCACTGGCGAAAAACACTCCTCAAGTCTTCATCAAAAAGGGTTGTTATGCTATGTCTGTGCAAATATTTACTGTCAGTTATACTATAACAGCTAGCACATTGAAATAGTCTGGGATGAATTTAGTGAGTATTGTAGCAGTGAAAACGAATGGAAATTTACAAAATTCTAAAGATCCAGGCATAAAAAGGGGCACTGAAAAATTACAAAGATTATATCAATATATTGAAAAGATTCAGGAGATCTGGATAAAGCAACTAGAAGGATGGGACAGTGACTAAAGCTCACTACAGATGAAAACTTGGAGATCTACCATTATTTGACAAGAGATGCACTGGATGACAGGGCTCAATTTGTTCCTGTACAGTTTACATGAATTATTTAGTTGTTTTATTGCTTCTGTTTTTGGTGAAGAATTATTTCTTTAATTTATAGATATGACTTCTGTTTACTGTTAGAATTCAGACAGAACAATGGCAATGATTCCTGAACTAGCCTTGGACATATATTATTCATATCAGAACTACTGGCTCCTGGTGTTTATCCTTAATAAATATTTAAGAGGAGGGATTCTGGAAAAACATGCTGTGTTAACACTGCCTACAAATAATTTGTCTGTTAGACACACATTATCAGGAAAAAATTGTGACATCACTTCCTTAAATAATTATTTTTCATCATATAAGAGAACATTTGCTTTGGCAGCATTACTGAGAATGTTACTGAAAACTCTTTGTAGCATTCCAGTAGTAATTCATAGGTCAGCAGTCCATTAGGATATCTGACAGTCCGACAAGAATTAAAAGAGGAAACTGCATAGAAATAGAATACTTCCTTCAACCACAGCTCATGTAATGAAATAATGACATTTAATCATATTATCAGTTTTTCTTTTTGTGGCCACTTGCAATCTTTAGTTAGCTAGCAGGTCATGTTAAAGACTTGTGTTTCTTTATTTAGTGTTTCTCATTAAAAATTAGGAAAATTTAAAGAAAAGAAAGTCAAAAATTCTAAAATGCTCAAAGAAAAAATCATTTTCAGTACCAAAATCAATAAGTATTAATTACTTGTTCTAGCTCCTAGTCAATATTATTTTCTTTTAATACTGTAAATAAAATAAATTATATGCAAAGCTAAAATTAAAACAAATTATAACTTATGAAGAACTTTGCACTTGCTCTTTCATTATGGATCCAGCAATTAAATTTCATCTTGTCCTTCAGACTGGAAGTCTTTCTTACATGCCGGTCAAAAATATTATCTAAACTGAATTCTAAGTGTTTTGGACAGCAAATACAGTGTCATACCTGTGAACATTTGAAGGTTATTGATGCCTTATGTTTGCCTCTTCCAAGGGCAGATGGACAGAATTGCACGGGTACTTCCGTGGTGGAATGAGGAGCAACAATCAGCTGTACAAATACAAAAGCAAAGCAGAGGGAGGACAGAATCAATTTTTTTTTAATCGGTTTCTTTTTTGTGCTTGTATCGACAGTGTTGACATTTATGTAATTAATGTGTTCCACCAGATGCGTTCTCCACTCGCAGCATGCATGGGCCGCCAAGGCAGCAAGGCTATTGCAATAAACAGTCTTAGTGGCAGTCACAGCACATTCATTTTGCGGAAGCAACTGAGCTAGTATTAGTGACTGCTCCAAGGAGATGGGCAGTGGCTGCCCCAAATAGCAGTGGAACAAGGCTGATCATACTGACAATACCAAAAGGTTATCACATTGACCTCAAAAGAAATAAATGGGTTTACAGGGGAGAGAGATGGTAGGTTTTAATAAACAAGTGTTTATTTCTCCTTCTGTTTACCTTTCTATAAACTAACGCTGTAAATGATGCTGCCAGAGTTTTCCCTTCTTCTGAACTGCACTGCTTGAGTCACAGTTGCACAGGGAAAAGCACAGTAGCTGACTACCCCGGGGTCATGAAGAACTAGATGAGCAGTGAAAGAGGAGACTTCTGAATAATACAAATGCCTACGAATAGACCGAATAATCAGCTAGAATCACCAAATTCACAATTTCTCTGCCTGCTGTTTTAATAAATAATAGGCTTTTAACATCATATCTATGTTTAAACAATGCTTCAATGTACAAAGATATGAACAAAATTGATTGGAATTACAGGCACTCCCATTGTATTTTATAAAATGTTATATAAATTATAACTAATAAAGTTCAAAATATCACCTTGTAACAGCTGGCACTGAAATGTCAGCCCTGGAAGAATGGGCTGCTAACAGGCAGGGAAGGAGAGTTATTAAAGCATCCATTACTGTTTACTACATGTACTGGTTGCACAAGCCTGGGGTGCACCAGCAGCCTCTGCAGCCTCTTGCTGCTGGGGTTAGGCTGCTCATGCTCAAGGCTGGCTCCGACGCAGGCTTGGCTCAGGGCTCCTGAAGGCCAGAGCTAACTGGCGGGGCCACCTGGGGCAGGGCCTCCCCCCGGGGCAGGGCCTCCCCCCGGGCCAGTTCTGAAGCGCCTGGAGGTGGCAAGCAGAGCAGGGACGCCGGCCAGGGACCACAACCGGGGCCATCGTGGGGCTTTGCTGCGCTTGCTGCCTCACCTTCATTTCATCATCTCATATGTCATGTAGGTGGGTGACAACCTGAAAGCCCATTTGCTACCAGCAGGCAACTGCCACAGTCCAATGCCTGTCACCTTTGCAAGTCCTCTACTACCCAGAATAACTGGCCTGAAGGAAAGTCACCTCCCACACACCATCCTTATTCCCGTCTGCCTCTCTAAGGGAAGGGATGGGGATCCAGGGTTCATTTAGCTGTTCATCATCTGAAAAAAAGCCTAAAGAGCTCATTTCTCTTAGTGAGTTACTGTGCACATTCAGTATGCAGAGGCCCTTTTCTAAAATCTGAAATTTTTAGTTTCATTTGCAGCCTAGTTCCTCTCTAACTTCTACGATCCAAACAGCTTTGCAGAACACTTATCAAACACGGACTTAGAAACAGAAAAAAACCTCTAATAAGCATCCCCCCCAAATGCTTTTGAAGGAAATGAAAAAGCAAGGTAATGGCACATTGTCTCACTATAAGAATACAAGATTAAATTAAAAATACAATTTCCAAGCAATAATTTCACTAAATAAAGGGATCTATGTTATTTGAAGAAACAACTCTCTCATAAAGATGAAAACAGACTGGAATTCCATTTTCAGTAAGCTTTAGCTGACATATTTTCATTACACAGAAAATGCACTGCCACAAAGAATCCAAATAATCCACACGATGGAGCCATGATAACCCACCAGACTGCCTGCTCTCAAAGCATAAAAGGTTTTTATTTTTGACATTACAGATCTTTTTTAAAAATTGATTTTATATCGTGCAGTATGATGTTCTACCGTATCCAGAAAGATATTTGATTTGAAATAAAGAGCTAGACAAAAAAAAACCTTTCTACTGGAAACTAAATTGCTTTAAAAACTAAAATGGAGAAATAACTCAAACACATTTAAACAAGGTCATACTTTGCCACAACCATTCAGTAAAACATACTGAAGTCAACCAGTCCCCTGCCTTTCATTTTGTTTACACAAACAAGTGTCCACTAATATACTCATATCAAAAGAAACCATTAGTTTCTTATTATAAATCAAATAAAGCAGAGAAATTTATCATTAAATCTCAGTTTATTCTCTACTCCACATGAAACAATACACTCGGCCATTAACAAACTAATACAGCTTGCACATCGAGATTTTGAGACTGCACTCTCTTCTGCCAACCTTTCTTTATCAAGTTATTTTTCCTCAATAAAAACTGTGTTTCATAGCTGATTAGGATGGAAGACAATATTTTCAAGCGCTTCATGAAAAGTCTGGTTAAGCTGGGAGAGTAACAAGCCGAAGACAAAGTGAAAGCATGTTTATTCTTAGCAATAGAGATGTTCCTCATAAACTGTTTTGTAAGGGTTTTTTTATACATGTAAGTTGCATCATAAATATGGGTGAATAAATATAATATATATACATATAAAATGTGTGTGCATGTATTTATATATTAAGAGGGAGACAAGTAAGTTGGGAACACAGCATTACTGATGACTGAGAATATTCATCTGTTAAATGCTGGACATGAACCCTTCTCTACTAGAGACAGCTCTGGTTAGGAAAAAACAAAAGCCCCAAATTCCAACCCCTGTCCCCCAGAAACATGTAATCCTCAACAATCTAATCAAAGCCAACTGAGAAATTTTGCAGCAAATCTACAAGAGCTCACTTCTATGCCAACATTTAGAGAATTTGGCAACATTTTTAAAGATGTATTAGTTAACATGCACAATGTAATGTTAACAAGAAGGGAAACAAAAATTAGGCGTAGCTCATTTAAAGAAAAATTAAAGATATGGAACTCCAAATCACATCAAAGGAAATCCTAAATTAATTTTCCTTGATAACTTTTATCAAGGTTTTGAAAGAAAATCAAGATGCTATATCTCATTGTAGGCTGTTTTAGGCCATAATTACAAAGCTGCTAACAAGATGCATCTCATTTTCACACTTTCATCAGTTTACAAAGAACTTAATGGAGATGCTTCCAATTTACATGAAGCTGACAAGAGACTTAAAGCCTTCAAATTTCATTCAAAGCACCCAAAATTTTAGGAATATTTGAGAGTTATTTTTCTGGACCTCAGGAAAGCCTGTTATTATCAGTACTTGAAATTTAATCAAAATTATAAAAAATAGTCCCTTGTTATATTACAGAAATTGGAAAGGCAAAGACATGCAGTAATTGTGATAAATACAGTATTCAAATTTGTTTAAATTTTGAAATATTAGTCAAAATTTTGGTTAATATTTTAGGCAATTAATCTCTAGGAAGGATAACTTTTTCTCTTATCTCTCTCTTGTATCTGGTTCATCTAACATAGTTTAGCAACTGATAATATCCTCAGTTGATAGCTTGACTGATAGCCGAATATTTTCAACAGTTCTACATCTGAGATGACATAACAATAAATAAGTAGAATTATATGAAATATTTAAACGTACTGATTTAGAATATTTGGAATTTTAAAATGACTCTACTAATTCTCTTCAAACATTACCCATCCTTAACTAGGCAATCCCATCTTTGATTTACTGTTCTAATCATTTACTTTTTTTTTTTGCATTTAGCTACTCTTTCACCTGACAATCCCTCAAATTAGCTCAGCCTCAGATTTTTCCTGTTGACAAGAAAGCATATTTCCTTTAAAGAGAGAAGGAAACATGAATAATTAAGACAGGAAACTTCTTCAACATATCACAGAGTGGTTGAAGCAGGATCAGAAGTAAAAAGATCCAGACAGTATAATCTATTTATGCATGAATGTAAACTGCTATCTGAAATACAGGTTACAGTTCATAAAAAACACCGTAATCTCTTGGAAGTTCAATGTAGTGCTGTATGGAGGGATTCAACCTAGGATGCAACACAGTCCAAGGAAAAAGCAGTATTTAAACCCCACCCCCCTGCCTTTGGGAAAGAGATCACATTAGTTCTCCAAACACAGGTCCACAATGGGAGAAAATGAGTTGAAAAGGGGATAGATATACACAGAGAGGCTGTATTTCAATAAAATGAAATAAATATCTGACAGCTGTTTATAGCAAATTCTCCAAAGCCATCCTTCAACTGGAAGAGAGAACTATTGTAATTCACAGAGAACATTTCAGAATTCAATGCCAAAACTATACTTAGGACTGAATATTCTATTAGGAAGAAAAGAAAGAAACAAAATTGCTGAAGATAGTGTTGAATGCGTCTTTTTCTAAACAATGAAGTGTAGTTATTGTCATTGTGTGAATCCCTGGTAACAAATTAGGAAAGTTGAAAGGAAAAGAGATCTACAAGAGTCAATAATTAAATCTAATTCACTTCTGTGCCAATGACCTAAATATAAGAGGTATAAACCTCCCAGATGATCAGTATAGTTTTGATCTACTATATTTCTTAGCTCCTTCTTCAAATATCAATTGATGAAATGACTAGTAATAGCACTTGTCAATTTTTAATGTATGAAGATGTGCTAATATGCCTAAAAGATAAAAGACATAAACACTTCATGTTTTGTACTTTCTGTTTGACATAATACTATGCAAAATATCGGTCAATTCATTAAATAAGTGTGATCCTCTTCGCTGGCGTTCTTAATATCCCCTTTAAGAACATTGGCCTTGCTGCACTAGTATACTTTACTGTTTAGTTTTTGAAGGCCAGAAATGCACATATCACAATCCTAATAGCTACTTCTATTTTCCCCATTCAACCCACACGCTGCCTTCTCAGCTCTGTTTTAAGGTCTTATTACAACACTCCTGTCCTCTCTGTCTGGAGAGGACAACATTCCCTTCTGTCATCTTATACCAGTTTGCACACATAAATCAGCTCTGGTTTATGCTTTCCCAGTATCATCTGTGCTACTTTGGAAGATGTAGCTTTCCATCAAGTAGATCTTTGACCTGTATAAAATTACAAGTAAGTCTGAAACTGGCTCTGTGAAACAAAGGAAAGAAACCATGTCCCTCATCCTTTCTCCAAAATATTTAATCATAATAGTTATTCCCCAATGCAAACAATAATTCCACATACACAGTAAACACAGGTTAAACACAGTAATCAGTGGTCAGTAATGAATGTTCTAACTTTAAGGCCCTGACCTCCTAGAAGTCCTACCCATCTCAATGAAAATGTGAAAGCTGACTCCCTCTATACAATTCTCGGTCCTTGAAACGACAAAAACGTTAGACAACAAGATGGAAGGGCTTTTGTGACAGAGGAGAAAAAAGTAATGTACATAACACTAACAACAGGCTGCAGATTTTCCTAGTAGAAAACAGTCTCTAGATAAACATGAGTTTAGAGAAAAAAATGTTTCCAGGCATTTGCTTGAAGCTTCCTTGAGGCTAAATTGATAAAATCCTTATCTACAGGCCCCGCAAGTTGGCTATAACTGCCATGACTCAGGTATTCTTATATGCCTTATCTTACATTAGCATTTTATCTACCTACCTAAACATTTACCTGGTTATCCTGTTGATTCTTAAAACCTCCTGAAGCTTCTAATACAACTGGTTTATGTACAATACCTACTTCTAATTCCTCCTAAATAATAATAGCAATGAACACCTTTTCAAAACCATTCCACAAAGCATTCCAGGAAAAAATATCTATACTGTAGCTTGCCTTTTTTTTTTTTTTTC
Organism: Apteryx mantelli; assembly: GCF_036417845.1. Classification (NCBI taxonomy): domain Eukaryota; kingdom Metazoa; phylum Chordata; class Aves; order Apterygiformes; family Apterygidae; genus Apteryx; species Apteryx mantelli. The sequence continues at coordinate 95,027,195 of NC_089978.1, forward strand.
CCCAAATTGAATTGTTTTTGTCCTTAAGCTACAAAATCTCTGGAATACTATATGCCTTTAACCCTTGACACTATTTTGTATATCCTGAATTCACTATATAATACAAAATTTACTTCAACACATTTTGAAGAGAAAACTCTCTTGTATCACTTTGTGAAGGCACAGATTTTTTTTTTTCCCCCTAGTCTACTTACAGGCTGTTTTGGATCAGTCTCAGCTGAAAAATTGCTAGGATTGCTGTTATCAATTTCCAGTTCCAGAGTTTCACATGTAGGATTAAACAGAGGTATGTATAGACGAACCCATCTGGAAAAAAATAAATATATGTATATGCAATGACTATTAATTACAAAGCTTCTTCCACTGCAGTCTATTATTAATCACTTGTTTTCTTTTTTGAAAAATGAATACTTTTGAAAATAAGAATTATATTTTATTGCATTTACCACTTTACCACTAGTATGGGCACATATTTAATAGCACTAATTATTAATAACTGAAAATCAGTTTCATTTTGTACAATTGTTGCATTGTTCATTATAGCATGACAAATCATTATATTGCATGCATAGATTCTGTATTTTAATGGGTATTGTGGGCTGTCCTAGAACAAAGCCTGCAGTATGCTCATTGTGTTAATGTTATGCTTTAAATCAGCTGGCACTGTATCTTACAGGTTGTCCTTCTTTATCTTCTAATTAATGTTAATAAACAAACACAAAATGCCTTCAAAAGGGAACACAATTTTCCAAAGAGGTCAGAAGACTCCCTAAGATTCCTCTGTTCTGATCGAAATAATATATTATTGCCTCTAACAAAGGCATATGACCATAAATCACATTCTGGTATAACACCACAGGACACACAAAAAAGATTCAAGGTGAATCAGTGAAAATAGTAAATAAGAAAAGTTTGAAAAATGAAATACATATATTGGTTTTGCAGTAATTTATCTACCTAATGGATATCTTCTCTAGTCAAAGTTGTGGCAGATCAACTGCCAGACTGCTCCATGTATTTATCCTCTGGGATAAATGAGTCTGTTTATCATACCCAAATTAATAAGGAAAAAACCATAAAAAGCAACTTTAAGAAGAGAAGGCATTTCAGTCAAGTGTTATGACTGTGACTTCACACCCTAACCTCTTGTGTGCAGGTGGGCTGCTTCCAACATACATGGTGAGGCACTGGTTTCAGTGGGATTCTTCACAACTTTAAGGTAAAAATCCCCAGCAGCTGAGTGGTAAGAGTTTTCGTTTTTTTCCTGACTAACACTTTCAAAGCATTTTATCAATGAGGTCTCAACAGCAGAGAGTACAGAACTAGTGGGAAACTTTCACAGAAAGACTCCAGATTCACTTGACAATATCCATTCTTCCCATTTGATTACCATCTCCAGCCTTTACTTCTTTGTCTGGCCTTCTTCCTACATGTCTCTTCATTTGCCAAAGGAAAGTTACGGTACAATGTCTGAAATTTCTGTAAGCAACCTATTTGACTGCTGTAGGTTCTTCAGGTGATCAAAACCCATTAAGAGCTGCTGCCACCCCACACAGATTGCACTTTCTGTGGTGCTTGTGCTAGAAAAAGTTGTTGCATATCACAATAAAATCAAGGCCACTGAGAACATAATTTGACTGACTGGCATCTTCAATGACTCCCCTCTGCAGCCCATAACAGGATGGATGAGTGAAGATGAAGGAGAATATGAAGCAGAAGAGTTCCTTTCTTAACAGCATATACTAAAGAACTTATGCTAAATCTAACCTGACACAACCAAAAAGCAGATCTGAATGCAATAAACTCAGAATGTCAGGTTGCCTGAAGGAGGATTAAAAGATAAACTGCTAGAATTTGTTCCTTGCTTCTTCCAAAATTGCTTGGAAATTGATAGCAAGGTTCATAGTTCCTGGCTCCTAATCCAGCTCCAAGTGATGTCAAGGATACTAATTCTTAAATTTTTCAAACTGATTGCAAAGAATGCAGTGAGCACACAATGAAAAATCATTAGATTTAGAAGGACATTACATATGATTCATACATATGACAACATTCAAGAAAAAGGTGGTAGAGCAGAAGTTAGTCTTTTAAAGAACTAGAAAGCTTCACCAGCCAGAAGGGCTTCAAATATTTTATGGTATTTGCAGTCCAATTCTCTCGGTAGGTGGCAAGAAAGTACACCCATTCAGGAAAAAAAAGAGAGAAAAAAAAAAAGGATAATTTTTCAAACAGTATACGGAATATCTAGTTTCTTTTAAACTAGAGAGTATTTCAAGTCTCAGTTATGCTTAATGAAGCCAATTTATTCAGATTATCTCATCAGCTCCCAGTTTACTCTTCATTATATTTTCAGCAGGTAGAGCAACTCTCAGTAATTTGACTGTAACATCAACACCATTGCCCAAAATTTGCCTTCATAGAAAGTCCACATCCTTGTTACTTGGGATCCCCGAGTCTGGCAGCTTAGCATTCTGCTCTTGGCAGTGGACAACATTTTCCTTTCCTCAAGATCACAAACAGAGATGCAGAAGAGTTCAGGAATGTAACGATATTCTGAGTAGTTACAACTGTCGATCTTCTATGGAGAGCATGGTATTTTTTACTCTTCCTATCATTTCCTATTGTATTTTTCATTTTGCTCCAGGCTGTTCCTCTCTTCACCTTTTTGTTTTCCCAGGTTGTGTTATGATAATGGAAAAAAAAATGAAACCCCACAAAAGCTCTTTGCTGTCTGACATCCTGACACCTCTTGCTGTTTCGGATAGGATGATAATACACACACCCACTCTTTATTCACATTAGGGAGTCTCATTCAGGAAAAGGGCACAGGAAGAGCTTACTAAATTCCGAAAATGTTAGTGTTAAAGAAGAAAAGCAACTTTATGCAAGTCAGTGGTGTTCTCCAAACTATTACCAACATTTCAAAAGGACTGAACACATTTATGACACATTTCTGGGAGTAAAGCCACTGTTAAAGGATCCATGAAACTGATAAAAGCAGCATCACCACATGAGTTATGTTATACAAGACTGAAGATACAAGTCCTTTGCAAATAGCAGAAAACATTTAGATGTAAGTGCCCAGTGTACCACTATAGAACATGTGGCTTCATTTACAGCTGTATGTATTAAAATATATAAATTTCTATAGCATCTTTTTTCTAATTGCTGAATTAAAACATTATGGCAGTACACTGTTTATGATAAAAAACAATAAAAACATATCTTGCACTAAATGGTTGTGTGTTTGCAACTTATTTAAACACAGTTTAAAACTAGGATATTAAGATTTTTTCCATTGCAATATGGTCTTAAAACAGGCTAAAGATAACTGCTTTTTAAAGCTTCTGGCTCTAGAAAACATTCTAATCACTTAGTAATCAGAAAAGCATTTCAAATACTTCCTACCATTTCTTACAAAATTTACTAATTGCACATAGGTAAGGGTTTGGAGGACAGGGACAAAATTTTGGACAGCACTTCAAGGAAAGGACAATATGCAGATGACACAATAGAAAGTTCTAGTGAAAGGAAAGTGTTGAAAGAATTAATTGAACAAAGAGTAGGAAACTATGAAACCAAGAATATGAGACAGATGAAGGAAACAGAAAAGAAAGAGGCATGTCAGGGTTTTTTTATTGCCTTACAGTATATGTATCTATATCTGTCTATCTATATATATGAAAAGACTATCATTAATTTGTTTCCATACATTATTGCTGTTGCTGCTGTCAATTAAAATAAATAGCACTGCTCCATTCTTCCTCTGCAAAGGGTAAATGTATATGAGTTAATGTACCTACGCAGAGGAACTGCAACAACATACAACTAATTGAAAAGAATTCTCCTTTGAAAAAGTAAAATCTGAAATTCCATGAATTTGAGATAATATTTTTGATAGGCAAGTGCTGGACTAAATGGAGCTAATTCTTTCCAAACTACATTTTTATTTGCAGTAGAAAAGTATGACTTGTTATTCTCAGGCAGACCACTTGTGCATGTAGTTCACATGCAGTGCATATTAGAGAAAATGCTGAATGTCAAATAGTCTGGATGAAAAGGTTTAAAGTTATTTCTTATACCTAACAGTGTCAGCCTGCGTATTAAGAGAAAAAATATGTTTTTTATTCCAGTTAGCACAGAACTCAAAAAATCAAAAACCAGGAGATGGACAGCCGTACTATTTTATCTTATTGAAACCTAATAACAAAGTCACTGCCAGTTAGGCCTGGCCTGAACATCATATATTAGCATTAGATTAACTGAAAGTTGAAATTTCTATAACTCATCATCTTCATTTGAAATAATTAAAAATACTTAATATCACTGGAATACCTGAAGCTATTAAAATATATGACATAAAGCCATTTTTTGATTTCATTCATCTCACATATCTACTCACAAAAATTTAATGAGGTAACATTTTATGTTGTATTCTCTAATAACACTTTTCCCTCCGACCATGATGTATACTAATTATAAGATTTAGTCAAAGATAAGATAGACAGAAGTAAGTGAAATTTAGCATTCAGAAGCGCAATGTGTCCACAGAACCTACTACAAACAGAGCAAATAAGTGGAACAGCATTACTGAAGTTCTGGCATTCTTGAAAATCTAATCCTAAAATTTTCTTTGTTTGTCATGAAAGTCAGGAATGAAAATTATGCTATAGGAATGCAAGATGAAACTTCATTGAAGGGAAGAACAAGGGCTGGGGTGGGGGTCATTTCTCTGTCTGCTCTAAGAAGCAGTCCATTTTCTCAGCACATTCAGGGTTTCAACCATGCCCACCCCCAGGATCTGCAGGACAGATGTATTACTTTGCCATTGCTCCAGAAGTGAGAAAAATTGACATAGGTATTTATAAAGCAGGTCTGTTGGGTATATCCCTGGTTCAGAAAGAAAAAAGAGACAGAAAGTTAAACAAGCCTATAGAATTCTGTATTATGGGTATTTGTGATTTCATTTTGCAGTATTTTTAGAGTTATTTCTATATAAAGACTTCAGAACAAGTCTACGTACATACTATAATTCTGTTTGTTCTTCTTCAAGGAGAATTTTACCTATCAACTTAAATATGTATGAAAATTACATATGTATGAAAATACTATAATACATATACAGCACAGTAGTATACATAGACTTTTCTGGCTTCCTGGTGTAAACTTTTTTTATGTTTTCCATGATGCATTGAAACCAGTGACCAAGTTAAGCATGAAGTGCTGTGTACTTACTTTCCAAGTTCACATTCTATTTCAGGTAGAGTAGTTGGCAAAGGTTTCTCTACAATCAACTTCAGAGCATACCAAAACTCTCCGACCATCTCTGACAGGAATATGACACTAAAGACAGATACATAAGCTCTATATGACACAGCTTTTGTACAGAGAGTTAAAAATGCAGAGACTAGAATTCAGAAAAAAAAGTAATGAGTTCAATACAGTGAATTCTTTAATTAGCTACCAGTTTTCCCATAACAGTTCTTGTTGGTATCTGAGTTCAGCTACCAAAGCTAATAATATTTACAGCTATTGAAGCAAGAAATGTCCTCTTCATTTTTCTTAACTTTTTAGCATAAAAATTATTTTTTTTGCAAAAATTGAACTCCAAAAAACACCATTCCCATCGTCAACTTACAAGAGTAAGCTTTACTTTCATTTTAACATAGCAATATTTTCTTTCTAATTACTTTGAGCTCAAAAGACAAATTAATAGAAATAGCATTCACTGATTTTAAAAAGGAAAACCTTTTCATATCTAAAGTGATGAAAACTGAGGAATAGATATATACACATTTATATGAGCATGCCTAATAGATATGTTTCAAAGAAATCTTCAATATACTCTTTCGATATAAAATCAAATCTTGTCATGACTGAAAATTGCTTGCTGCTAGGTGAGATATGTACAGTAGTAAATTCCTGTGACATTCTAACACATTCCATTCTCTTACAGATTTCTTTTCCTAGATCTTGTTTTTAAGTATCAAAATCATAATTAGAAGTTAAAGCAAAACACAGTAAACATATTAAAACTTTTTAAAATATATGAAATACACTGGGTAAATGCATGCCCCACTATGGACCAGCTCTTCTTCTACATGAGAGGTAACTATGTCTGCTTCATGACTTTATGGTTCCAGACTACCATAGAGTAGTACCAATGAACAAGCTATAAAGCGAGCATAAGCTAGTTCAGGAAAGAATCATCCAGTTGTAAAGGTGCACAAACACTTTTGCAGCACTCTTCCTCCCAGCTGCTCCCATAGAAGCAAAACTGAGCATGGCTACAGAAAAAAGATAATAGCTTGAGTGTACCTGGATGTACTTCTGTCCAGCTGTAACTGTAGTTCTTGGGAGTTATTGCAATTTAAAACAGCTATTAGACAGCTTTCTACTACAGTATATCAAAGTGCATTGAAGATGTATAATGTACTTTATGTCATCTTTGCATATATTACTCCAAAACCTACCCTGCCAATCAGCTGAGATCTGGCCCATATTTTTCCAGTTAAAAGGAACCTTTATGTTATTATGCACTTGAAAAATACTCTACCAGAAATATTCTCTGATAGGAAAAAATGATCTCATTCTGAGCTTCAGAATGCATTATTTCTACATCATTCCTCAGAAAAAAATATTTACTAGAGTGGTAACAGCAGTCCTTTCTACAAAACCGCATTACCTGAAAGCTGTATTGTGCAAGGATACCTGCCATTATTCCAGTCTTGGGAAAAATCAATACAAACAAACTGAACAAAGATTTTGAAATACATGGATTTGGGCTTTGCAGATAGTGGGTCTCAGAACACAGGTCATCTGTCTCTCTTTCCTCATTGCCACCCCCCGAAATCAAAAAAAGCTGACAATCAATTTATATCATTGGCAAATGAGGAACTGTTTTTTCAGTCAGCACTTCAACTGAATAATCCTTTATTAACAAAATTCCAGGAAAGTAAGCTTTGCTATTCTGCACTTTTCAGCTGTTTGCCTAACTGGTTCAGTTAGGGACTACGATCAGCAACAGCAACTTTGAAAGTAAGACCAAGAGGTCATTTGGCTTTTCATTCCTAATTATCACACTGCACAGTCTCTTTTGGATTTCCAATGAAACATTTTTAATTTAAAACCTCTCCATATTCATTAAGTAGATCATTTCTAATTAATGAAAGATTGTGAAGCTAAATGGATTTCTGTGAAGACTGTTAAAGGGTTCTTAACCTGTTTTTAATGTTGGTGGTATTATAGTTCAGTTCCTTCTCTGCAGAAAAATGAAATCAGTTTATTCCCTTTGTAGAACTTACAAAATGAACAATTCATTTAAAGTTTTGAGAGGGAACTTCTAAATAAATATCTAACACATTGTTCACTGAATTGTAGTGAACTAGAATAACTAAGGGTTATTCTATTGCTTATCAATAAGGGGTTCTTTTTCCCCCTCAGAGGAAGGCTGCAGTTTGGGGTACAATATATTTAAAATTAGAAATATTTTTAATTCCCTTTATTACCTTTCTTTGTTTTTTTAAAGATGATATCGAGATATCCAGATATCTACATCAAGTGACCAAGGGTTCAATTAAAATACTTTACTTATTAGTACATGAGTCACAAACACAAGTATCAAGACATTGCAACTTACCTTCCATCTGAAGTGCCAACAACAGCTGGGGAAAACTTTATTCGATACAGAACTGTTTGTTTTGGCCTAAGAACAAAAGCTTTTCTTCCAGAAAGTGAATGATTCTCTAGCACTACACTCAGTTGGAGAAATTTATCTGTAGGATTAGTGACGGGAATATCAATTCCAACAGTATCCTAGAAACACAAGATGAATTATGAGCCATTACATGTCAAAACATCTTTGTTAAAGAAGCACAAGATGCTCACACATGATTTGCACTTACAAGAACACAGGTTGCAACTTAGTTTGTCACGTGAACTAACCCAAAACAGAGTAGTTGCAGCAAGAGACAATTAAACCAATTTTCCAGTTGTAAACTCTTTATTTCTAGAAATAAGGAAAAATTCAAGTCTTCCTGGCCAGTCTGCACTCTAACAAGTTACTTTCCCTGCCAAGATCTGGCTGAGACCTGCCAACCACTGTCTTGTGGGCAGATCTGCTGTAAGTCCTCCAAGCCATCTCTCACCAGCCAAGAAGTGCTAGTTGAAAATATCCATTTTGCAAGCAGGTAGAAAATTACAGGCTGATTTTTGCAAGATTTGTTCCTCTTAATTTTTAATTACACCATAATACTTTGTATTAAAAAACAACAGCAACACAATAAACATTCCTTCTCTGGTTCCTTTTTGCGACTTATTTTCCTTAATAGTGGTCTCCTTATCTTTCTGTTTAAAGTCTATCAAAACTTCAGGTGAGGGCCATTTTTTCTTGTATATCTGGAAAACATATGGTACTTCCTAGACATTATTAAAGAAGCACATTAAATTCCAATTACCATAATAACAGGGAGCCAAACTATGGCCTGACTAGATAAATATGCATACTTTATACGTGGAGCTCCTTCGAGATGAGCAGCAGTTGAGCAGGGGCACTCACTCCACACAGCTGCTACATTCTTCAGCTGCTCTTGAAACACTGCTGTTTTTCAGCAGTGTTCAGTGACCTCCTTCTTCATTGCATAGTACAAAATTGCGTAAAGCCAATCGTATATGCTCTTATATGTGTAAATATCAACATACTTTCTGAAACTAAACAGTTTCAATCAGATAGGAAAGGATATATTAATGAAGTAAGTCCACCATAACAACTGAGAATGCATACCTGCTGTTTAAAATACATACGTTCTATTCATATATATTTATATATATATAATACGCAAAATATAATAAATAAATAAATAAATAAATGTACTCCCATACATATAAATATATGAATATCAATATATGTATTCCTATTTGGTTTCCCATTTCCTTTGCACCTACCCAAACACTTTCTTTCAAAACGTGCAGCAAACACTTTTTCTATTTTTAAGCATATGGTGATTTGGTTCTCGTGGCAAAATTTTGCCTGGAGCTTGAACAATTTTTTTTTTTTTTTAAGTACAGTCATTAGGATTGTACTGCAATATGATATGAAACAAAAATAAAATATGTATTAAAATTAATAATACACTAAAAATTCAACTTGAAATACTTTACAATCCGCAACAAAGCTATCTCACTATTCTTTGAGCTTGCCTACCATTTGGTAGATTCCTATACATTTACATTTATAGAAAATGACTACTGGAACATACTTAAAAACATTTAATGTTCTACTGATGGCAAGATTATACCACCAATTTAAATCATTCAAGTGCATTGCATCAGTAGGATAGGATTAAAATTTACAATAAAATATTTTAAAACTCAGATTAATAGTTTTTACTGGTGTAAACAAATTTCTAAATCTATTTACTATTTTTTTATTAATGGCTTCATAACAAAGAACTATAAAATACCCACATGCTGTGTTGCATACATTAGCTTCATGTAAAGCAGTGTTCATTTGCCAGTATTAAGCCTGGGATTATGTATTTCCCTGGAATCTCCCAGGAAATTTCCCTGGAATTACTAAAAATGCTTCAAACAGTTGATATAGCAAGGATGGTCATGAGGGCAGATGTATGTGTACCTACAGAATACATCTAACTATACAATCTATCTATAATTAGATGTATTACAGAATACATCTATCTGTTAAGATAGATCTTAATAGATTCTTCCAAATCCTTGTTATGGAGGCATAGTACTAGGATAAATCACAAAAAGCCCTTCTAATTTCCAAAAGAATTATTTTTAATGAAAAGACCATTTTTTCAGAAGAGAGTCAAAGGAGCAATATCATAGGCAAGTCCCAAACACATTTCCAGTAGTAAATTTAGAACCACATTTCAGTATTGTGGTTTTTATAAATATTTTGACAGCAGAAAAATGTAAACGTTGAAAAAAGAAGAAAATTAGTCTTATTCTTCACCAAACTGCTCCATATATCAGGACAGCCAGCATCCAGGATAGAGCCATTCTGGTGCAGTATGTCCTTTTTTTATTCCTTGAGAACTTGTGATCCACTTCTTGTGCACTGCAGGTTAAGTAACATAATCTAACATAATGTGAAATAAAATAAAATGAAAAGCAAATATGGGATAACATTTATTCTCTGTGGAACTTGAAAAAAATTGAGTGGTTACACTTTTATCTACACCAATAGCCTGAGTCCGTGTATAGGTGTAATGCTCTGTCATCACCATTTTGCTTCACAAGATGCTTATCAGCATCAATCTTTTGTGATATTAGCTTTTAGCTGAAATATTTTACTGACATATTTCATACCAAAGATTTTCTCACCACTCCATTTTCTACATCCTTCTTTTAGCAACTGGACTTAAAGGATTTAATATACAGCACAGCATGTATACAGCATGTACAGTAATATGTAATTTTATATCCTGTGAATGTAGATACCACACTGAACTATGAACTAATGCTCCTCTAACTATGACAAGGTAGCCTACAGGAAGAGGGACACATTCTAAAATTTATATGCATAGTCATCTTCTCCGGGTTCGAACTTCAGTAATGACTAGTCTAATCATCACCAAGTGTCAATAAAAGTGCTATCTGGTCAAAGTTTGTAAGAGACTAAGAATATTTCTTAATGTTTTAGAACAACTGTTTTCAATTAAAATCCATTTTAATTAAGGAAATGACATTAATTCTACATTTGTTTGCAGCTTTTCCAGTCAATGGACCTTGGGCAAAAAGTAATTGCACTTGCTCCTGAGTTTGCTAGGCTTTCACTATAGCAGTAAATTTTCACAGTCAGGTAAGCGTTAAGAATGCTATTTTGATAGGCTTGGGGAGGATAACGTATCAAAAATTCTTCACTTTGTAGGTATCTTTGCAAATTAATATTCTTTTAGACTGAAAAGTAACAACCGCCTTCTTTGTCTTGGTGTGCTTGATGCCAAGCAGGAATGCTGCTGACTCAAAGATCAAACTTGTGATGGTGGCGCTATCACCGAAAAATAGCCATTGGCCATCTAATCACCCTGTGCCCAAAATGATCAGTTATCAGTGTCACTGTCAGTGTCAATATGGGGGAAAGGGGAGAGTTAAGCTGGAGTTTCCTTTTGTGCCCTCCTAACCTTGTTTTAACATTTTGTTATTACTCATTTCCCTTTCTTGAAACAAAAGAAGCTTAAGTAAGTGGCATAGCAACTGCAAACACAGATGACAGAGTTTTAGGGTGGTGCTGAACACAGTTCAGCTCAGTTTGGTCAAATTAGTTTTAGAAATCAGAGCTGGTTCTAAAATTGCTGATTTACAAGATAACCCTCTCCTTTTCATGTAGGGGATATGACAACAGAAAATCACAATGCTGCCTCATCTTGATGCCACATTTTCCCATTCTACTTGGCATATTTTGCCCTACAAGATAACAGCTTGTAGAAAGGCACCAACTGTTCATCAGCAGTTAAGTCTTTATCAGAACTTAGCTACTTGAAGTCTAGGATTAACTGTCTTAAGCAAATTACAGTTTTTCTAAACTTGCTTGGTAAGGGATCCATTCTTACCACTACTATGGTACAAGAAACTGTAACCAGAAGAAAAAACTATGCACAAGACATCTAATAACAGAGGATAATAGTGCAATGAGTTTCAGGTGTAGATTTACATGTTTGTATATGAAAAAATCATACTAAATTAATTTATCTGAATCATGCACGAGTGCCTAAGCAATAACACCCTAAAGCAGAATACAGAGAGATCTGTAGTTCATAAGTTATTACACTCACCCTAAGCTCACAGGCTATAAAATTCCATGCTGTTAACCACTTAATAGGGACTAGATACAGCAGTGAGCAAACTGGGAAAACAATGTTTTACAATAGATGACTGCTAAAAACAGCTTCCTGAAGTTGGAGGAAAGGAGGACACTGCAAGATCATATATTCTCTGACTGTCACCTATTATGTCTTCAGCTCCACAAGAAGAAATCATTCGTGTTGAGAAACCCCAACCAAAGTGATATTACAGTAGTTTGTAACACATACAGGATAAGCCAATGGACTAAGTAATAAGTACCTATCCAGACTTCCATATATTGCAACTTTTGCCCATCTGTTTAAGGTTTCCATTTTGGTACGGATGGATAGAAGGAGTTGTAGAAAAGACTTGAGGTGAATTACAAGAGAAATGCTACATTAACATAGTTATAAAAAAACACACCTGACAAGGAATGTGGGATAAAGACTCTTTCAAAGTCAAATTAATATCTCAAATTCCCATAACTGAGAAAGTAATAATTATGTTTATATCCTACCGAATATTCTTCTGCATTTGAAATCAAGGCCACTTTTGTGTCCATGTAGACTGAAACTCAATAATTATTCATCTTCCTGAAGCCACAGACAGATTTCTTTTTCAGATCCAGCAGTGTCAGAGGAAGAAATTATTACAGGCATTTGTCACCAACCTCTGTACTCAAACTTGGCACTTTCAGGGACCAGCTTAGTTAGCCTAAACCACCATATAATGTAACCTGGCTTATTATAGCTGAAACAGGTTAGAGAGCACTACCACAAACATATAATGGTAGGGTAACCTTTTCCGTCAGAAAATCTGAACTAGAAGAAAATATCTGCCATTGCGTTATGTAATGAAGGACCAAATTCGGTTTCAGATGATTTTACAGAACAATCATTTACATCTATTCTGTCAATAGTATTTTTGGAAAGCATGACTCAGCAACTGATAGACTTCCACACATCTATTCGTCACTGTCACAGGTCACCTTGCTGTGCAGATACACGTAATATATGAGATGTAGATTAGAATGCCAATGATGGAAACCATAGTTTGAATCAGATCAATAGATGCATTTACAATCACTTGTTCTATGGGACTATTTCAAATAACTTCAATAAATCCAGGCAGCATCTCTCAAAAACAGATTATTCTCTTTTTTTTTCAGAATTTCCTACCTACTTCACACACTAGGTCATATTCATAACACCAGAACAAAATACCACCTTCTTCAGCTTACTTCAGGCCAGTATCACTCAACAGAAGCACTAAAAAGCACAGCATTTGTAAGCTGGAAATACTACATTTTAGAAACAGTATGCTCTTAGATAGTAAAGTCAAGAGAGCTATTAGTGACTACTGCACTTTTAGAGAGTCAATAATGCCTCAAGGAAAGACAAGATATAAGCACAGAGGTGTTTGCCCAAAATCAGCCCTCAGAATAGTGACAATCACCATTTATAACTAGCCTTTCTTTCTGGGAAGACAAGGAGATGTAAAATTTTAGGATGCTTTCAGATTCCTAATAGCTTCCAATATATCAGGCAGATAATCAGGCAGATAATTAACGAAAAACATCTTTTTACAATTATCTCTCTCAGATCAAGACTAAACCTTAGCTACAGAGATCTTTGTGAATGGCAGTCAGGTGCATGTTTAACCAAATCCTTATCACTCTCTTATTTATCAAAAAGTGTACAATTGCCCATGGATTTTGGATGAATATAGAACTACAAAGTTCAGTTCCTGAGCTAATTGTATCTACCCATATAATGCTACAGCAAGTACATAGCTGCAATTATTTTCTGCTGGCCTCACCAACTTGTTTGCAAGTGCTCTATGAAGTTGCACTCATTCTGTAGATTCATAATTCCAATAGCTTAGAACAGACTTTGGAAGGCTTGGTGAGTGCTGATGATTTCTACATATTCATAATGCAGTCAATGACTGAAACATAAGAGAATTACTTTGAGAAACTTGTTTTAGTAGCATTTAATTTAGTTAGCATATTAGATGTTGAAACTGGTATATGCAACACGGGCAAACTGTCCTGGATTGAAAATTCCATGTCATGAAGCTAGGAAGCTCCCCTTTGCATGAAACTATATATATGACAGAGACTATATCAGGGAGACGCTGCGATATCAGCTGTCTCAGAACTGACCGGGAAAAGGAACTAAAAACACTTTCCATATTCCAGCGCTTCCAAGAAAAGTTAACTTGAAGAACTTCTTGGCAAAAATAAACTTACAGCCACTTATCAGAACCTAATGGCACTATGGTAGAATAGCAATAATAATTAATCATTACAATCCTCTGGCCATCCTAAATGACTCCTGTTACGTGCGTGGAAGCAAATATTCTACTATATGCTCCTACTCCCAGTTCAGGCTGGTATGAGCTAACTGAAGGTACTTCTTTATTTTTTTAAAACTATATTCAACTCCAAAAACACTAAATTTGATTGAATCTTTATGATCATACTAAAGAGATAATTTGTGTCTCAGGCACTCCATCTACCACCAAGGTGCTCAATCAACAGAGGTAAAATATTAATTATTTTGGTTGTCTTAAATCTTGCATCTACAGTAATTCTATTATCGTATAGGCCTAAAAACAGAAATTAAAATCATTAAGCAAGCATGTTTCTTTGTAATTTAAAAGATTGACACCATAATCTATCAATGGCATGACACATATAAAGGTAGAAATAATTCTAGAGCAAAACTGAAATTGTCACATTTTCTACTGAGAATAACTTTTTCTCCTGAATTCTCCAAGAATAGAAAGTGATAGTGTTTGTCTGTATTGATAGGTAAAATGCCTCAGATAAAGAAGTGCTCTCTAAAGTCTAGAAATTTTTTCCTAAATCAAAAAAAATTTTTTTTGGCATATCTCTGCAATCTCAGGAGTCACAGGGTAACTGTATTATAATGCAATAAGACTTTTTAAAATGTTCATAACTTTTCTGAAAATGGAAATATCTAGAAATCTGAAGGAACAATTTCTATAGGAATTATCAATTTAGTTCTATAGTCTTAAAATGACTGAAAAGATCAGATAATCTTTAAAAAAAGAGAAAATATCCTAATTACCAGTTGTTACTCCAAACAAAGCTAAATCCTTACAGGCTGCTCACAGTTTAATATTTTACTTACAAAAACAAATGCTGCATTATTGTGTTCCATATGTGATATATTAGAGGTTCTCAGAGACTAGATTAGCAATCTGTCCCATACATTCCCTTACTATTATCAGAATAATTTCTCTTAAAAGATAATGCAAGTTTACTATATCACAATTAATGTTTACTAATAATATCAACACCAAAATATATATTATTAATGACTGACATCACCTACCAGTACTTCTGAAAGAGATAAAATCAACGCACTGAACCAAGCCACACTCTTGCATTTCTCTGGGGCTCTCTGTGCAGTCCAACTAGTTCTGCTGTCACACAGAATACATCATTTCCCTCTTTATGGGGTGATAGGGGAAGGATATGGAAAAGAGAATGTCTTTCTTGGAGAACCATGTATTTACACTGAAGAATATAAAGGGCATAGTCTTGTAATTACTGATCTCTGTATTCCTGGGTGCTCCATTTTGGGTACCTGGGAGATCATCTTGCAAGGAAAGGACTAGTAAGACAGTCACCTGAAATACACTTTTTTGATGTATCCATTTATCTGGACACGAACCATTACTTTGTGTAATGTGTCTTCTTACTCTGTCTTCTACAGAGTAAAAGCTCTCCTCCTGACATTTCAAGTATAAAACTTAGGTAAATTTTAATAAAGTTGTACTTCTCAATTATTTTATTCATCCTACAGTCGTCATCTGCTATGTACAGACCACACAGAACAGACTTGCATTCACTTGTTTAGAGGTTGCCAAAAATGAGGTTTGAAAGTTGGAAAGAGCTGGAACCAGCAATGGAAGGTTATTTTTGGATTTGCATTGAAAAGATCTTTCTAAGTGTGCAGACTATGACAGTGATCTTTTAAAACAATCATTACAGAGTGCAGAAGCAGTGCATTAGTGGCACAAATTTAGGAGCCATTACAAAAGGCAGGAGTGGCAGAAGCCCTTCACCTCAGCAGTTCTACAACAGTTCTCTCAACAATTCTAACGGGGGACAGCATGTGTTTGGAGTGACGATACCAACAAACTCGTAACAATTGGAAGTGTTATTGAATCAATAATTATGAATAAGGAATATTCATGAATAAATTGTAATTCAGCTTTTGAAAGCCTCCCACTTTCTCAGATGCTTCCTTTGACCTGTTAAAAATCTTTGTAAAGTATCCCTTTTAAATGACAGAGAAATATATAAATGAATAGTTAGTACACACCCACTATAGCTTTTCATGTGAACTGAACAGTGCTTATTCATACTTCACATTTATCTTTGTAAATAACTTTAGCTGAATCTGTGCAACAGGAATATGTGTTGCAGGGAACCAACTGCATGACCCTTAGGTTACTTTTATACAGCTAGCTCTATACAGAATAGATGTTGAATAGATGGAAAATCTTCATAGGAACAGAATTATAAAATTAACTTCCTGCTTTTCACAAGGAAAACAGTGAGTTCACACTACTCTGAAAAATCACAGAGGGGAAAAACAGTAGCAGTACTACTAATTTTTCTGGCAAGTCACAAGAACTGGCAGGACAAGCTTAGAGGTTGTGCTTCTGCAAACAAATTCTCAGGTTATCACTTATAAGAGTGTCCAAACACAGTCTGAAAATCTATACTTGAGATAACCACATTTTTAGAGAAAATCTCATCTCAGTGTTCCCTCTGAGGTAAAAAAAAAACCATATATATATATATACAACCATGTATATACAACCATGTTTTCTCTTGAGCAAAAAGCCTAGTGCAAGTTCCGCTGATTAGAAACATAGTCATTACAGAGGTATATCCATGAAACAGATCAAAGATTAAGTTTTTCTTTCAATTATGTTGCTTTAATAACTAATTTACTAAGATTTGTCATCTTTGTTCCAGATACCAACAGTGAGAAAATTAAAAGAAAAGAACTTTCTCTGTGGACTCACACTGTTTAATGGTTGAACAAAAAAACACTCATTTTGATACGTAGGCTAGAGGGCTAGTAATAGCAGCTATGGATTAAGTGGCATAGTCATTTAATTATACAAGGCTATTCTCTTTCTCCATTTAACAGTTATTCTTCATAAATATGACCACTCATCTAGCAAAGATGAAACACCTTTCTAATTACTTTGTTTAGGTCCAACCTTGCATTTTTGCTCAACAGTAGTTAGTAGACAGCTCAACTGTCATTTTGTGATCCACATAAGCTCCCTGCTGTTATATCACAGAACTGATTAATGTGCGTGGAGGGAAGAGAGTAGGCGGTTAGTAGCTACTATATATTTACCAAAGATTTTCATTCACATTCTAATAATTCCAACAATTTATCCTTCTTTTGATAACTACTTATTTTATGGGCTCTGCAAAGATGTTCTGGTTTGATTTATTTGCCAAACTGCTTTTATTTACAGTGATTAATAATTGCAGCATTCCCAAATTTCTTTTTCTTCCACAAGACATGTTGCCATGGATCTTTTACAGAATATTACTTTTTATGCTACCGATTGTTATGAAAGCATACTCTAAAATCAATCTTAGGATATGGTTCATAACTTCAGGTTATTCAGTTTTCAAGAACATGATCCAAGCACCAGCCACGTATAACAATATTCTGATTACAGTTTATCTTAGGATTTATGAAAAACTACTGCAGCACAGCTATGAGGTCTTGTTCTTCAACTGCCATGTTACATAATTACAAAATATATTCCTAATTCTTTTTATTGTTAATTCCTAACATTAATAAAGAAGACACTGGCACATAATTTAAAATCTAAACTGGATCTACTTTAAAACAGGTTGCAATTGTAAAATGCTCTCCACATTATACTTGTCTATTGACATAATACAGTTCCCAAGCTGTACAAACTCCTGTTCGAATAAACCTGCTGTGGTCTCTTTTGGCAGAAAGAGTTACAAATGAGTACAGGTGCTATAATCTGTCCATATTAGCATGTAATGAGGCACAAAAGGAGCAGACCAGAGGAGAATAGTCGGTGCTGCATCCATATAGTGTGAGTTTCAGTGAAGTTTTTGCCTAAGAATAGTTCCAGTCAGCTCCATGAGCTGAGCACCCATTAGCAGCATTAGATGAGCTCCTGGAAAACATCTTCCAACTTCCACCCACAAGTGATTCAGTTCATGCACTCCAGGACTGCTGTGTGATATAAAACAAAGTGCAGTAAATGGAGATGACCAGAAGAGATGCCTTAGAAACACGCTGTTGCTACAAACTACAAGCCTAATGTAAACGCCCCTCTCTTGTGTGTTCCATCAAATAATTAAACAGAAGAAGTAAGAGTTGACAGGGAAGAGGCATGATCGAGAGAAAATTAACACATCTTTTGTGCAATCTTGTATTGCTGTGGCTCTCTGTAAGAAAATTATGCAACTAAAACAGACTAATACCTCCCAAGCATGGCTTCATCTGTACAGTTCCCAGACCATGATTCCTAACTGTTCAAAGACCTGCCATGAGTTTTGAGGGGAACCATTCCTTGAGCCAACATATCCTATGAATAGAAAAACTACCTGAGGTAGCCAGGATGCTACTTCTGATGTACTGCTACTGCTTCCACCAGAAGGGAAGATCACATATGGAGTTGGGTGAGAAGAGTTTGAGAATCAGACCAGTGGGAGTCCCATGTTGCTATCTTTCCTTCCTTCTCAACCTCCCCTCTAAAGAAGATTTTAAAAACTTTTAGGAAAGGAAAATGATGTCCCAAGGGTGGCTCCTCCTCACTTAACACATCATGCTAACGTTAATCCAATGCTTAGCTGAACTGTTGTTTATCTTGCTGTTCAACTTGCATTTTCAGACAACTGATACAAATAACTATGTGCTACTTTTCACTCCCTCTGAGATTTGCAGAAAAACCAGCCACTGACAAGTGAACAGGATAACTGTGATCAACAGAAATGTTAGTTCCACATGCTACATTACAGAACTGTAATGACGTATGAGACAAAAAAGACAGCTGATTTTTAGAATTCAGAATGAATTTGAAAGCTAGCAGCTAGTGATAAACAACAGTCTGTGATTTAGCCTGTGCTATCTAGGAGCCACTAATAGAAAAAAAACATAGAACGGCAGAAATATAATTTAAAACTATTTTCAAAGTAAAATACACATCAAAAAGTACACTTCTGCATCTTGTTCCATGTCTACTCCGCATGTTTGTTTCCTTTGCCTTTGAGATTCATGAGGCTGCCACAAGCTGGTCTGGATAAGACAAATTGAAGTAAGAATACATAAATTCTTTCATGAAAGAAAAAAGGAAGAAATTCTTGGCCAGCTGATGATCACAGTGGGTGCTTCCTCTTTTTTCCCTGAACTAGCTTTTAGCTAACTTACTTTAATTGATTTGACAATCTTTGTCAGGATGAAATGCTTTCTGAAATTTGTGTTTGTAGAGAGGGAGACCAAAACTGAGAAGTCTCCAGCATCAATCTTCCTGATGTCATGCAGAACAAAACAGAACTTTGAGGGACTTTTCAAAACAACGGAATAGATAATGAGGCACAAGGGACATCACAAATCTGAAATTTCCCTACTGGAATTATTACAAGCACAGTACTATGCAATTGGTTATGCAAGTATCACAACCAATATAGTTTTTAATGATTGCAGGGAAATTTAGAAACTTATGTTCTCTATAGACCAGCAGTGCCAACTCCCAGAGCAGGTTCTCAGGCTAGATTGACAGGCTCAGGACACTGACATATATACAGCACATGTATCGAGAATTTAGAATGACTGCTTTCGTTATGATATTTGTCAAAAAATAGAGTTTGAAGCTGGTTAGTGACTAATGAAGTTGTAAGGTAAGGTTGGAGGTGTTCATTACAGGCAGCATGAGGGTAGACTGGGTTATTCCACTTTCAGCAATACTTGATAATACCCTCCTCTGAAAAATGGGTTTAATTATCTAAGAACTCATAAGGGTTCCCCTGTTTACCAAGCTTTAACAATGAAGAAGGGCAGGAATCCTTCAGAGCTGGAACACATCCTTACAACCTTTCCAGGCTTCTATTATACCAGCTGATCTAATTTCTATTAATATGCATGAGGGTCAGAAAATAAACCTGCATCTGGCTAATCTCCCTCCATTTCAGTGAAGTCCTTCTCATTTCTGGAGTGGTGATGAGTGGATTTCAGAGTGTTCAAGGCCTGGATTAGAAAGGATATCTAAGCAATGAAGCTAAATGGCCTGCAACATGAATCATTGCTACTCCTTATAATGTGGTCGATGTTAGCACTGAATGAATATATTGTCTTGTTTCTCTCAGAGCTGCAGTATATTGTTGTAGCCAAGACATTAGTTATTCATGCAAATTAAAAAATTGCCACTATTGTCAGAAGACACAAACTATGCACAGTTGACAGTAAAACAGGATTTATCACAATCATTAGGTCTAGAAGTAGGAAGATATTTTTGTTTGATAAAAGGCTGTACAATCTATTTAAATGGTTATCATATATTTCTTAAACACTAGTTGCTGGATGAAATACAACAGGATTCTTGGTGAATCCTCATCTATTTAATCAGAGTATATTACAATATAGTTACTTTTGACTAGAGAAACTAGCTTCTCTCCTCAATATTTTGGGCTATTTTGTGGACATTCTCAAGTCTATAATATATGAAAAATGAATCACTCAATGCAAATGCAAGATGCATTTAAACTACATAGTAATTCATTGAAAAATTCTAGCTTCTTGAAGATTTCAGGTCTAAGCCCATGCGTCTTTGCAGTTCTGTACTTTTAACTATTACTGCTATCATGTACAGTGTATAATAATCTATGTCTCAGGCAAGTAAGTCAAATTAATTAGCATTGTTATAAGAATTCAGAGCTGAATTCCTAGTTATTTAGAAGGCATAGCCAAAGTGATTAGGACATGGAAGACATAGACCATACATAAAAGAAAATTAAACTACCTTTATTCCACAAAACCAAGCAATGAAACAGCTGTCTTAACTAAACCGGATTCTCCTGTGTAGTTCAGGATCCCACTCACTGCTTAATCTCACCATTCTCCTTTTAATAGTAAGAATATAGATAGGAATAAGAAGGGGCTCTGTCTGTAAACCCTATAACACTATGGTTTACTTCTCCCTTCCATCCTTTGCACTAGGCATTACACTTCAGCTGTTGACCTCTAGAATCCTCATTCCCATGCTAGGAAATATTCATATTAATTCTTACAGTTTCCTGCATTTTGAGCAGATAAACTCTATTTTCAACTCTGTGAATGTTTGCCATGCACTCACTGGTCAGGAAAAAAGTAAGAACTGAGTGAACCCCATGGCAGAGGTACCCTCCTTTCTTCATCAAAGGAGATGCTATTCTCTTACTCAACAAATTCAATTCTTCTTCTTCTGCTCCAAAAAGAGAAAGATCTCCTACTTTATTTAAATATTTTACAATCATGTAGCTTCACAATTCATTATTTGCTGCAACACTTCCTAACAGCAGTTTCAGGTTTTGAGTAACACAGCCTGCTTGATTCTTGAGAATGGAGCAAATAACAAGGTCTTCCTAATGCCACTTCTAAGAATTCATTTCTTATGGTTGGTATGGTCAGGCACTGGCATCAAGGAAGTATGTCATAGTTTGCTTTTTGATATAAGGGTCTGTTGTGCTATGAATCACTTTAAAAGGTCAATGGGATTCAGCAACTCTTGTTACTTGTCATCTAACATTTTTAAATGTCATCGATAGGAAATTAATCTTTTAATGTTTCATGGAATTTTTTAAAGAAGTAAAATTTCTAACCTTAAGATATCATTCAATTATCTCATCATCGTTTTTACTTATGACAACTGATAAGAAACAGAAAAGGTCAACTCATGGAACTAAATGTTGAAAGCTTGATTTTGATAGCCACACTTCAAAGCTCATCAAGAAAAGCAATTAGAGAAGAAGCAGTGTTAAAATCCAATTGCTTTTCTACCTTTACAAATTTGGTTGATCAATTTCTCTTTCTTATCAGTTTTGTAGAAATACTACAATAGTAAGATATGAAGTTCCAAGTGGTAAACGTAAATAAGGATGACTACCTCACCATACTCTTCATCTTGGAAGGGAAATCAGAAGGGGTATTACACAAGTCTATAAAATCGTGAAAAGCATGGAGAGAGTGGTAGGGATTGATTGTAAACACTTGAAACTCAAAGTCAAAGGAGATTATGGATGCTAAAAGTATACATCAGTTTAAGAGTAGACCAGGCAGCTCAGAAAAAACCCTGAACTGAAAACCTTTAAAGGCAGTGAAAGTACCATATGATACATGTCGGAGTGGGGGGACGGGCCCGGAGTAACGACGGAGTCTCAATATGAGTATGGTCGTTCTCCTTTTATTAGAACTTACACAAAGTATATATATCGACAAGCAATACGCATGCGCTAGCAATAGTTACATGATTGGTTACAGTTTCTGTCCACGCGCATAAAGCGGATATATGATTGGTGCAACGTTGCTGTCCGTGCTCCATCGACATTTATGGAACCTAGTTCCGTCCAGACTTGTTTACCAGTTTTGTGAATACCTTCTTTTGTAGTGCTCAAGGCCGCTGCAAGGCTCGCTTGGCCGCTGCAAGGCTCGCTCGCCTTGGCCTACATTCCTTCCCTTACCCTGAGAACGGGATTGCTCATCCCAATCAGATCACGCCCTCTCTCGCTTAACCATTCCTCCACAGATACATACACAGTCTTGCTTTCTCCCTTGTCATCCATTTCTGACCATCACTGGAGATAGGTCATTGATTTAAACAGACCTTGGCCTGAGCTGCTCTTACCGAACTCTTTATAGGCTGTGCCTGGAATTTTCAGAATCCAGTGGACTTTTGTGTCCAAATTACATTGAAATTCAGTCTGTTTGTTTGATGCCAATGTCCCCTAACCTACTTTGAAAAAACTGTATGCAAAAAATTTAGAGGGTAAACAACTGAGACCTTACCCTTTTCTGGCCTAGAAGAAAAATACTGAGACTGTGATCATTCAGTGTTATTCAGAAATTTTATGAAGGTCTGAACTTAGAAGACTATTTGTCACCTGCTGCCTAGACTTCAAAGTCTGCCTCCCCAAAAAGTACAAGTGTGGCTTATATGCAATTACTCTGCTTCATAATATTCCTATTCATTTTAGACTGATTTTAAAAGTAATCTGAAATCATGTACTGAACTGTCCAGGTGGGAAAAAAGGGGCGGGGGAGGGGGGAGGAGATAATGAGAAATAAACCTGTCTTGACGATGATCATTTAAAAACTGAAGAAACAAATTTTTTACTTTTTTCCTTGTTTAGAAATACAAGTATGCGGAGTTATTGTGAAGAGATTTAAAATCAGTATTTGACTCTACTATTTGCAAAACAGTGGCACCATGCATTTTTCAAACACAGGAAACACCCTGAGTGTTGATGATTTGGGAGAAATGCTGAAAAATGACAGTGGTTCACTGTCCCCAAAAGTCTGAGTGTGACAGCATTGAACAGTATATTAGCACTAGGAAGGGACAAATTTTGGTTTCCTATTTTCTTGGTAATATAAATAAACAAACATATAAAAGAAGAAAAAAGATAAATGCACCTGTATTATTCAAACACTGTATTGACCTTTAAAGGATTGTATTGTAACATGCAAACTGTGGAGTGCACTCTAGCGGCCATATGCATAACCAAAAAATTAACCATATTTTCAGTTTTCAGAGACAGACATGTTTGCAATCAGAGGAATTATTAGGTTTATATGTTAAAAAAAAGTTTTAGAAAAGAAATATATATATATCAAAGTTAAAAAGCCACTTCCTTGAATTTATGGGTCAAATTTTGAGGTCTTTACTGAAATATTTATTGATCCATTCCACACAAACCATACTATTTACTGTGTATGTTGAAAAGTAAGGACTAAAATACAATTTGAGTCTAAACAAAAGCTGTCATTTTAATGGAACTATGGCTGGGACAAGGTGGGAGACAGATTTACCTTTTACATGTGAGTGAATCAGTCAGAAAGGTAATTTATCCTATTTTACAGTGTTGCTGCTGCCAGCAAACATGAATAATGTATATTAAAAGATTAATTATAAGGAATCGTTATCTTTTATAATTTGGAATTACCATTCTACCACTCTATTGCAAAATGCATTTCATAGACATGAAAGACACTTTACTTGTTCCAAAAATTTAGCCTTAGCACAGTTTCTTGCCTTTTAATATTTTAATAGATTTTAATTGTATGAGAAAAGTCCAAAAAAGAGTATTATTTTCCATATTTGTATTTCCCATTTTTTCTTTTTTTTCTTTTTTTTTTTTGGCTGTTACTGGAGGAAGGAAGACAAAAGTAGGTTTCCCTTGAAAAGATGGCAAATTTCTGCATGCTAAAAATGACATTTTCCTCCAGCTGCAGAATCTCTTTCAAGCGTTCTATTGAAACAAGGATATTTCTTTTATTGATATATACTGATTAAACTCATTGAAAAGAGATTATAGCTTAAAATAACGACTTGCAATATTACACACTTACTTAATGTATTTCTTTCCATTAAATAACCCAAGCAAAATCTGGTTTATTGGCCAAACGCAAGTCTAAATGCTTTCAGCAGTGATAAGACAAAAGAGTTTTTAAAAGAACTAGAGCAGCATGTTTCTGATCCATGTAGCTATTCAACTTCCACCCTGAATTTTAGGTTG
Source organism: Apteryx mantelli (assembly GCF_036417845.1). Classification (NCBI taxonomy): domain Eukaryota; kingdom Metazoa; phylum Chordata; class Aves; order Apterygiformes; family Apterygidae; genus Apteryx; species Apteryx mantelli. The sequence continues at coordinate 95,051,823 of NC_089978.1, forward strand.
AGAGAAAAAACAAATCCAAATTATATGCAGCTAAAGACATTTCTTATGCACAGTATTGTCTCAGCAATGTAAAAGTGTAAATCAAATTATTTTCATTAAAAACCCTGGTCAAACCAAATTATCTCTAAATGTTTCAGATACATTTTGAATTTGCAGATGCATTTTGAGACTGAAACGTAAATTTTGCAACTCAAGGATGGTAAGATGTAGCATTAACAGTATAAACCAAAGGTAATTATCACACTGGAAAATCCTGTGCTCTTCTGATTCTAGATCATAAATCTAGTCAGCATCTAGGCAGAATTATTATCTATTATAAGAAAGATACCTGAAAAAACATGCCACTGAGCATAGAAAATCCTGAGCAAGCTAAAAAGGGTATGTGACACAATGCCTTGTCGAAATGGTAGTTCAGGTTCTGGGGGGCAGTGGATACACAAGTTTGATACTACATTTTTCCTAATTGTATCCAGCAAAAGCAGAAGACAGCATCTCTATCCTGTCTCCAAGACCTAAGTGACAGTCTACTGAGTGGTGCTGCCACATAGGCCTACCTGTTTCCTCAAAATTCCCTGCATTATTCAACAGAGAATTTCTTTTGCAACATCAGCTGATGGCTGGCTGCCTCAAGACATCCAAATTAGTCAGAATACCAACAGAGTTACAAGTTCAGTTTGAACCTTGACACACACAGCTTGCCACCCCTTTTAAGACTGCATGAACTATCCTCCTGTCACCTGTAAACCACAGGCATTACATTTCAGCTACTCATTTCTGAAGTACAAAAGTCTGGACCAGACCAAAGCATTTCCAAACTTCAAACAGGAAATGGGAATGTGCAAGCAAAGACTACCTTCACCTACGTCTTGCTAATGTCCAAGGCATCCGTGGTGCCCAGGTGACATATGTCCAGGTGATCCCATACTGCACATTCTTCCAAGCTGCCAGCCAGCCTAACCGCACCTGGATTTCCTCCCTACCTGTAATGTGGTAGTCACTGGGGCCACCCCAGTAAGACACACAAGGCCTTACCCCGCACCTCCGTCAGCTTAGAACTCTGGGCTTTCAAACTTACCTCTGCTGAAGCCAATTGCGGATGTTTCAGAGATGCACACTACATCTAATCACTTGTGTAAGAGGGGAAAAATACTTCTGGCATGTTGAGTTTGCATTGCATTTGACCGTAAGATGCAAACAGATCCATAAACGCAGAATTTCCAGTGTTACTAGCACTTGAAGGGAAATGTTGCTAATCTTGTTCTTTCCACGTCCAGGAAGGAAGACAACAGATCCCAAGGTCAAAAAGAGACCAAATATATTCACTAAATCTGACTCACTGATGTAGCAGATGTACTAGGTGTTTATGTCTTTTAAAAATGTATCAGCTTTTGAAGCTTTACAAGACTGTTTCAAGTCTGCTGTTTTCACCAGGAAGATCTTCCAATGTTTTATCGTTATCATTGCTAGGACACTCCATGCAAGATTCAATACTTGCCTGATTTAAATTTTTGGCCATTAGCTCTTGATATATGTTGGTCAGCAAAACTGAGAGAACACCACTGTATTTTCAATATATTTTAGTGAATGATCAAGTTGTTTTTCAACTTTCTCTTTGGCAAACTAAGTTCATAGAGATCCTTAACATTCATATGACAAAGCCTGCTTTTTCAGGCCCTCCATGCTTTTTTATGGATTGCCTTTGATTTTCTTCCAGTATTTAAATACAATTCTCATCCTATGAAAACTAGATCCATGGATGACATTCTAATAGCAGTACCACCAACATAATTTGCTTTCTACTTATATTTAACCATTCTATAGCATCCAAGGACTGTATTAGCCCTTTTTGTCAGTGTCACACTGACAGCCTGTAGTGAGGCATTAACTAGGATAATCCCCACCACTTACATTAGAGAGAGAAAGCTCTCCCACATGACCAACCTGGCATATAACCAGTTGATTCAGGTCACTCTGGAACAGTAACCAGGTGTATTATTTGTTAGTCAACAATCTTGGTGTCTCTGCAACATTCATTAACAAAAATGTGTTTTGCAATATTTTTCAAAAAGATCTGAAGAGAGGCAGTACCTCCTCTGTACCTTCTCCATCTTCCTCAGAAGGGAATTCTCCCCATTTAAGTCAAAAATTTCAGTGCCCCATACATTGTAAAATACAGTGGATGTTACTATAAGCATTTTTCTGCAATTTTCTGTACTGAATTATAGGCAGAGTTAAAAAGCACCTAAACAATTTATTATACAATAGGAGTCAATAATATACTTTAAATCTAGCTTTTCCTTTCACTCCCCAATACTTTCTTCAAATCAGAAAACGATCCAAGATGAGGCATTATCCTGTAGGACAAAAAACTACATTATTCTTTCTAAGGTCTCAGATTACACACTCTTTTATTCCAGCTTTTGTTTCTTACTAGCACCAGATCCCTTCCTACTGTGCTCATCCTTTCTCAAGATTTTGAAAACATCATTATCTGTTTCTGAGCACTACAGAAGTTCACACTCAGGATGCTGTACTTGAAGAAAGAACAACAAACCCAGAACTGATATATGAATACTGATATTTTAAATATTTACAAACTGCTTACTGGTTTGGATTTTTTTTTTCCCCAAATAAACACACGCTAACATGCAAAAATCAGGAGACTCTTTACCTTTCCTAGTATTTGTTACTGGAAGAGGCAGTTCCCCTAATACTTGCATCAGATATTTTTCTACGAAAATTTTCCCGCAGCAAAATATTGTACCAGTCATTGCTACTCAAGGAACCTGTTGCCAGCTTCTACTACAGAAGTCAGTATTTCTTAGTTGTTTACAATTCATGCAGAAAGAAGGTCTTCTAGGTGATAAAACAAATATCCATTTAAAGAAGTTAAGAAAAACATTAGCTCTGAAAATGAAAATGTTAAAAATATATAATTCAATGACAAATACAAATATTTAGAAGCTAAAACCAATATCAATTAAGCAAAAATGCTAAATGGAGTTACTCTATACATTTAGGTGCTTTAAAACATACAGCTTATTTAATACAATGTAATAATTTTTCTAAAATGACTAACATTTAATTATATTTTTGAGATTCAAAGTATGCATTTATTTACTAATACAAATATGATTAATTATATTCTAATGATTAATGAAAATCTACATGACAATAATAATTTGGCATAAATAAGGAAGGAGGGTACCAAAACAGATTCATTCTGTTGTGGACAGTACATAAGCTGCTTGAAGTTTTTACAGAATTTAACCTGATCTGAGCTCCAAAATTAGAAGCAAATTTCATCAGAATAAAAGTAAGATAATGAAAAAAGCAGAGACTAAAAATGTAATTATTCAAATAGCATAAAGAAACCAGTTTTCTTTAAGCATTCATTTTAGTTCATATCACAGTTTAAATGAGGTCTTAGCAAGTATTGAGGTTTATTAGGCAAAAAGTGATTGTGTGTAGTCATGTAGTAAAATTGATTAATCCTGTGTGATAGCAGCCAGGCCAACAACAAAAGTTACATTTCTTTTTCTTATTAATGCACTAGAACAAAATTCAACATTTAGAGTAATCTTACCAGAGCTCTGCATTTCACATTTATCTTTCTTTCAGGTGGTGCAGGTATGCTGTTAATCTTTAAGGAAAACCACACTTTGCAACCTGAAGAACTTCCTCCTACATTAAAGAGAATAAAATGTTTTACAAGTCATCTCATGAGGCAATCAATCCTAGCTGCATTCAAATCAATGATAAATTTTGACTTCTACCAGAATGGCCACTCACTGTTCGTACTGAGACAAAGCAAATCATGAACTACTTTAATTGCTTTCAACAGACTGCATTATCTAATCCTTTCTTGTTTGGCTTCAAAATAGTAACAAAATCAATATATAAGCAACTTGAATGGAAATAGCATTTTGGCAAATTTAGTTTCACAGAATATAACATTATTTCAGAATTTTAAATATTACTGATACATAGCTGTTTTCCCTCAAGAAGGATAATACTAAAAACCACTCAAAATTAAATATTTTTTTTAGAAGTTTATCTACCATAGATGCAAAACTACAAATTAATAATTAAACAGACTAGGATTTTCAGTTACATAGAATCCAGACTCATACATATGTTTGAACATACATTGATTTATACTGCAATGCAATTTTGCATCAGGTTTTCAGATGAGATGTCCTGACTTCTAAATATTGTGATAACAAACAAATTTGTATGAAAGAACCTAAGAATGCTACAAGAAGCTACATACATGCATCAAAACAGTGCAGCATCTACATTATCTTATTAGATCAGATTCATTGCATATCTTATCCCAAGCTCCTTTATTATCAAGGAGTAGTAAAACCTTTGCCAGAAAAAGACACAATAAACTCTAGAATCCCACTTCTAGTTACAGGATAACTTGACCACAGATCTGGAGGATTTGATTCTTTTCAGTATTTCATATTATCTAGTCCAGAAGGAGATCCTTTATGAAGTCAACGATGACAGCGCTTTCTCTCTTTCTCTTTCTTTCTCTCACGCACTCACTCACACACACACAAATTCTGCTGATGGTAATGAATATGAAACCATTAAGTGACTGGAATTTGTGTGAATGCTACAATTAGGGCCAGCAACAAGAAAGTGGGTACTCCCATTAACCACAGGAAGCATAGCTAAGTAGAATTTGAGCTGGAGGCAGACCAGTCTCCACGTCAGACTGACAGTTTTTTATAATTTTAGATGATATCAAGCAAAATTAAATCCAAATTAGTTCACCTAATACAACATCTGGTATATCACAGATCTTAAATTCTCTCCAGTTAAACAGAACTGTTGTTACATAGATTCAGTCAAGCAATGTGTGTTTTGCTAAAGCATATCTTCCAGAGACACTTCAAGTTTTGATTTGGAGATATCTGCCATTAGTTTGTTCTAGTGCCTAATTACCAGCATTAGAAGACACTTATATTTGAGCCTAATTTCTGATTTCCATTTGATTTGCTTCAGCTTCCAGCAGAAAGTTCATGTTAAGTCTTTCTCAGATAGATTTAAGAGATCTTAAAAATCTAGCATTTTTCTGTATTTAGAGAATACTCATGAATATTAATCAAATTAACTCTTCAGTCTTCTTCAGATAAACCAAGGTGATTAAGCCCAAAGTTCCTCATCATAAGGCCTGTTCTCTACAACACAAATATTTTCTGTGGTTATTTTCTGCAGCCTCTCTAAATATAAAAGGTTGTTCAGCACCTTCAAAAAATGCATACACAAGAACTGCTTGCAGTATTCAAGTTTGCTGGTATATTGTATGAGATGAAAATAACCTCCATACTCCTACTCACACGCCCCTGAATTATACACTGGAGAGCTACATTAGCAGTTCTGTTCTACTATGGCATTGGTCTTGGGAGTTCCTACTGTTTTTCTCTTCTGCTGTGTCCCCAGCCCTTCTCAGAGCAACTGCTTTCCTTGTTGCAGTTTGTCATTCTGCATATATGACTATTTCTAAACCCTGTTTCCAATTAAACTGTGCCTGACTGGCTTTAATTACACTATAGTTCTTTAAATCTTCATTGAATAAAGTCTGTATTAACTTCTCCTTTTTTTGTTTAGAATATTTGATAGCCATACAATTTACTATTTTTGAATACTGACAGAATATCGCAGTCTTCCAGTCCCTGGAATATCTTCAGTATTTCAAGATCTATAAACATTAACATCAGTGAGCGAAAGGCACCTTCAAATCTCCCATTAAGGATTCTGGCAAGCAAGTGACCCTGAGTTCATACATTTTAAAAAAAAGCAATAGAATAGTATGCAGAAGAGAGATGACTTATCATGCAAGAAGAGAGGATCTTCTTACACCAAAACAGAACCAGTCATCTGGAACCTAAAATTAAAGTTTTCAAATAAAAACCATAAAGGCCCTGCAGTCTGGGGCATCACATCCTTTAAGAATGCAGTCAAACTGCAGGAGACAAACTTTTTTAGACAGAAGTCTAAAAAACTCGGGCAGAAAACAACAAGGGAAAATGTCCACAATAAATTTGTCTTTACACAGGGTATATAAAAGCAGGTAACCAAACTAAAGACCAGTCTTGTATGTGCTTTTATACAAGCATAAGTCTAAAAATATGGTGTGTGAACTAGAATATGGGTATTTGAATTATGATATTAAGAGCTCATAATCAAAAACTTGGTGGAAGGAAGGTAACCAGTAAGGAGTCAGTAATGAAAGACTATAAAATTATATGAACAATAGATTAAGTAATACCACTCAGGGAATAGCACTATCAGTTAAAGTTGTTTCCAGTCAAATAAGCATCAAATATATCCCCACATTCCTGCAGATTACATTTCTTACCTACAAAGGATAACTATAGTATTAGGACCATATTACTGATCAAGTACCTAGGATGATGTCAGTGACTGCAGTATAGTATACTATAGTATAGTACCAAAATCCACAGAATCTCTAAGGCCAGAAAAAACATTAACAATAGGGGACTTCAGCTTCTTCCTGTAGGCCTGAGTAAACATTACAAGATGTCACAATAGGGCAAGCAATTCTTGATTAGATTTAATAATGCTCCAAAACTGGTTTAAGATATAGAAGAGCAACTTAGTATTAAGAACTATGATGTAAATTTTTTAACAACATTTCCGTTCAGAAAGAAAAAATAAGAAAGTTAAAAAATTTAAAAAGAGGTAACCAAAAATATAAAATGCTAGCAGGTCAAATGAGGATAACTTAAAATATACCATATTAGAAGCTGAACCTTAAATTTACAGAGCATTAAAAAAAAATCAAGGATGAAAATAGTATGTGTGATTAAACAGCTAGGCAAAGGGTTTCCTAAAAGTAAAGTACCACCTTCAAGAATTGATGTTCCCTACACATAAGGAAAATAGAGCATAAACAGAAAATTAACAAGCCTGATTCCCTCCCCACAAAAATACCTCCAAAACACCCAAACAAAAATCCCTGAGGGACAACTTGCTAAAGGCTTAAAAACTGGGAATAAAATCTTTTCAAACAGCCAAAGCCGGCAGCCTGCCAGACTCAGGGGGGCTGAGGGATGATCAGGGTGGAAAAGGAGCACTCAGGGAAGATAAGGCTGTAGCAGAAAAGCTAAATTAATTCTTTGCAGTAGGGTTCACAACAGCGGAGTTCAGGGGGCTTCCCACACCCACATTTGAGCTTGTCTTGATGGGAACAGTCAGAGGGACTCTCTCAAATTGAGGAGTTGGTAGGAAAGGTTTTACAACAGACTCATAAAGAGGATAGTAGCAAATCACTCAGGCAAGAGTCTTTGCCCAAGAATTCTAAAAAAACTCAGATATGAAATTGTTGTGGTGCAAATGGGTGTGTAACCTGTTTCTTACATCAACTTCAGTTCCAAAGAAATGAAAAGGCAGAGAATGTGTTGCCAATTTTTAGACAGGGCTCCTGCGATGAGCTGAGAAACAACAGAAGCAAATTTCATTTATATATTCCATGGAAAATTATTAAAAACAATAATAAGGGAGAGAAATAAAAACACACAAAGCCATTTTAATTCTTTGATGAGGTCAAAAACTATGCGAATATGGGAGATCTGGTTCATGTAGCATACTAGTTTCCAAAAACTTTTTTGTAAGATCCCTTTCCAAAGGTTTCTAAGGAAATTAAGCTGCATAAGAAGAAAGTTAAAGATGGGATTGAAAAACAAAAAACAAATCACAGAAAGCAAAGTTTTTGTTGCTTCCTTTCTTAGTTTTGACTCCATGGATTTTGTGCTGTTAAAACCTTTTTTTTAAAGGAACTCTTCATTTCCATTTTCATTTTTTCGATTTGAATGTTTAGCTTCACTTAATTTCTCTTTGAACTTTCCTTCTTTTGGGGAAATCATTTATCTTTTCTGGGGTCATAGATAAACACACAGCCCAGGGATTACCTCTGTGGAAAACAAGTCTCTTGTTTGGAGTCAGTATCTTGTATGTATTTTTAAATGCTAATAAATATTTTTAGATACTTTAGATCATACTATTATTTGCATTATATCTTCAGCAGGTATTTCCCCAACTGAAGTTGCCAAATACATTTATTTATACACTTCTCTTAACATGTGGAAAGAATAATTCCTCCTGTTTACAGATTTGGTATTCTGTTAAAACGTCTCCACTCCTTCCAAAATCACGCATTTTTTTTATTTAGTAGGTTAAACTACATGCATTCAAAGCCTCCCAGTTTGTTACTCAACTCACATCCAGGTAATAGTGATAGTTCTCAGAGTACCACTGCTTGACTCCTTTATCTCTTTCACCCAATCTCAGTCTGACACAGAACCTGCACAATTTTGAGGGGTTTTGTTTGTTTTATAACATCCCAGTCATTCAAGCCAAACCATTCAGTAGTGCCGTTCAACTATACTATTTCCAAATTCTAAGAGGATGTTTAATTCTTCTTCCTTGTTCTGCAGGTGTCTTGTAATGGTAATTAAGCAGCTAGCAATTTTCTCTCTCTGTTATCTGTCCCATTAATTCAATTTGTCCATGACACGCTGAGTACAAGTTTGCATTGCATATGATTTACAATGGCCTTCTGGTAGAACTATCTACTTTCCAAATCAGAAGGTTAGTCCCAGGCTCTGTTGCCTTTCCCACTTTCCTTCTCTTCCTGCCGCACAAGTTGCTCTTGTCATTGTGGAGTGTGGCCTAATATTTCACAACATCCAAACTTTCACAATCGTACTAGATTTTACAGAGAAAAGTTCACGTACAGCATCTTCTGCCTTCTTCTTTATGTCTGCATTTTGTTTTTGTTTTTTTTAAATCAGCAAAGCAATCAATAGCGGCACCCACAACCCATCTTTCTGCTCCAATGAAACTTGTAAAATGCATATTTAATTACAGTCCTGTGAATGTATCATACAGGTGCAATGCTTGAGCTGTGGAGGAGTGAAAGCAGGAATTACCCCCTTAAGAAGATGAGTCGTACCAATCAATATATTTATGGCCATGAAGAACCTGGAAATTCTCTGCTTAAGCAGGATCTTTCTTTTTGCAGTTGTACTCTCTACCACTATTCCTACAAGGATTGTTTGGTATTTTGCTTTGAAATTGTATGAACTCTGACATCATTCTGTCACCTTTTACTCCGAAAAACAGCTGAGTGGTTGCTTTGCTTCCCATGTTCATTGTTAAAAACTCCAAACTTACGGCTGCACTCGCACTAAGCCTTACACCTAATACCAGCAAGTACCTTTACAGGCGAATCCCACCTCAGGTGTCTATACATGCAGTTGAATGGGCTAGCCTAAAGCCAATTTATTTCAAGTATCTTCATTATGAAGTTATTACAGCCTGATTTTACTGTGAATTTCCTTCTCTTGCCAAGCACATTTACAAGAGACAATCTAGTTCTTAACCTCATGAATACTCAGAAACCACTTCAAAAGTTGTCAAATGTCTACTAAAACATTAGCCCCCCGAAAAAATTAACATAAGTAGATTAAATTCAGAACAAGCTTTCCTTCAGCTGAAGCTGGGTGTTTCTGTTTCAAACCTGAAGAACTTGCACGCTGAAAATAAGTCTACTATTTGAACTTCATTTGCCAATGTTATGGAGCAGAGGGTTTGGGTTTGAGTGGGGGGTCTTGTTTGTTTTTTTTAAGACTTTTAATTCAGCACATAGTAGACAGTGGAAAATAAGACTGAAACTTCACAGGCAATGGAGCTAATCTTAAGACTCATTTGCTGAAAGGGAGCTGGGTCCTTTCCTTCCCCCCCCCCACTATTCTGTCCCCTAACCCCTGCTCCCAGGCTCCCACCCTATTTTTTGCATTGTCTCTTGCACCTCTCAAACCCCTTGGTGAACTGATGCACTAAGGTTTATTTCCTAGAATTTAGCACGTTGTGTCAACCCACGGACAGGGACAAGGTTTAGTAAAGGCCAGAAATGGCACAAGGTAAGAGTGGCAATGCCTGGCTGGAAATAGAGGGATTATTTTTATGAGTAGGAACTCCTTTCTTTGGTCCATTTGGCTGGGCTACTAACTTGTTCATTTGATGAAACCAGATTCTGATCACTTTGTTACCAATGGATAGAAATGATTAGAAATAACACTTCACCGGTTGCTAACAAAACCTGGCTGAAACAGCCCCCTCCTCTCTCACAACCTCCCTCCCCACCCTGCTAGCAGTGCACTAACAGCATTTACCAGACACTTGTCGATTTTGCTAATCCCTTACAATGAATTTGCTGCCTACCTGAATCTCTACACTTGAATGCAGACTACCTACGTTGAGATTGCAATGCAACCTACTTTGTCACTTAAATTAGTAGGCTAGAGATTACAGCAATATGAATTGAGCCTAAATAACTTCTTGGAAGTGCTAAAGTCAAATTTTCTAAAGCCACAATAGTCAGCATTAAAAAGAGTGCAGATCCTCAAACATTAGGTAGGAAGTAAATACAGATCCCTTCCATTCAATCTGATATCAGTCAAGACACGGATGAAATCAGGTGAAATATTTTGGAATTTTATGCCCACAACAAGTTTGGGAAGAAAATGTTTATTGCCATGACAAGTCCTACTTGCTGTGAACCTGATACACATTCAATGTCCAATCCTGACCAGCCCTTCCCATACATATGCGGCTACCCTTTTTAAAAGCAGAAGTGTAAATGGGTACCTCAGATATAATAGCAGGTGGCAAGGTAAAAATGAGTAATATGGAAATAAAAAAGGGTACAGGTGCAAAAGCACCCAATTCCAAAACTATGCAGCCTATCTTTTTGGAATTGCATGTTCAGTAAAACTGTGTTTGCCCCCCACCCCCTTTTTTTTTAAACACTGTAGCTATTACATGCGTATCCTTTTCTTTCCTGTCTAAACTTTTAAACATTTTGCAAGCCTCAGAAGTGCAAAATGGAAAATACTCACAGACCAAGATTATATCTGTTCCTGTTCTCTATGTAATAAACAGAAGGGAAAATGTAGACACTCTTCTTTTTCTCCCTATCCCAGAAAATGTTTAACGCAAAAATGTTCCAAGATGATGCCATTTTCCCCAATGAGAAGTCTCAATTCAGAATATGAATTCTTAGAACTCTATGAACAACTGAAAACAGAGAAGACTATTGCAAAAAAAAGCATACGCACATACTTATTTATACACCCACATTTCTAAACTTGTATTGACATTTTTAATGCACTTGAAGTCTCTTCTTAGGTCCTGAGCATAGTACAGTATTATGAGATAAACCTGGTTTGATTTCAGGTCTGTATCTCTTTATCATCTCACTCTGGGGCTATGACAAATAAAAATCCTTAGCCTGCTTCATGCAGTCATCAAGCCATGATCTTGTCAGGTCTCATCAAACATGAAAAACTAAGCTTGGTCAGTACTTCTGAGGAAAACACCAGCACTAAAAAGGAGAGAACAAAATCTTCTGAGCGTATGAATGCATAAACTTTAGTATTTAACCTCCAGCATCTTCTATTTCACTCTCTGTGAGTCAGTAAGGTTTTGTCCTTGCAAGTTAGGGTCAAGCATGCGTCATTGATGGTTAGGGGCAAACTAGCATCTTTCATACATTAGCTGTTGCAAATTTATCAGCACCACTACAAAAGAACTTATTTTTTTCTATGGAGAACTTTTCCTGATTATTTTGTAATTTCTTCCTGATTACGGAAGATAGAAAGCTGTGTACTTTCTAATACACGTAATTACCCTGAATTTGAGAAGAAAACTCCTGCCAAATTTCTTTTTTATTTCTGTATTTATTCTTTAAAAACAACAAGCCAATTTCTTCCACTAATATTTATCTCCACTAATTACTTTTGAGAAGTGAAAGTTCCATATTTAAAATAGTACTATTAAATTGTAATTTACATGAAAATTCAACCTGAGCCTTCGATAAACTTTTCCAAGTTAAAATTTTCACAGCTGTCCAGGAGGACTTCAGGTCTCATTCCCGCTTATATGACTTGCCAAAATCATCGTTTTTTCTTCCAGTGAGTTCAACATCCTTTTCAAACTCAGTCATTCTGTCCTACTTCTTTTTAGCGATGCAGGTAAGTTGTTCCTCCTCTGCATGATCTCTTCCTTTTACTGTGCAATTTTTTAAATGTAATAAAATTCTGCTTAACCAATCAGTGTTGTAACCCTTATACTTACTATCATGCCCTGAAGAATTATCAGTTGTGAAATGCCCTCCCTTATTCTCACAAGATACTTTTCTCTGTGCACTTAGATGAGAATACATTGCTGCCGTACCAGCCACAAACTGCAATTTCTGTCCTCTCTGTCCCCTTTCCTTGTCCTTTCCTTAAAATTACTTTTCCTCCCATGTCTGCTATGCCAGCCATTAAATGTGCTGTCAAGCGTCAGGGGTTATACATTGGCTTAAAAACAGAAAAGATTCTTCTCTGCTGATTAGGACTCAGCTGCCTATCATTCAAGTGAATTACACATCACTGATGATAAAGGAAGATTTGGCTTCGTCTCCAGAAAAATGTAGAGTTTAGGGGCGTTTTAGGGGGAGGGGGAGATTAGAATGTATTGCTAAATAAAATGAATTTATTAGAATTACTTTATCCTAATTTTACAGGCTCTTCCTATTGGCATTGAAATTACGATCATTTTCAAATTCAATATGTGTCTTTTCCACAGCATTTTTAACTTAAAGCTAATAAACAAAACCTAATTATTTGCACAGTTAAGATAGTAATAAAAGAAATACATTTGGTTCAATTCTAGCTTGAAATAAATCATTAACAACATTTTCAGATGTGTCTTTAATTACATGTTTTTAATGATAACAAGCAAGCGAATAAAGTAGCTAGATTTCTTGGTTCTACACAAAACTTTCAAGGAGAGTAGTAATATAAGTTCTCTTTGAGTGGATACCCTTAATGCTATCGTCAAGCACACAACTGTACTTTGCAGTACATAAAATATAGATTTAAACAGATGTTTCACCTAGCTCCTTACGATTCGTAAATATATTACACTATTCAGTAGGTAAGGAGCTCACCGTTGCTAGCAGAGAATAAATCAAAATTTAGATTTCATTCCACCCAGATGCTAACATTACATACATGAGTAATGCCCTCTAGGGGAGTCATCTCTAAAGGGCAAGGGCTGTTGTTCATGAAAAATGGTAAGTTAATAAATGTATGTTGCGTTTATTCAAGTTTTCATTTTACACTTAGAATACAGACTTCTTATAAAAATTTTTTGCAACAGACTCACTATTAAGTGCATGTGATGGTTTATTTTGCTTATTTTTCAAATTTGACTGGCCCTAGCAGTCTAAGAATTACATTAAAAAAAAAAAAAAAATCTGTAACCTTCTTCTGACAATTTAGATTTCTTTACCAAGTCAAATTTACAGTTCACTTTTTTTCTTCTTTTTTTTACACAATTTTAATGGATTACTTCGGACTCACTTATCATAAACCTCAACATTTATGCCAGGTGCATAACTTGTTACAAAAATCTGTCCAAAGATGTACAAAAGCCATATGTTTTAAAATGAGGTTTGGCATACCTCCTCTAATGGTGTCTCTGGATCAATCTAATTGGTACATATCTCCCAGATGAAAATTGCAATCTTTCCATTTTGGTAGACCCTCATTCTACTGTAAACTATAATTAAATCCATAGACATCTCCTTCCATGTTTAATTTCCAAGTGTAGAAAATTTGCACTAAATTAATGGAGAATGATGCTAAAATACAAGCAAGTTAAGAAAATCTTGCAATCCCATTATGTTAGAAGTGCAAAATGATGCAAAAAGGCAGGCACTAGTATTCACTTCTGCTATGTGAGGAATCATTTATTCTTAGAAAGGCAATGAATAGACATTATTTTCTTCCAAGGAAGTTATTAATTTAAAGTCATCACTTTTAAACTTTAGGCTGATTTAGCTCGTGAGTTTTCTCACCTACAGGTTATACCTTTTCAGTACATGTAACCAACAAGAATAGCTTTTAAAAATGCCTTTGAAAATATGCATATCTTCAGAGAAAATAGTGGTTTTGGCATGTATTCCTGACATTATAGTCTATTTTTAAAAAGCATACATAGAGCTCTTTTTTTTTAAGTCGTGCCATAATAAAAATGCAAGGTTATTAAATAATATCATGATACTAAATTTTCGTCTAGATACAAGAATTCAGTTCAAAGAAGAGCTACATTTAGAGACTTTTAAAAATAGTCAAGATTCATCACATAGTCAAGATATCAACTAGAGTACACTCTCATAGCTTGATTGACTTTAGTGGAATCATGATAATTCATTCAAATAGGGGATTTGCTGAGGGGATTTGCATAATTCAAAATCCAGCATCAAGTTTTTTAATTATCACTTGTAACTTACCTAAGTGCCTAATTTCAGACACTATCCTCAACTTCTAAAAGGGGACTACTCTCCGTTATTCTAAAATGAATATTTAGACAGCAAGAATTTACTGCTATTTTAGTTATTACTCTTATGTAAATCATATTTTCTGAATTTTAAAATGCTGTAGACAAGCTAAAATATGATAACATTTCATCAACAAGTACAACAAACTCAAGCTAGTCTCATAAAATCAAATAACTTCCCCAGGAGAACAATCTAACATGGCAACATAAACTTCACTCTCAGATGCCACTTTATACACATGAAGATACTTGAGAAACCTTAGCAGGTTAATTAATGTTTATAAAATGTATCCTTTACAACTTTTTTTGAATTAATATTTTGATATTTCTCAGATATTAAGCATGTTCAGAAAGTATATGAAGTTATAATTTGCTTATAGCAACATTTATAAATTTAGAGTATACCATACATTTTGTAGCAAACCTAGGTCATAGAGGAGGACAGTCCTAAAGTGACATTGAAGCTGGAAGATTGCATTAGTCTGTGCACCTTCTTCAGAGCTGATGTACAAAAGTGGTGCACTTCAAAATGCTGCACTTTAAAATGGAATTATGATGCTTTCATGTGTAAAAAATGTATTTAATATTGAATGAATTCAAAATTGTTCAAATGAATATAGTACATATAACCATATATTGGTGAAGAAGGGTACTCTAGAGGCAAATTTACAATCTAGAGCATGGGCCCTTTACTTCAGGACATGTTCTACATTAGGTAATTACTGCATCTCCAAAGCCCTTTGTCACTTTGGAAAATTTTAAAATAGAAATGAGAGCAATTTTCTAAGAAGTAGAATCAAAACCATATTTTGTCCCCTGGAATAAGGAACGATCACTTGGAAATAAAGCTCTGAGAAAGCATATGATCTCTTTTACAAGGCAGAGCCCTTAAACCCCCCTTTTTCTCTCCTGCCTTCAAAGCCATCTTCTCAGAAGACAACCACCACTTTATGGCTGAAACTCAGTTATCACTAGCCTGTGAACGATTTCCCTTTTCCCTAACCTTTCCCCAAATCAGTAAGAGAGGATTTTAACACCAGGGAGAACTTCTTTCAAAGAACTGGATGACTAATGCTCTTGCCACTTTCCATTTTTGTCCCTCGTTCTTTCGTGCTATTAATATCGCCGCAGTGTGATGTCCTAACACCATTTCTCAGACAGCCACCTTTGCTCCATAAAGACACTTTCTCATTTCTACCCCCAAAGTAACAACTTCAAAAATTATCCAGCAGATCTGCAATTTGTATGGGATTTGGGGAAAACTACCCCATTATCTCAGATTATTCTTGATACACTTCATTAACTCTCACTACCTAAATATGATGATGCCACAGCACTCCCTTCTCCCTTGAAGTTGGGTTATAAAATGTAAATACAGCAAAATATGGTCCTCTCCCTTCTACAGGGGCTTCTCTCAATCTCCAGTTGTACTGTGTTCTGTACTTATTCAGGGCATATACTTTTCATGAAATTTAGTCTAGCTTGCTATCAGATTTCATTGGCTACATACACACCTATCTACTGATACACATTGGGGCAGAATTCAGGGTCCAATCTGGTTCATATTTTGAGCTCCTTTTCCGTGGAAATCGTTGCATGGGAAGTAAGCACAGAGCATGCAACAGTATGTCGTCCAGCACTTGCCAGGCACTTGCAACACTAGTAAACATAGACATATATATTTATCTGCCCTCACCTTTTTATGCACTGGAGTCAACACGATATATGTAAACACAAAGTGTGCAAAGCTTAAGAAAATTCCACACGTTGAACAGCAATTCATCACACTTTGGCAACACAGGAGTGGAAAACTTACTAGATTTCTAAAATAAATAAATAAATAAATAAATAAATAAATTTCTACCATATTAATAATGCTCATTTATTCAAGAGACCTACTTTGGAGGAATAAATTCCAGGAAGGACCATCACGAACCTTACCAGAATATGTCCACAGTGTAAATTACATTTCTGACCCTTGAGTATAACTATAGAGCCATACATTCCAAAGATTCCCAGACCTGCATCGCGCTCCACTGAATATTCCCTGAAGAGACAGGATAAAATGGACCCTTAGGAGATCATACTCTGTTGTGCTGAGTGCATTGCAAGAACCAAATTTATGCTGAAAATAAACACAGCAGTTTTGTGGAGCACTGGTAACTTTTGAGTAGGATGGGCTGAATGTTTGGGAGGGGCCTGCATCCCAGACACATTTGTATCCCATTGTGTTCTCAAAACTCTGCCTATACAGTATTATTTCATCATTTACTGCCTGCTCTATTACTCTTAGTCTGGAAGTTTAACATGTCTCAATTGATTAACTCAAAATTAGGCCATCAGATCATCAGACCTTTGCGAAAATTAATAGGACAATGATATTTCTGCAGTTTTTACATAATGGTTTTAGTAGTCTGGCTAGCAAGCAAGAGGAACTGGAATTTTTCACTGATTAGAATAAATTTGATATAATGGAAGATTATACACTGAAGTGATTTGGTTGCTTAGAATGTTAACACACTATTTTAAAATACTTCTTAACTGTTTAACTAATGTGGAAATAAATTATATTTGCTTTAAGAATGTTATTTGATTATTATAATTACCACAGTTCAAAGACCTGGAAAAAAAAAGAAGCTAAGGCTAAGCAGAGAAGATACTTAGGATAATCTATTCTAAAAATGGAAGAAGCATGCATTTCCAGACTGAGAGAGAGAAAAGAACAACTCTAGATACTTGAGAAGACAAGTCAAAAAAACCCACCATACAGTAGGTGTGACAAATTATGAAAATATGAGAAAAACTAATAGAAACAAGGAAAAACTAGTAGCCAGTAAGAATTTGAAGTGCAGAAAATAAGGATTACTAAATATATCATCTAGGTTTTTTTTACAGATTCTTACTGAAAGACAATAATGACAATCTTCACATGCAGAAAAGATTGCAGCTATAAGCATTCTCCATGTCTAATGGAAAGAATCACAGGTGGTGGATGTTAAGTGCACAAGAAAAGCAGCAGGAAAACTTTGCAATGCTAAGGGTAGAGAAGAACTAGGACAGATTGCCCAGGTCATGCACATCTGCATTAATAAATAGCTTTAAAGAACATCCTAGGGAAATATTTGTCAGAACTGACAAAAGAACAGATTGTGTGTACCTGGACAACCAACACACCTCATATTCCACCAAGTGCCTTAACATACCTTCATTCACAGTCAGAATCTCTAGCTCACATGAAACCTGAATTTCTTGGCACTCTGTGTTAACAAACACAGAGCTGGGACTCAAGTCGCGAGAGATGAACCCTGATCATGTTTAAGTCAGTCAGTTTCTCAGGTAAACACATTATTCCACTAACCTCCACTATTCCCACTCACTTCATACAACTTTAAAAATGAGTCAGATTCTTACAAGTTTTTTCCAAAGCTCTACTGATTTTTCTTGGTTTGCCATATTTAGCTTTATCTCTATTGACAACTTTTTTTTTTTTTATCCTTGTCTACCTATTCAAGTAAAAGTTTAAAAATCCAAAGGTCATCCATTTTAATCTTCTCTCTGGAGATGGACTTGTAAGAGCTCAGATAATGAATAGAGAGATTACTGTTCAATCCTATTACTCGGGCATATAAATCTGTTAAGGGTGATCACAGAAAATAGGGTACTTAAATTTCCCTGACGGCTCTTTGAGGGTTAGGGAACTGTCTGTTACCCATGCATCATCAGGAATCTCTGAGAATGCACACAAAAATAACATAAATCATGTAACAAGGACTGGGGTGGGAAAGAAAACAGAAGGGAAAGATGTATTCTGCTACTGTAGTAGAAAAGCCACCAGTATTAATCCCTTGAAGAAGTTACAAAGACGGATGGAATAAAATAATGCAGGACATTTTTTTCTGCATCTTGGCAGAAACAGTATTCATGGGCCAGGTTTAGTTTAGCACTGCACATCTTAAGTAGGTATAAATTGTGACATGCTAGGAAATCATCTACCACATGAAGAGCTCTAGTAAGCTGTCTGACACAGACAAAAATTTAACATGTTTGAAAAAGTAAAAGGGAGCTCAAGAGTCATGTACACACAGTCATGGTTGATATGCCCTTGGCACAGTAGGGTAAGTTGAAATTTGATATGATTTCCAGTCCTTCAGTTCCTTAAAATGATTTTCAAGTGTTTTGTTCTTCTACATCAGGATGATTACAAAACATATATGACACAGACATTTATACATAAAAAATTACTATTGTTCTGGAGAAAGAAAACTGAAACGGTTTGAGTTTGAGGGGGGTTGGTTTTTGTTGTAGTTTTTTTTTTTTAATAAGTGACATTGTTATGCTATATAGACCTTCAAAAAGATAAGATTTTGGTTGCTAAGAGTTCTCTGACATAATGAAGAAAAATATAACACTTAACGTCTATGAACTCATATGATCTTATAACTGGCAAGAATCTTCACCACTGAAACAACCCACCAATGCATAATTAATGCCTTTTCAAGATTTTATTTCAGTCAAACACAAGCTATTGAATGAAATATATGAGTGTCTTACTGAAATATAATGTCCCGTGACAGGCAGAAGATCAAACTACTGTAGAAAAAAAAAAATGCAGTAGAAAAGCAACACATTCTTTGTAATTAGTATTCTTAAATCTCAGAAGCATGCTCACAAATGTGATATATACTGTAAAGGTTTAGCAATGCTTTCCAATTTTAAGCCTTAGCAGTTGAAGCCTGTTCAGAATTTCCTTTAAAATCCTCCAGCTGTTGTGCACTCTAGATGTAATATACTGGGGCGAAATATACTTCCAACCTCTAAGTGTTCTTTATTATGAAATTCCAAGTCACATTCAATTCTTCTCAGCACAGTAAATTCAGAATAAGCTTACTGAAGATAAAGTTACTCTGGTTTTATACTAGAGTTGAATCACACAAACAAGTAACTGCTCATTTGAGGTTTTTTCTCTTGCTGTATATGCAAGGTATTTCAAAGTGACACGCTGTAGCGAGCAGTGCAAGTCTTTCATTTGAGAGGCAAATGACATCATTGAATCAATTGAATTATAGGACTTAACCGAAATTTAGAAACTACTATAAACTTTTCTTTACTACAGAGTAAGAGGGTAGTTACCACAGAATATTTGACATAAGACACTCTTTTAATCCACAGTCACCTGTTAATGCAAATACATATTTTTCAGGTAAAGGAGAGAAACTCAGTGCTCTTCCCATTCCTCTTACTGCTTTAAATTCTAACCACTATTTTAAAGCTGTACTTCTTAACTTACAGTCAACCAACATTGCCCAAGAGAAAAATAGATTACTATATTTCACTAAAAAGTCTGTATTTCTGTTTGGAATACAACAGCTTTTCAAAGTACCTAAAGGACCCTTTAAAAGGTTAGCAACACATATCCTCACTTTGAACTTATTAAAATTCAAAGATTTCACTCCTTCTAGCTACCAGGTAACTGATTTAACAATATTTCCTGGTACATATGTGAGCTTCTCATTGATCTTTTATATACGAGTTAATTTTTATTTTATTATATGAATAACAAGGGGCTTCAGTGAGAAGACAGCTCCCTTCCTGACAGGGCTCTCCTTTAAATTCTCTACCAGGCTCCAGCAGGCTAACCCTATGTAGTTTCCCTTAAAAACCAAGTGTCTTTTTCCTAAGAGAAGATAAGCCTGTCTTACAGAAATTATACCCAGGCATCCTACAGAGAGATCCCTAACCACTGTTCATTAGAAAAATGGTTATTCTGTTTGCCAATAAAAATTAATCTTTTCATAATACAAAGGGAAACATACATAAAAATATGAAATTAACCAGAGACACTTTATCTACCATAATATAGCCCCATTATGATGTTTCATAGAAACACAGAAAGGCAAATGCAAAAGCATTAAATCTGATAAGTATCTACTTATTTACTAATTCAGCATATCCCTTTTCCTTTCAAAGGAAGCTTTCGATCAAGTTCACTAGGATTTGGATGACTTTCCCTTCCAAGCTTTGCCACAGGCTAGTCATGTGGTCTTGTCCTCCTAAGGTAATAGGCAACACAAAGCAACAGTCACAAAGAAATTCAAGATTATTTGGGGGTAACAACTGTGTGTGCTCTGAAGGAAATATTCTTAAGGAGTATAATTTTCTGATCCCTTTCTGACTTCTTTAAGATGTCTCCAGTTGAGCACCTGAAATCCTTAGTTATTTTTGGAAAACTGTGTTTGTTTCTTTATGCATCCATAAAATACAAAATTAATTATATGAAGTAGAATCCTGACCAAAGTCACAAAGAAGTCAAACTTTCATTAGATTTCAGCAACACCTATCGTAGAGTTGTGCAGGCAATTTATGTTTTCAATAAAATAAGAAATGATGAAGTCAAATTCAATTAATCTTAGAGCAGAAGAGCTTTATTTTTATATAATTCTACACCAAATAAAGCCAACCCTTTATTAATTTAATAGGTATTATATGCCTTATTAGCAGATGCAGAACTTTATCTCCTTATCTTGTTTAGCAACAGGAAGTAGAAATTGTAATGCACCAATAAAGGCTATCACTACAAATTTCTCAGTATATTGGTAGACAATTGGTAGACAATTAAGGTGTACATAACTGTTAAACCCAGAGAGTTTACTGAAATTAGTCCTCTAAATCTTTCTTTCTAAAACTCAGTCAACAATAAATAGCATATATAACACTTAAACTATGACAGCAGAAGCATTCTTCCTAAATAATACTTGTTACTGTAATGTCTTATCAGGAATCTCACTCATGCTCTTATATTTCATCATAATTTGTCTGTTTTGTCAATGATGCAAAAGCCTTTGTAAACACCCCAAAATCAGAGATTATCATTATTGTCTTTACTGGACTACAGCTTTTCTATGAGACTTTTCATTATTAGAGGCTATATATTTAAACATACATGAAATCTGAGTGTGAAATAACAGGGACATAAGGGACCATGAGGGACCAGTGGAAAACTAAAATGCTAGACAGCATTTTACATATGCAATTTCCCATGTTTCACATACACTACGCACATCTTCAAAAATGTTTTAAATCAGATCTTGCTGGGCTCTATGTCCTGCAAATTATTTAATACCGCATTTAATATCTGTGAGATACAAAACATTTATGTAAAAGATCTTCTTTATTCAGCTGCATGAGCAAAACATCTATTATATAACTAGCATGGTTTACTGTAATTACAATATCAGTATTATGTGAAGATTAAGCAAAAACTGTGTTCTAAAATATACATTTTACACTTCAAAACAATCTAGTGTTAATCACTATATAATATATAATATTATAGAGCAAGTAATATTGATTTGATTGCCATGTCATGTCACTTTTAAAGAGCAGTATAATATTTATGTATATTCCAGAAGAGGAATTTTTACATATTCTTCTTGTAATACATCTTTCTGTTTAGAATGGAAAATTATATCTTCCTTAAAAAGAAGCAAGTACCATTCAGTACTATTCAGTATGAAAAACAAATAAAAATTCCCCAAATGGTAAACTTACTGCTTTTTAAAGTTTGTTTTTTTAAAGTTTGAGCGCAGCTAACAGACGCAGCAAACAGACGCAGCAAACAGACGCAGCAGTTCGCGCAGCAGTGGTTGGGCTCTGACTAGAACTTGAGGATCTTGTTGGAAGTTGTGGGCTTTCTGAGGACCCCCGAGGAACTAGAAGGTGATCGCTGTGAACAGGAAAGGGGAAGCTAGGCAAGGACAACTGCAGGAGGCCTTAACTTCTCCTGGGAAAAGCTCGTGGGAAAAGCTCTAGCTAGGAGTGGCTGCTGCTAACAAGCTCTCTTGGTTGCCCCTGACCAGAGGGAGTTGGGGCCTTTGATCCCAGTGGCCCTTGATTAGGGCGGTCAAGCACCCTCTTAGCCAATGCTAGGGAGAGGCCTATATAAGAGCCAGGCCTAGAGCGCAGCTCCCAGAGCGCAGCGAACAGAGGCAGCAGTTCGTGCAGAAGGGACCTTCGTTTCTGTTCCCTGTGGTGTACGCTTCCTCAAGTATGGTCATGACATGCCGCACAGCACGTTCCCCAGTGGCTGTTGGAGTTGCTGTGTCAGAGGCTGCGACCCAGACCGACCCTCTGACAGCAGATGCGGCTCTACAGGTCTCAGGCTGCAGGGAGTGCTTGGGGCCTCTCCGGGAGGCCTGGGCTGGCAGCCAGCTCTCCTGCAGGAGGTGTGCTGCTGTTGACGAGTTGTGTCGTCAGGTAAGGGAGTCATGGGAGGAGGTCAGTAGGCTGCGCAGCATCCGAGAAGCAGAGCAAGTGATAGACAGGGTATTCTTGGAGACTGTGCAGCTTCGGGAGTCCCAACCCCCTGCAGCAGTGGAGTTGCCAGAGGGCTCTGTGCTGTGTGAAATGGTACATCATAACACCGTAGAAGAAGGCTGGAAACTGGTCACTGCTCGTGGGAGGAGAAAGGCTCCTACTCCTCCTGAAGACCTGAAGCTGAAGAACAGGTTTAGTGCCCTCCAGGATGAGGAGGAGATGGGCATGGCTGCCAGGGAAGTACCTGGGACAACAGACCCTGTGCCCTGCGGGAACGCCCGGAAAAAGCGGCGGGTGATTGTTGTGGGGGACTCCCTGCTGCAGGGGATGGAGGCATCTATCTGCTGACCTGACCTCATGTCTAGAGAGGTTTGTGGCCTGCCGGGGGCTCGTGTGAGAGATGTCATGCAAAGACTGCCAAGGCTCGTCCATGCTTCGGACTGTTACCCACTGCTGCTCTTCCATGTGGGCGCCAATGACACCAAGGGCAAACTGGAGACCATCAAGCAGGATTTCAGAGCTCTGGGGATGGTGGTCAAGGGTCTGGGAGCCCGGGTCATCTTCTCCTCAAACCTGCCAGTGAGGGGAATGGATGAGAGGAGGAGGAGACGGACTTTCCAAGTTAACAACTGGCTGCGCTGCTGGTGTTGGCAACAGGGTTCTGGTTTCTATGACCATGGGACCCTGTTTGAAGATCGACAACTGCTGGGGAGAGATGGGATCCACCTCACGAGGCGGGGCACGCGGGTCTTTGCCAACAGGTTGGCCAACCTGGTAAGGAGGGCTTTAAACTAGGAAAGACGGGGGAAGGGGAGAGTTATAGTGACAGGGTAGTTGGCAAAAGACTGCTCAAGTCAGGATGCCTCCAGCAGGTGAATGCAGCCAGGGAAGTGCGCATGGGATGTGGCTATGGAGGATCCTCTTTTACCCCTCCTGGGAAACCTGCATGCTCGATCACCTCCCTGAAATGCCTGTACACCAATGCACGCAGCTTGGGGAACAAACAGGAAGAGCTAGAGATGTGTGTGCAGTCGCAGGGCCATGATCTCATTGCCATTACAGAGACATGGTGGGATAGCTCACATGAGTGGAATGCTGTCATGGATGGCTACGTGCTTTTTAGGAAAGACAGGCCAGGAAGGCGAGGTGGTGGAGTTGCTCTTTATGTGAGAGAGCAACTGGAATGTATTGAGCTGTGCCTAGGGGTGGATGAAGAGCGAGTCGAGAGCTTATGGGTAAGGATTAAAGGGCAGGCTAGCATGGGTGACACTGTTGTGGGTGTTTACTACAGGCCACCTGATCAGGATGAGGAAGTCGATGAGGCCTTCTACAGACAGCTGGAAGTAGCCTCACGATCCCAGGCCCTGGTTCTCATGGGGGACTTCAACCACCCTGATATCTGCTGGAAAGACAACACAGCTAGGCACAAACAGTCCTGGAGGTTCCTGCAGAGCATTGGTGACAACTTCTTGACACAGGTGGTGGAGGAGCCAACAAGGAGAGGTGTGCTGCTGGACCTTGTACTAACAAACAAAGAAGGACTGGTGGAAGATGTGAAGGTCGGGGGCTGCCTTGGCTGCAGTGACCACGAGATGGTGGAGTTCAGGATCCTGAGAGGAGGCAGCAGGGCACTAAGTAGGATCGCAACCCTGGAGTTTAGGAGAGCAAACTTTGGCCTCTTCAGGGACCTGCTTGGAGGAATCCCATGGGTTAGAGCCCTAGAAGGAAGGGGTGTTCAAGAGAGCTGGTTAATATTCAAACATCACCTCCTCCAGGCTCAAGAGCGGTGCATCCCTATGAGTAGGAAGTCAAGCAAAGGAGGTAGGAGACCTGCATGGATGAGCAAGGAGCTCCTGGCAAAACTCAACCAGAAGAAGGAAGTATACAGAAAGTGGAAAGGGGGACAGGCCACTTGGGAGGAATATAGAAACATTGTCAGAGTATGCAGGGATGCGACGAGGAAGGCTAAGGCCCATTTGGAATTAAATCTGGCGAGAGATGTCAAGGACAACAAGAAGGGCTTCTTCAAATACATCAGTAGCAAGAGGAAGACTAGGGAAAATGTGGGCCCTTTGCTGAATGGGGTGGGTGCCCTGGTGACGAAGGATGCAGAGAAGGCAGAGTTACTGAATGCCTTCTTTGCTTCAGTCTTTACTGCTCAGGCCAGCCCTCAGGAACCGCAGGCTCTGGAGGCAAGAGAGAGAGTCTGGAGAAAGGAAGACTTTCCCTTGGTGGAGGAGGAGTGGGTTAGAGATCATTTAAGCAAACTTGACACCCACAAATCCATGGGCCCTGATGGGATGCACCCACGAGTGCTGAGGGAGCTGGTGGATGTCATTGCTAAGCCACTCTCCATCATCTTTGAAAGGTCATGGAGGACAGGAGAGGTGCCTGAAGACTGGAAGAAAGCCAATGTCACCCCAGTCTTCAAAAAGGGCAAGAAGGAGGACCCAGGGAACTACAGGCCAGTCAGCCTCACCTGCATCCCTGGAAAAGTGATGGAGCAGCTCATCCTGGAGGCCATCTCCAAGCATGTGGAGGACAAGAGAGTGATCAGGAGTAGTCAGCATGGCTTCACCAAGGGGAAATCATGCCTAACCAATCTGATAGCCTTCTATGATGGAATGACTGGCCGGGTGGATGAGGGGAGAGCAGTGGATGTTGTCTACCTTGACTTCAGAAAGGCTTTTGACACTGTCTCCCATAACATCCTCATAGACAAGCTCAGGAAGTGTGGGCTAGACGAGTGGACAGTGAGGTGGATTGAGAACTGGCTGAATGGCAAAACTCAGAGGGTTGTGATCAGTGGCGCAGAGTCTAGTTGGAGGCCTGTAGCTAGCGGTGTCCCCCAGGGGTCAGTACTGGGTCCAGTCTTGTTCAACTTCTTCATCAGTGACCTGGACGAAGGGACAGAGTGCACCCTCAGCAAGTTTGCTGACGATACAAAACTGGGAGGAGTGGCGGATACCCCAGAGGGCTGTGCTGCCATTCAGAGAGGCCTGGAGAGGTGGGCGGAGAGGAACCTCATGAGGTTCAACAAAGGCGAGTGCAGGGTCCTGCACCTAGGGAGGAATAACCCCAGGCACCAGTACGGGTTGGGGGTTGACCTGCTGGAAAGCAGCTCTGTGGAGAAGGACCTGGGAGTGCTGGTGGACACCAAGTTAAGCATGAGGCAGCAATGTGCCCTTGTGGCCAAGAAGGCCAATGGTATCCTGGGGTGCATGAGGAAGAGTGTTGCCAGCAGGTCGAGGAAGGTTATTCTCCCCCTCTACTCAGCCCTGCTGAGGCCACATCTGGAGTACTGTGTCCAGTTCTGGGCTCCCCAGTACAAGAGGGATGTGGCGCTACTGGAGCAAGTCCAGCGAAGGGCTTCAAAGATGATTAGGGGACTGGAGCATCTCTCTTATGAGGAAAGGCTGAGAGAGCTTGGCCTGTTTAGCTTGGAGAAGAGAAGGCTGAGAGGAGATCTTATCAACGTGTACAAGTATCTGAAGGGAGGGTGTCGAGAGGATGGGACCAGACTCTCTTCAGTGGTGCCGAGCGACAGGACGCGAGGCAACGGGCACAAACTGAAACACAGACAATTCCATCTGAACATGAGGAAAAACTTCTTCACTGTGAGGGTGACAGAGCACTGGAACAGGTTGCCCCGAGAGGTGGTGGAGTCTCCGTCTCTGGAGATATTCAAAACGCGCCTGGATGCAATCCTGTGCAATGTGCTCTAGGTGACCCTGCTTGAGCAGGGGGGTTGGACTAGATGATCTCCAGAGGTCCCTTCCAACCTCAGCGATTCTGTGATTCTGTGATTCTGTTTTCAAGCATTATTTCCAGTATAAATGCCAGCATAAACATTAATTCCACTGATTTTTTCAGTAGCGAAAAAGAAAAAAGGAAGTAGTTTTGCCTTGCTGAGCTTGGGAATCCACTTCAGAACTCTGATATTTATCTATTAAAACCCCTTTCTCTAAATGTCATATGGATCTGGCTCAGCTTTGACGTTCCTCATCCCTATGGTACCAGAGAATGTACAACAGTGAATGCAATCACCTTTCTTTTCCTGGAATGACTGTATCTCCTAAACATGTAGTTCACCTATCCCAGAACACATACACTGCAGTCACTACCACTACGTATGGCTGGAAATCATTCTGATTTTGTTTTTAATGGTAGTTTAGAAATAGACTGTGAAACGTACTTCAGCTGCAATCAGACCAGAATGGCCA